>NC_092657.1:13495180-13830180 GCF_032118995.1 Asterias amurensis | reverse complement strand
TTATACAAAACTCTTATTCACCTGTTCTTTTTACGATCGGGGGCTCCGTTTTTGTTTTCATAAAACATTAAGCTACTCACACAATAACACTGTCATAAAACATTAGGCTACTCACACAATAACACTGTCAATGTACAAAATGCAGTAGTCCTACGTTTTGACATCATCAATCTTTTTTTAATTACCTGAAAACTCTTAACAAAATTAAATTAGGAGCCATGAAAGCACAACATAGCATTACAATGGAACGTTGCGACCATAAGAAATAACGGAATCGACACGAGGTGTACCGACTGACAAACCCACGATGCCAAACATGTACTTTGATGTCTGGCTCCCCCCCCCCCACCTCAGGCTCACGGCGAGACCCGCAAGCTGAGAGTTCATAGCGCCCGGGATTACACCTCCAGCCCCCGACGAGACACGGTATGTGCGGTACGTGATATGCCCCAAGGCTTACGTTCCGATTGCTACCATGCCGAGGCGCTGTAAAACACGCTTCCGTTATTGCACGAACCCTTTGAGTGAAAATCTTACTTCCCCGTCTTTTATATAATAATTTACAGTTTTTACCCGTAATCTGTATAAGTTGTCTATTTTGTCAAATACTCATGAATAATTGTAACCAAATAATAGACAATTTGGTTGATTAATTTATTTTTAATTTATTAGTATACGGCTGGAAGTAAACTGAAGGTCACGTGGGTTAACCGAACCAAACAAAATGGATAATCCACGTGACATTTTTTTTTTTTCTTCTTTCTTTTTTATGCGTTAAAACGCAAAATTTGATGTTTTTTTTTTTTTTTTGGCAACTATATTCTTCTCCATTCCTGGAAGACATTTAGAATCATGTGTTAGTGTATTTTGTAGCCTAAATAGCCCAACGCAGCCAGTGTGTCTCTTTAACCCCATAGAGGTGCCTCATACATCGGCCTCATCACTAGCAAAGTTCAAGGCCTAAATTTTGTGTACAAAATAGCGATAGGTATTTTTATTCAGCCGCGCCACGCATCTAGAACTCCCTTCCACTTAATCTTCGATCTTGACTTGCACTGCAAAATTCAAGTATCTTCTCAAAACTTACCTTATGTCACAAGTTTTCAATGACTAATTTGGTTGTGTCTGTTTTTCTTTGTGTTGTGTTTTGTTTTTGTTTAGTTTTTGGTTTTACTGCGCCTTGAACACCCAGCAGGTTATTATTATAATAATAATTAGTATTATTAGCTAACTATTTTTGTTTCTTCAATTTCTTCATAACAAAGGTATTATAGCAACGCCTCTAATGGACAGATTTGGCGCCAGGACTGTGGTTACAGTGTGTGGATTAGTTGCTGGTATATCCGTGATAACTGCGTCCTTCTTATCCAGCCTATATGGAATTACCTTTATCCTGACTATATTCACCGGTAAATATTACACAGCTGGCTCTAATCATCGTAGCGAATCCCCTTGTTACATCCCATTAAGCTTGAGCTTATGTAATCAAACGGTATATTTATAGATAAATAATAAAACCACATCCCTTCGCATCACCAAACAGGTGTCAATACACTCAAACCCGAGGGCGTACAAAACCCATGGACCCCAATTACACGGTGCAAAACTTTTGCAATACACATTGATAATTCATTTTGTCGAAGTTATGTTTTTCGAAGTTATGTTGTCAACTACAAACAAAATTTGCGACGAGTATGCATAGTTTAATAACAGACGAACAGTTGTTCAAATAAGAAAACCATTATTCACTGTTCCCTCGAACCCGCGGCTATTTCGTACTTTATCAACGGTGGGAACGATCAAGTTGATGTACACCGGTTAGCATCACTCATGTTACCCGCCGCGCTGTGCAGTCATGGTACCTGCGTGTTTGTTGCAAGGGACATGATTTGTTCTCGACCAATCAAACTTCACAGTTTGTTGCCGAGGTATATCAATGTTGTTTGTTTTACCTCGGTAAACCACCATCGGTCAATTACACCCGCGCAATACGAACCAAATGCGGGTTCTAAAGAACAGTGGCGACATGTTTATATCGCTTAATAAACTATGCATGATCTGTCGCAACAATGTTTGAAGATGACAACGGAACTGATTGCACGCTTTAGTTGGGATCCATTGGTTTTGTACAACCTCGGGGGGGGGGGGGGGGGGGGAGATGGCACCATCGTCTTTGCCTAAGGTGTAATTTCCCCCCTCGGGTATACACTGCAATCGACCTTGCCACAGCGTGCAACAATTGTTTAATACCATTGCAGAGCTTTCTGCAACATGTAGTTTATTCCTTACCACATACAAAGTTTACTCCAAATTTGTATACCAATGTTGAATGTGTACATTTTACCGAGTAATATTGGTTTAATCGGTCAAATTCGGCGAATGGGCAGTCAATTCAATCATGCGTTCTCATTCAAGCTGTTTTGCCTCTCCAGTTGTTAGTGAGTTTCAAATTCAGAATACGAACATTCAATTTAGTTTTGAGTCGAGTTAAGTTCCTTCAGCACACAGTTCAATTTAGCGTATCGTAATTTTGTGACACACACGCCTCAAGGAGCGTCTGCGAATTCGAATGCTGCTTTGTATGAATTGTTAAATTGAATGACGCACAATTATATTTAACTAGTTATAAAACGAAGTCGTTTTACCCTTTTCAGTAGCATCCTATTTCGCGCGAAAGAGAATATCTATGTGATTAAATTGGCAGCTCATTTGCCCACATTTACCGAGAAAAACATATAATAGTTACTGCGTACTGGCATTGCAATAGGTTGCAATTTATTTGTTTGTTTCGTTTTTCAGATTTGTGATTTGTTTTGTAATGCCTGTTATTGTTATTTTCGTACTAAACGATGGTTAAATTGTTTTTGTTTTTAATTTTTCAGGACCAGCTTTTGGCATATCATACGTGATAACGAAGAATCTAATTGGAAGCTATTTTAGTAAGTCTATCACAACAGCTTACGGTATGTCGACCCTGGGTAGCTCTTTTACCTTCTTCGTTGTGCCCTTGATACAGCTTTTCCTAGACATCTACGGCTGGAGGGGAACATGGCTTCTTCTTGGAGGATGGTTCTTAAATCTCGCTGTCGTTGGAGCTCTGATGAAACCACCTGCAGCTAGTGGGAGTCGAGATGGTTACGAGTCAGCTCACACAGACGAGGAGCAATACACAAGGGAAGACAAACTGGCACCAAACAACCGCTTTGGATGTTCTTATTTTATCAGAATCTTCTCATTTACTCGAGATACATTTCAGCTTGGATTGTTCTCATCCATATCGTTCTTGCTGGTTGTACTTAATTATTCCGTTTGGCAATTGTTCTACTCTGCATGGTTAATATACTATGTGCAGTACACTACTATTTCTAAAGGATTCACACTGGAAGACGCGTCGCAATTCATTATCGCTTATGGAGTAGGCAGGACACTTGCTTGCTTCTTGATTGGTCCGTTAGTTCAATCTGTGCAGGCTGTCAGCACACACACATGGCTTGCTGGTGCTCTGCTTTTAGCTGGAGTTTATTATGCTGTCGATCCATGGTTGACGTCTTATTGGCCGATTATGGCAAATTCACTCATGTTTGGATTATCTTAGCCAGTGACTTCAATACTTATAGATGTTGTCGTGAAAGAGATATTCGGTAAGGAGCAAATGGGCCATGTATTTGGATGGCTTGGACTTGTGTCCGGTTCGACAAAACTCCTCCTGTTGTATTTTCCCGGTGAGTTTTGTTTTTTCATCGTCTGCAGAGAACAGTAACAACAACTAATTTTCATAGTTTTTGTTGTGTTTTTTTCAAATTGTTTTAACCACATCTTTTGAATGTCAACATAATATAGGTCTTCTCGGCCAATTTCGGAAAAAGTGCAGCCAATTTAACCATCAAGCTATTCTATTTCGCCCGAAATCGAATGCAACTGAAAAGGGTCAATCGATTTATTTTGATGATTAGTCAAATGTAATGTTGCGTCATTCGATTTAACAAAATAATCCTCAATTTAACAATTCATCAAAGCAGCATTCAAATTCACAGTCGCTTCTTGAGGCGCGTGTGTCTCGAAAAAGAATGACAATACACTAAATTGAACATAGTGCTAAAGGAATTTGACTCGACTCAAAACGAACTTGAATGGCCGAATTCTGAATTTGAAACGCAGTAACAACTAGAGAGGCAAAACAGCTTTAATTCGAACGCATGAAAATGAAATTGACTGTTCATTTGTCGAATTTGACCGAGAAAACCTATATTTTGAAAACCATTCGTTCTGTTTTTGAAAACCAACACCAGGAAGAGCAATACAATCTTGTTGCAAACAATTATTGTTGATGTTGATCACTTGTCCAAAACCAAAATGGTCCCCAAATGAGCGGATGCGAAACTAATAAAACCGGGTCACTGAAAGTTAACATGTTAACTATAATTTTCAAAAGTGACCTTAGTTTTTAAGCTACGGTACTGTTTCAGTTGATATATGTACGTTGCCTACATGTTTACACGTAATGACGTATTGCAATAGCATAATCTATTTTGTTAACACTTGGTTATTGGTTTACTGTTTTGTTTCTGCCTAAACTCATGTATGTTGTGTTATTAGTTAATGACATTTGGTATTGTTTGTTAAAGGAACACGTTGCCTTGGATCGGTCGAGTTGGTCTTTGAAAAGCGTTTGTAACCGTTTGTTACAAAATGCATATGGCAAGAAAGATGTTTTAAAAACAGAATACATTGATCCACACAAATTTGTCTCGAAATTGCGTGGTTTTCATTTAACTTTGCTAACTTGCACTGTCGGCCATTTATGGGAGTCAAAAAGTTGACTCTCATAAATGGTCAACCGTGTTAGTCGACGAGGTAAAAGGAAAACCACGCAATTTCGAGTGATACTTGTGTGAATCATTGTATTTTACTTTTAAATTATCTTTATAATCGTATGCATTTCTAAACAAACGCCTACAAACGCTCTTCAAAGACCAACTCCACCGATCCAAGGCAACGTGTTCATTTAATCATAAAACTTTGGATTGTTTGTGCCCACCAGGATTGATGTATGACCTTACTGGAGACTACACCGTGACTTTCAGTCTAATGGCCGGTGTACAATCACTGACTGTTGTTGCTGCATTGGGTTTGAGCTGGAGGCAGAAACACCATCCCAGTTCATCTGAGGCATCCTCGTGAGGATCTGTAACTCGATTAATCGATTTTAATTATCTTACAATATTTGGGGTAGATTCATGGAGCGTTTGGTATGATTCAACTGCCTTTGGCTGCGACAAAACAAGTTTCAGGGACACGTTGCATTGGGTCGGTTGAGTTGAGTTGGTCTATATTATATTTTTTTAAAGGAACACGTTGCCTTGGATCGGACGAGTTGGTCTATGAAAAGCGTTTGAAACCGTTTGTTATGAAATGCATATGGTTAGAAAGATATTTTCAATGTAGAATATAATGATCCACACAAGTATCGTTCAAAATTGCACGGTTTTCACATAACGTCGCGAACTAACACGGTCGGCCATTTATGGGAGTCAAAGTTTTGACTTCCAAAAATTGGCGACCGTGTTTATCGACGAGGTAAAATGAAAACCACGCAGTTTCGAGGCATATTTGTGTAGACCATTGTATTCTACTTGAACAATATCTTTCTAACCATATCGATCTTATAACGAACGGTTACAGGACGCTTTTGAAAGACCAACTCGACCGATCCAAGGCAACGTGTTCAAATAGGTCGATAAAGTAACTCCTTGGCTGTGTAACGACTTTTATGTCCCTCTAACGTCCTTTTTGCATAAAACAACTTATTTTATTTTGTGACGTGTAATCTCGATTGTTGGTTAAAATGATGCACATTAGTTGGTCAAAATCGTCCGATCATGCGCACTACGATCAAAGAGTTGCCCAAAAGTTGGCCATGATATAAAAACATCACGATATTTTCCAACATGGCGAGTGGAGTATTGGCTGTGACGGCGGGGTGGTCCAGTAGATATAAATCCAATTTGCAGGTTAGTTTTTAACTAAACTATGAAGTTGTGTTTTCTATTCAGTTGTACATAGTTGTGGTAGTTGCAGAGCAAACAACACAGCGACACTACTGTTGGATCAGTTTCAGTTTTATCATGCCATTATGTGCAACGCCGGTTGTGGCATGTATGCGTGTTTGTTGTGTTGCTTTGTGTATGTATGGCAATACATGCATGGAACTATCACTGCATTGCTTGCGCTGCAACTGTCACAACTGTGTACAACAACTGAACAGCAAACACACTTTATTTAGTTAAAAACTAACTTTCCAAGGCATCTACAAACCATTAAGCACCCTCACGATTTCGAGAGAGATGCCAAGGCCTTGGAAGGTCACAGCTCACCACCGTTTATCATCGTGGAAAAGATGATCTATGCCAGGTTGTATGACGTATCAAACTGTAAATCAAAGGGTTAAATAATACACCATTTATTGGATAACACCAAAAATGGTTAAATCATTAATAAAAATCATCGCCCAATAAGTGGGTAATTGATAATTAATTAAATACCCAGAAAATGGGCAAACCAAAATTTACCCAACTGTTGGTTACCAAAATATACCTAACTTTTGATGAGGAAATATTACCGAATTATTTGGCAATCAGAGTGCCCAACTTTGATGGGTAATATTTTGCCCAAAAGTTCACTATTCGCCCTTTATTGGGTAACAAATTGGGTATTTTTTTACCCATTTTGTTTACAGTGTAATTAAAGTTACCCACAAGTTGCCCAATAAATAAGCAAAATTGTAACCAACAGTTATGATAAATTCAGATTACAAATTATTTGCCCAACACTTGCCCAATTTTTCCCCGCTTTTTAAACAAAAACAATTTGCAAACAAAATGTTTGCCTAACAACACCAATTATTGGTTTTGTTTGGCAGTTATTGACCAATAATTGTTGAAATTACTTTGTCCAACAAATGATTTGACCAACGTTTTTACGGTGATAGATAAAATAAAAAATAAACATTGTGTTAACTTACTTGTTTAAAGCTTCACTCTTAAATATCTCAGACAGTTTCGCTTTTGCTATTGGTGGAGAGCGTGTCACGTGGGTGTGTATAAACCTTTGTTTATGACCAGTAAAAAGTGTTGAAACATGGGCGTGACACGCGAGCATGCAACTGTGATTATGACACAGTTTCTTCATTCCCTTTGATCGAGAGCAACGGCCGCGACATTGGTCACATCACGTGATACACGCGACGCGCACAGCATTCCCTTTACATGCATTGTTTACCCGAGGGCGGCGGAGGGCCTTACCATTTCATAGCTGGGGTGTTGTGTTGAAAGAAGTTATTGAACAATATTATAATGTTTGCATTTATTTACTTTTTGACCTAAAGTGTTGACGTTTTCTTTACCGACAAGGCTTTTATGAATGGGAATCAAAGTGTGTTGAATCGGTTTTCAACTAGTGGTTTAAACCCGCCGAGCCCTGGGTCTTGATAATTTACCTCGAAGTCCTCTCGGTAAAATTATCAAGAACCAGGCCTCGTTGGAATTAAATCACTAGTTGAAAACCTCTTCCCCACACAGTGATTCCCTTGCTAAAACACAGACAATGTTATGATAAGTGGCTACCTGGCTGGTCTTGAAGGGGTCACTGGGTCACGGCTACCCAAAGCTAATCTCCAATGTCCAAGGACTCTACAGCTGAAAATAAAATCGCAAATCGGTTGTGTAGATCTTGAGATACGGTCCCCTTTCCGGTTGACCTGGAAATAAAATTCAACTCAGGGTCAGTGTAACCCAATTTTAATATTTCGTCACGCCTACCGAGAGCTAATGTCCAATCTTCATACAGCAGCTCTTCGTTAACAATGGTTGTTCACTCCTCAACACTCAACGATACAAGTATTTGCTGCCCCACCTAGAAATAACGACTTGAGAAATGCGGATAAACTTTAATTACTTAACTATAGGGCAAACCGTTTCAGAAACAGTTGCATCCCCACCCTAGCTGATGAGCTGATCAATCACCAATAATTTTACTGACCTGCAGATAATGTTGTTTTCATTGTGTTAGTTGTTGTATTTGTACAGTTTTAAAACTGTAAAATAACGTTTTATATATTTTATAACCTCTTATTGTATAGTTGATCCTTGAATTAATACATTGTAAATTAAACGCAAAGTTTGTTAAATAAGGGCAGTGGACACTAATTATTTATTTTTATTTTTATTTTATTTTAAATCTTTAGACATACACAATAGTTACAAGTTGTACAGGGGCTGTCAAGGTTAAAACAAAATCTTCTGTCATCAGAAGATGTGTAAAACCAGACCCCTGCCAACGATAAAAATATAATTATACAATATGAAAAGGTGATTGCACTGAAACATTTTAAAATTAAACAAAAGAAATCATTAAAACACAAGCAAAACCAGACTATTGAAAACAAAAAAAAACTACACCCACAACAAAATACCGCAGCGATAAGAGGAAGGAACAACAATAAAAAATAAAAAATAAACATAGAATGGACTAAAAATCCCCCCCAAAAAAAATATAAAAAAAAGAGTGCACCCTCACAGATTCATGCCAAACCCACTCGGCCCAAGGACAATGATAGCAGAAAGCCTCCCCAAATACCACCCAAAAAAGCACAAAGACCCCTTAGACAAATATTAAAGAAAACAACAATTAAAACCACTAGCACTATTAACATACTAAAAATTCCCCCCTCAGCTTCATACGAAAAGGCTTGTACCCCTCCAAAATAAAAACATTCCTGGTATCCAATGTGAGCTCTGAGAACATTTTAGGAAAGCGAACAATGGTAGAAAATTTATAAGCTATAAAGTAAAAAGAAAACCGTGCAATTTTGAGTGATACTTGTGTGGATCATTATATTCTACTTTTAAAACATCTTTCTAACCATATACATTTCATAACAAACTGTTACAAACGCTTTTTATAGGCCAACTCGTTCAATCCAAGGCAACGTGTTCCTTTAAGGACGAATTCTGCAAAAACGATTTCAATGTTAGGAGGCAAATCTTTCACATCAACAGATGTTGGTTTTAGAGAGTCAGATATAGCGACCAAAACACCTCCACAACGCCGACTTCTGTCTTTTCTAAAGACAATATGGCTGTCGAAAAGCATTGAGTCTGGTATAGATGAATTCAGCCATGTTTCAGTAATAGCCACAAGTGACAAGTTCATAGAATGCACAACCGCTTGAAGTACGGGATTTCATTTTTCACACTCCTAGCATTATAATATTGGCACCGAATATCGCTTTAGTTGCAGTGTTATCAAATATACCTCTTAATGGCGACGAAGTAGAATCAGGATCGACGACACTACCATCACTCAATGTGGAGTCAAAATATGAGTCCGATAACTGGGGCAAGGCACATGTCAAACAAATCCAGGGTTCGTCGGGTAAGTCAAACAGGCGAGCATATTCAGTTGGTAGAACATCCTGACATTTTATGTGAAACCAGTTAGAACAACCGCTACACAGTAGGCCCATTTGGTTCGATTTTACAGGTTTTTCGCATGTACCACATGGATACTTATACACTGGGCCCGGGTTCAGTTCCACATCACCGCACGTCAAAAGAACACATAGCAGGGTTGCGTGAAATGTATTGTTACATTGTGCATGCAAACGACTGGCGTTTACATGGCTGCCCGATACGTTGAAATCTTGACCACTGAAAATACTGCAAGAGTACCCATAATCCAGTCCATTAAAGCTGAACAATCCCTTAGAATGCACCATCAAATGTCCTATGGGATCTATAAAATCAAGGCTTTCAAACCTCTCCTTCAATTGTGTAGCAGGTACTAAACGAACTGCAGTTCGGCAGATGACGGTGAACAAATCCACTGCACACAGGCGCCATTTTTGTTTTTGGAAAATGAGCGTCCGGTCCACCCCCTTTGCTCCAACTCGGCCAGCAGTAGCTGCTACTCCGTATTTCACGGGTGCTGCCAGTCCAGCCCGGAACACATGGGGTGGCATCCTTATATTTTCGATATTTGCACTGGGATCGTTAATGCTCATTACACAACACACGGGATCAACGATTTAACGTCCCATCCGAAGGACACAAGTGTCACGCCTGGGGCTCGAACCCACACCCTGCCGATCAAAAACACCTGAGTTTGAAGGCATAGGGTGCGCGCTTGAAATTGTATTCATGTTGGTTATGGACACTGTACGTTCTAATGGAAAGCTAAACAAACTATTCCACTGGTTATAATGAATACGCAAACAATTGGGCGGGTGTTATTGGTAATAATTTAAAACTAGCTCAATAATCCCCGGGTATTTTTTTTTGTTTTGCAAATTTAATGAGATTGTAAATTTAGTTGATCAATAAAGTCTACTGAGGAGTGAAGTGTATTATCAATCGATTCTTCGGGCATAAATAATAAAGTAAGACTGGAGGCCTGCGCTAGTCGTCTTGCTATTGAACGGCCGAGCTCAAATAATTAAGAAATTATTCATTTACTATCCATGACGTCCCTTGATTGAGTGGTCTTGTTTGTCCACACTACAGCGTATTTTACTCTCCTGTGCTCAAGTTTTGTACCAACTGCTTTATATACTTATTTGATCTACAAAACAAAAAAACAAGATCGACGAGAATTTCTTGAGCAAACATTTTCAATCACTGCATACATAGTTTGAATAAACTGCCACAATTCATGTTTTCCAGTTTTGCTTGCGAAATACCGTAGAGCAAACCCCACTCATAACTGATTTAGGTCGTCTGTGCATTTTGGTTCGCGGATACTTTTACGGACAACAGTTACGTACACGCAAACAATCGTTGTTACTTAATTCTTCTTGCGAATTGACTGGTTTATTGACGACTAGATTTACTGAGGTAAACTTACACAAAGTGGAGAAATAGACGTTGGGTGAACTACTTTAGCCATGCCAATGTTGTAGGAGATTCCGTCCAAATGACATGCCCCCCATCCCGATCTGGAACAGCCGTCTTCTGATTGCGCCCTCTTTTGTTTCATATTTCCTAAACTCATGTTAAATCCTCATAATTATGTGGAACAAAATCTACATAACAAGATTTCCTAGAACACTGGCTTCGACTGGAAATATATCAGATTCAACAATGGCTTTAATTTTCTAACTAATTATTGTATTTTTCAGTTTTTTTGTTTTATATATCATATCCAGTCGCTTCCCCTTAAGGTGATCCCCTGTCTGCCGCTTCCCAGGTTGTATCGTTACCCGGGTGTGATCCCTGGCTACACGGCAGTTTGCGGTTGAATGGCTTCTGACAGGCACCCCCCCCCCCCCCCCGAACAAAGATATTGACAAAATTGGGAGACCACCTACATAGGGCTAGATAGCTCATTTTTCTAAGTGGAAATAAAACACATTTTGGGATTTTCATGAGTTAGATAGACGGCGGTGGGAATGCAAATTCCGCGCAGTTATTAATTCATGTGATACAAAAATGCTGCAATAAGGCGACACCATGTTTTATGGGATAACTCAGAAGAAAGGAATTATCATTTCAAGATCTCTTTTGTTTGAAGAAATGTAAACCTTTTGAAACAAAAGTACTATATGCCTTATGTGATTTACATGACAAAGAATTACTGTCGCCCTATTGTGGTGTTTTACATGACAAATAATAACTGTCGCCTTATTGTGGCGTTTTACAAAGCAACTAATAACAATTACCTACATTTTTATTAGGTAAGAACATAATGATATAGCGGTGTTTGACCCCCTTCTCTTCTACGTAAATGAAACCCCACATCAGCCTCCAGTGACGAATTGTTCTTGAATATTCACGTACGCCATATAACAGGGCAACACATGTTAGTGTCGCCAAATTGCAGCAAAAGTTGTATAACAAATAATTGGGAGACCTCCAAAAAGTTGTTTCCTAAATCAATGATTTATTAAATCATTAATTTCATAAAAACATGTCTATAAAGCATTTTGTTGTTTTCATATACACAACTATCGCCCTATTAGAGCATGTTTGATGATGTCGCCCTATTACAGCAGTTAGCGTTATTATTATTTTATTTTCTTCTGTTTTCTTCTTTTGAATAAAGCTCTCAGACTCTGTTTATTCATCACCAGTGTAAACAAAATGAAAACATCTTCAATGGAACATTAATACATTTACTGTTAGATCAATACATTAAGTACATTGATGATACAATAGGGTAATTAAAAGACGATGAACAAAAGTGATATTAGATATCAAACAACAAGACAACAAAATATGATAATAAGCAAATTTATGCAAGGAAACGTTAAACTTAAAACGAACGTAAGGACAGTAAATGAAAAAATGAACAATTTCGATTTATACCGAAACGTCAATTTTGGAGTCTGGTCTTCATTAACTGTTAAAAAAAAACGTTATGGTTGGAAAAATGTTTTAAAAGTAGAATACAATCATCCACACAAACTTGCCTCAAAATTGCTTGGTTTTCCTTTTACTGTGCGAACTAATACGGTCGGCCATATGGGGGGTCAACAATTTGACTCCCATAAATGGCCGACCGTGTTAGTCGACGAGGTAAAAGGAAAACCGTGCAATTTCGAGGCGTGTTTGTGTGGATCATTGTATTCTACTTTTACAACATCTTTCTAACATATGCATTTTATAACAAACGGTTACAAACGCTTGCAAAGTCCAACTCGACCGATTCAAGGCAACGTGTTCCTTTAACGTACCGTTTCAAACTGACCAGCGTCACGTACTAAACCGACCCTTATTTGGAAAAAAGGGGCCAATAACTTCCCAGCCAGTCGAAACATTTTCGTTATGGGACATTTTATAAATATACATACAATAGTATTCGACCTCGGGCTAATTTAAACTCTCAACTATTTGTAACGCTATACTCTCAATAATATACCATCAATTTATTGTTGTTCTTTACAAAAAGTTCCCTTTAAAAACAATAATCCGTTGTAACCGGTCACTTGTTGTTGACTTAAATAGTGTTTTACGTTGACGTTTATTTTAGAAAACAAAACATCAAGGGAACGCTTACGTTTGGTAATATTTCTGACAATCAATTTAATTTAAAAAATTGTTATTTAGAAGATTACAGAAGCTTTCATAATGTTAAACACATTTTAGAAACATTTAAATTCGAAGTATTCTTGTTATGTACTTACTGATAAGATTTTTGGCGCAAAGTTTGATTTTTGGAAGTTTAACTCATATCTTGTGTGTTTGTTAGCCATTTCTTACTTAGGCCGGATTATCGGCGATGACTCAAAACCGCAACCATCTTTTGCCATGAATATTCAACAGGTTAGTGTAATTGTATGTATTTACATGTATACATGAATTAACCAAATCCAACGGTTTCAAATACCAAAGGTTTTCTTTATCACGATGATCTCTACAGGGTGGTATTTACGAACTCTAACCAAGCTACTGCACAAGCGAGCGCCATCTGTTGATCTGGACCGAACTGCATAATGCTGCTTTAGGTCATGTCTTAACTTAGACTGGACCCCTGTCTTTATCAGGATAAAGACAGGTCCCCGCCGCTAGATCCAGTTATTCCATTGGATACAATGATATCATTGGATACGTGCAGTATCATTGGTATGCAAACAGTACATGCAGTACTGCCGCCTGTCGTCGCGTATCTCAGTGGGTGCGTTTGTTTAGCTGCCCTGGGTCGACCCCGGTCTACCCCGGTACGTTCGAATAGCTTTGACGGGGCTCACCCGGGTCAACCCTCAGTGCCCTGCTTGTGGAGTGGACGAGTGTGATCGTTCGGTTAGCTCTTGTCAGGGGCTCACCCTAGTGAGCACCGCGGGGTGGACTCAGGGAAGCTAATCGAACGCACCCATTGTGAAATGAGGGAGGTCAAAGGTCAAACTACACGCCGGTTTCCTCAGCCGGTCTCTGGCGTTATTCACGAGCCTCGAAGAATGACGTCAGACGTTCAGGCTAGTCTTAACTGAGCACAAGAACATTCAAAATATTTCGACAACGTTTTTAGCTTCGGCAGCGCCTAGACCCTCCCCACACTCCGGGTAAGAATTTATAATTTTAGTTAAAATAACTTGTATTAAGTCTTTGTATTTATTAAGGGTAAATACAACTTTAGCGAATAAATACAGAAGCTTTTGACTTATGTAAATTACTTTCTTTTACATAATGAATAATACAAATTTGACGGCGGAAACAAGACAAATAACACATTCGGCTAACAGCACGTAATAGTTAACAGTAATTTGAACTATCTGGTAAAACAATGTAACAATCAAAACCTCTCAAATAACTCCAATTAGTACATGGGAAATGGAGTTTACAAGTGTTTGATAATGTTTACGTGTATTACAAATTGAAGCTGTAAATGTGTCGGTTAAGTATTTTTATTAGGTCTGAAGGCGGCACCATATAGTTCAAAATGTTTTAGTTGACATCTCTGAAATTAAAACTGTACGCAAACTTGTTTTTATCTTTTATAGAACAACAACAGCAGTTTTCATTTGAATAATGATCAGGTAAAAAGGGTACCTTTATGTTCAGCCTTAAATGCTAAATGGGTAATGGTGAGTTAAAAAGCAGCAACTGATATATAGCAAGGTAATTGTGTGCGGTTATTATTAACCATTTAAAGCCCCCCCCAAAAAAAAAAAAAAAAATAAATAAATAAATAAATAAATAACGCTTACCACACCAGACTATACCGTGTAACATTTGTATTATAAGACTTGTATACTGCTTACTTTTTCGTGAGCCACATTTTTAAGCAATATTTACAAAAACTTTAACTTACACAAGTTAATTAAAGATTAATAATTGTATAACGGTAAACACACAACATAATCTGCCAACAACACAAGGATGGTAAATATTCGGTTGAGGTTAAACACAAAAGGAATACTTCATTTACATTACTAATCGACATCCGTAATAATACAGCTCCAAAATTAATGTAAAGGCAGTGGACACTATTGGTAATTACTCAAAATAACTATTTGCATAAAACATTACTTGGTAACGAGTAATGGGGAGAGGTTGGTAGTATAACACATTGTGAGAAACAGCTCCCTCTGAAGTAGAGTAGTTTTCGAGAAAGAAGTAATTTTCCACGAATTTAATTTCGAGACCTCAGATTTATAATTTTTTTTTTTCATTGATATCTCGCAACTTCAACGACCAATTGGGCTCAAATTTCCACAGGTTTGTTATTTTATGCATATGGTTTGTTATTGTATGCATATGTTGAATACTGGTCTTTGACATTTACCAATATTGTCCGGTATTATCAATAGTGTCCAATGTCTTTAAAAGGCTCCTGAAAATAGAGT
The DNA here is from genome assembly GCF_032118995.1 of Asterias amurensis. Lineage (NCBI taxonomy): Eukaryota > Metazoa > Echinodermata > Asteroidea > Forcipulatida > Asteriidae > Asterias > Asterias amurensis. The sequence goes on along the minus strand of NC_092657.1, from coordinate 13,814,843 downwards.
AGAGTTACCAGACTGAGAGTTTACAAAAGACTACACTTTGGTACGGATAATACACATTTAAGCTGGTACTTTGTAGGTTAGTGGTTTTACTAAAACGTATTTAAGAAATAAATGGAAAGAAACAAAAATCACCCAATTAGTACAACCGCCAGAGCGAAAGAAGCATTTATTTGCGAAAATAGAACACTATTATTTGTACTAAACGATTGGTGGTACGTTATGATCGAAACGTTTTTTTGAGATTCATGAAGATTAGCTATAAGTGTTAAACTTTATAAGTTGCACATTGCCTTATCATCAATAACAGTGTACATTTTACGACCTTGACATCATCGACACTCACACGCGATGCAATATCTTGACTGATTTCAAATCAGCTACGATGAGGTCACCGGTCGGAGTAAACGTCATGCCTAGAGGACCGTACAGAACACGAGCTAAACAGCCGATGTGCTCACCTGATGCATCGTAATGATGTATCTCACAAAATCCATCACCATCATCACAGCACACATCATTAGGTTTTACAGGTTTGCCGTCAAGGGAGGTGCTGATATTGAACACCTCGTTTTACCATGAAATCCAGACAAACTAGTTTCGACTCGAGGAGGTTTGAAAAGATCAGTTGCTCCTTGCTGTTAACGGATATAAAGCTTGGATTGTCGGTATTGCCAATATCATCATGATATATTGTGGAAATGGTTGATCCATCCTTGTTATGAAGATATATTACCTTTCTCCCACAGTCAGCCCCTGCAATACGATATTTCTTGTCAACAACAATACCAACGAGTATACTCTCTGACTGTCCCTCGACTTGATTCTGAAATGGTCAAAACTTACGAATAAATCGCAGTTCGCTATCATAAACCATTACATCCTGTCCGTCAGTAACCAGAAGCAGGTCATCAGAGGTCACCGCAACACCGGCAGGGTCTTGTAGTTGTCCATCTTCTGTTCTACTTTGTACACCTTGAGATTTGTAACTACCACTCGATGTAAATTTGGATAATATCCGCCGTTCCAAATCAGTAATGATGACATCTCTCATTCATAAATCCGCTTCGCGAGATTTAGTATGGCTCACAGACCGAGGCGGTTGTTTATCCATGCAGCGTGAGAGACCGTTCACCCGACCCGGTCTTGTTGCCATAGCTAGTTGCAGCGCTGGTAATACGACAATGTACACACAAACACTGCGCGGGTACCATGCACAAACTTTGCTACACGTACGACGTGTGGAACAGTGGAATGTTTATCGAACGTTGGGAAAACAGTGTCTAATTTCCATCATTGTTTCGTGGTTTTTCAAGGTTGAATTAAATTGCCAATGTTCCCTGGTCTTCAAGCCGAGTATACCCAATGAGGTTGATGCCATGCGCTGTCTTTACTATGTTTTGACTTGACAGAACACAACTCGCATTTCAAATTGGAAATATCAACGCAAATAGCTCTAAAATTTCAGGTAAACATTGTCAAACTTATTGTTGAAATTGTCTACAAATTATAAGCTAACTTCTCGTTGAGTTGTTTGTTCATTTTGGTAATTTGGTTTGCCTGACTACGGGGGGTTAAAAATTGATGTTTTCATTATCGTAAACAAATATTATTTTGATGAGTGTGTGAGACGTCGCGTTTTTTCAAATTAATTTTTCTGGAGTTTGTGTTTTCCAAAACGGGTCGTAAAATTAAGCGTCAAGGTCGTCGAAAATTCTACATTATTTCAGACAGGAAGGTCGTATGATCTTGATTTTTATTTTATTTAAAATGTTAAGATATGCTTGTTTGGATTATTATGATAAACGCAAAAGTGAAATTTACTAGACATACCTCATTTCGTTAGTGCGGGTCAGAGTTACTAGACTAAGAGTTCACAAAAGACTACACTTTGGTACGGATATTCCACATTAATTTAAGCTGCTACTTTGTAGGTTAATGTTTTTACCTAAACGTATTTAAGAAATAAATGGATTAAACAAAAATCACCCAATTAATATAACCGCCAGAGCGAAAGAAGCATTTATTTGCGAAAATAGAACACTATATTTGTACTGAACGATTGGTAGTACTTTGTGATCTTAACGTTTTGTCCAAATGGCAGATAATACGCATTATTGAGATTCATGAAGATTAAACTTTATAAGTTCCAAATTACATTATCATTATTAATATTGTTTTTACGACCATGACGTCATCGACACTCACACGCGATGCAAGATCTTAACTGAGTTCTGATCAGCCACGATGAGGTCACCGGTCGGAGTAAACGTCATGCCTAGAGAACAGTGCAAGCCACGGGCTACACAGCCGATGTGTTCTCCTGAAGCGTCGTAATGATGTATCTCACCGGTTCCCTCCGTACCGTCAGGAATAGATACATATATATCGCCAGCATCATCACAATACACACCAGTAGGTATTCCAGGTTTGCCGTCAATGGAGGTGCTGATATTGAACACCTCGTTTCCCATGAAATCCAGACAAACTAGTTTCTTCTCATCGTGGTTTGTAAAGATCAGTCGCTCCTTGCTGTTAACAGATATAAAGCGTGATTGTCGATGTCGCAAATATCATCATGATGTATTGTGGAAATGGTGGATCCATCCTTGTTATGAAGAGATATTACCTTTCTCACACAGTCATACACTGCAATCCGATCTTTCTTGTCAACAGCAATACCAACGAGTATACTCTCTGACTGCCCCTCAACTTCATTATGTGAGGGTCTGAACTGACGAAGATATCTCAGTTCTCTGTCATAAACCTTTACATCCTGTCCGTCAGTAACCAGAAGCAGGTCATCAGAGGTCACCGCAACACCGCCAGGGTCTTCTAGTTGTCCATCTTCTGTCCTACTTTGCACACCTTGAGATTTGTAACTACCGCTCGATGTAAATTTTGATAATATCCGCCGTTCCATATCAATAACGACGATGTCATCGTTGCTTACACAAGCAACGTCCCATGCAAACTTGAACTCCCCCTCACCTTCCCCTTCTTTACCAAACTCTGTCTTCACCTCCCACTTCTCTTCCTCTAGTATTTCACCGATATCCGCATCAGTGACGACATCATGACCTTTGAACCCGATGAATGACTTGCTATGCTGCACTGTTTGAAACTTGAGCTCATTGTGGAATGTCAAGTTGTGCATAACCTTTGGCTTGAGGTCCAGTAGCTCAAAGTCATCAGCATGTTGCATCAAGTCGTTGACTGAAGCTACGATCTGCTCTGCACGGCTCATCTTATCGCTATTGCTGATTTGTATGCTGCCAAATTCTTCACCTCTTTCTTGACCGATTTGAGTTATTCTGTCTTGAAAGAGGCGAGATGCTTTTCTGATTTTGGCAACTTCCTCTTCCTCCTTAGCCACAATACCTCGAAGAGCCTGGTCGACCATGGTCTGTAATCTATGCTGTGAGTGTGTGATAGAGTTATCCACTTTTTGAAATTGCTTGCGACATTCATCAAACTTCATCAAAGCCTCTTCAACAGCTAGACGATACGATCGAATGGAATCATTGATTTCAGAAAGGTTGTGGTCTGACGATCGGTGATCGAGCACCGCACATTTAGGACACACGAGTAAATCACACGTTTCACAGTAAAAACACAGTTCCTGGTCAGTGTGTTTCCGGCATTTTGGAGAGCAAGTTTTTTTCTGGTCTCTAGATCCCTCATTTGACGACCCGGCTGCACTCACGACTCGATGGTGCCTGTTCAATTTTAATTTGTCGTGGTGCTCCAAACAAGTCTTGCACAAATTCGCATAACAGTCAACACACCGTGAGATGGCTTTAAGACCTTCGTCGCATCCTTCGCAAATCGACACAAGAGGGTAAATGTCCACCTCGGGACTATTCGGATTGATGACGTCATCGATAAGCGAGCTCAAAAGAAAGCAGTTGAAAAGAGCCGATGGTCCCTTATCTGGGATTGAAGTGTTCTCTCTACACACTGGGCAAATGATGAAATCTGTCTTCGGATCCTGTTTGTCTACAAGTTCCTGAAGACATTTTAAGCAGAAGCTGTGCTGGCAATCCAGGATTTTCGGATCGATGAACCGAGTCAAGCAGATTGGGCATTCGATGTGTACATGTCTTATCTTGCAAGTGGTCTCAGTGTGAAGTGCAGCTTCGGCCATCTTGGTGAGACTGAAAGTAAAACGAATGTAATTTTCAATAGTTCGTACCGTCAGTGTTTTTATACATTGGGTGGTAGCAGACTTACCGCATTAAGAGCCTTTTGTTGAGAGTTGTGATAACTTGTGATTAGAAACGATTTTCGGTCCAACAAACTGTATCTCATTCAGTGCCTGCTAAACGAGTAAAATTACCCAACCTGTGACAATTTCTGCTCGATCGGTCGTCGAAGTTGCGGGATAATAATGAAAGAAAAAACAAAACCCTTGTCAAACGGAGTTATGTGCTTTCAGATGCTTGATTTTGAGACATCAAGTTCTAAATCTGAGGTCTCGAAATCAAATTCGTGGAAAATTACTTCTTTCTCGAAAACTACTCCACTTTAGAGGGAGCCGTTTCTCACACTGTGAATACTACCAACCTCTCCCCATTACGCGTTACCAAGTAAGGTTTTATGCTAAAAATTATTTTGAGCAATTACCAATATTGTCCACTGCCTTTAAAAACATAATTGAAAAGCATTGGAATGGTTTGTTTAAAGTGTGCCAGTCGTTGGTTTGTGATTGAAACCAGTGTTTGATTTATTGTTTTATAGTTGTAGATATATTTACCAAACAGTTAAAGTCACCTGTAAATATATGTTGTTTTCTTTCAAACATAATAGTATATGCTTATGAACAATAAACTTTTTTTTTTTGGTTATTGTTTGTCACGATTGATATACTGACAAAATAGATAAAGTAATTTTTGGGGCTGACTCCGCCTTCCCCTTTTGTGACGTCAATCGAGGCAGACTTTGCCTGCAATGCGTAGAGTAACCACATGTGCATAGTACATATACCGTCCAAGTCGTCAGTTTGTACGTTTCGATTTGTTTTATTTTGTTGTTGTTGCATTTTCCGGCAATGCCGACCAGGTGTATTGCTGCTGGATGCAGCAAAACAATTAATGATGGGTTCAGGTTGCATGTGTTTCATGCAGCCCCCAAGTATAGGATTTACAAAGCAATGGACGTCCGGTCCGACGTCTTTTTCAGCGCTGTGCAGCGAACTTCGAGTCGTCGTGCTCTCGGAATACACCACACATTGACGCAAAGAGAAAAGTTATTCTAAAACATGACGCCATCCCAACATTTTTTCCGGAGTGGGAAGTCAAAGAAGGTACCTGAAAGACCTGAAAGACCTAGAGGAGCATATTCTAAACGTGAACAATTCGGGTTTTAACTTTGAGGGCTTGTTTTAGCTTGCGATTCACCGTGCAGGGTAATCCGAGTGGACCGTCCGCACAGCAGCCGTAGTGCGTGCAGTCTGCTCCGGGACCGTAGTTCTGTATCAGTTACCCAGACGTAGTGTACATTGTACGGGCCTAGACTACACATTTTCTATTAAAATATCGCGCCTCGATGTCACGAACAGCGCCCTCTCGGGTCGGGGCATACTATTAAATTTGTAAATAAAATGAGAACTATTTTTTTAGAACCTAAGTTAACTACTGTTTATTCATATTCCACTCATTAAAACACATATCTTAGTGACAACAGTTTTTTTTTTTGAAAACAAATACCACTAGGCGTCTTTAATATTTGAATAGTGTCATCTCAATAAGTGACATGTGAGATTATTTTAACAAATGTAGCGGTTGTCCACACATAAAGAGCACTCTTCAATTTGGTTTTCACAATCTAAGAAACCTTTCTGTCAGAAACAATAATCATTGTCAAAAGATAAAAAGCGATTTATTTTTCCCGAACCAACCAACCATGGTACTTCGACTTAAAACAAAAAATCTCTTAAATGCATTTCACTATCCAAAACTGCTGTACTTATTACCAAATTAAACTGCAATCTATACTATTTAAAAAGCGTAACCCGCGCCATCTTGGATTTAAAATTAGAAGGTCCAGTGGCATGGCATCCTTGTGGAAATCAACACGGTTAAGTGTGTGGAATTCAATACGTTTGTGTGGTTTCAGACGTCGGGTTGCAAGTCTACAAAACCCTGACCCAAACTCCCACTTACAAGTCATCTGATTGGAGGAAGTTTGGGCAGCGACCGTGTGTCAACCACTGGTCGATGTTGTTACCAGACTTCCTAGAAATCTTTCTGACAGGCGACTCATTGGACAGTGTTTCGCAGATGGTTCTCCGGATTGGTTCACTCATTGCCCCTTGCCCACCCACCCGCCAATCGATCCGCCTATTTTGGTCGGGTTACTTTCAGGTTGTACTAAGCATGGTTCTCCGGATTGGTTCATTCATTGCCGCGCAGGGTCGAAAGGGTCGAAGAGGCTGGGTGCCAGGACAAAACCGAAACAAATCTCGCGAATTTGCATTGAATGAATGAAGTAACTCACAGATTGATGTTTCGCAGGCGACCATGTCAACCGGTGGTCGATGTTGTTACCAGACTTCCTAGAAATCCTTCTGACAGGTGACTCATTTGTTGAAAAGATTAAATGGTGAATATTTATAAAAAAGCATTCACTTCCAAACGGCATGAGAATTATCATGATGGACAAGGATGGGATCAAACGGAAGCTTTAAAATTTGGAAACATTGGGTAGGGCCGGTTATAGGTTGGAAGGTGTCTAAGGGAACTTTACAATTAATAACATTTTGGGGTGGGGGGGGGGGGGCCTTACACAAAGAGCCTAACCCCTCTTTACATTCTGGTCAGTGTATTGTGAGTGGTGTGTTGTCTGGTTTTGAGACAGGCCACCTGTTGCTTGGTGAAGGAGGTCGCCGTGGGACCACTTTAGGTTGAAAGTGGGTGGCGACCTCGGACTTACAAAAATCTCCATACAGAAATTGCACTTGTGATGCAAAACGTATCTTGCTGTTTTTAAACTACGGACTCTAACTTTTGCCAGTAAACTCAAATGAGTACATGAATACCGTTTCAGAATACGGTCTGTTCATGGAGGTATAGTGTTGCAGTTTCAAAGTTTACCCCATCACGGAAGTTTGTGAAACTTATACACGTACGTCAAAGGCTGTTTTGAGGTTGTAAAAAAGAACTTTGCATTTGGTCAAAGTTGTTAAGCAAAACGACATTAAGTTTCCTTTTGAATAAGTCCATTCACAAAATTGGTTAGAGCAGTGTGTCGGTCAGGTCTCAGAATGTTCATTTTGTCAAATTCATTTTGTAGCCTATTTAGCAATCGGCCCGTCGGGTTGGTTACTGGAGATAATATTAACAAAATAGACCTCATGCGGCTGAATGGGGTACATGTTTAGGAGTCCGCTATTGACCCAAACTGGACGTAACAAACCCTTAAAATAACTTGAAATGCTTTCTGAAAGTGAAATAAGTTAGAGAAAATTAAGGAGTGAGGACGAATTTATCGTTTTTGTTTAGTTTGTACGATATGGGGTTCCAGAGATATGGGATGTATGGAGGTTTGTTCCTAGAGCAGCGTGAACATGAACGCGGTCAGAAATATTGTGTCGTTTGTCGTTTAAATTTCGCGAGATGCAATAAGCCCAAAGTGACAATAAACAAAACACTTTTTTGACGTTCACGTTTAGTGCTCCCGTAACGTGCAGCCTATTGACCAGAAAGTTTTCAAGACCAATTCAGATGAGAATAAACTAAAAGGAGGCCTACGCTCTTACCGCCCCCCCCGAAAAAAAAACAAAAAACAAAAACACAGTAGATAAATTAGATTTGTGGCACACAGCATGTTCCGAAAAATCGCTTTACTTATAGTGTTGTAGCAACGCTATGTATCGTGGGACGTGAAATATCATTTTTTGACGATGTTTTTTTGAAATGTAAATTATTATGAATGTAAATTGAGTGTGTGGGGAAAGTTTTGGTAGTGTAGTACAAAAGAAACTTTAGTTGTTGCTGTCTAACAATCAGTTTCACCTATCAACGCTTATTTGAAAAACGTATTGCGTTAAGGAGGCCCAAAATATAAGACCCCTATAAGGCTCACGGGGGAGCCTTATAGTTTCTAAAAGTATGCATAAGGTACGTCGTCTAACCCAAAACGAGGTGGGCGCAGCCACTGCAAGTAGTGGCGGACGTGCGCAATAGCTTCATTTTGGGTTAGAACTATGACGCCATGCATAAATATTAAGAGAGGCGTATAACACCCTCACCCACATTACATTTCGAAATATTTGTGTAAAGGATTCTCATCATCTAGCGGGGTGCCGCGCGAAGCGCGAAATCCCGCTAGTGTAAATAATGTTCACAGGCTTTAATACAAACCCTATAACGTAATACCAACTAAACCAACATGCAACCACACGGTTTAACGTCCACACTCTAAAGAGACCCCAAGTGAGTGTGGCTTGTACCCAAACAATTACATTTGGAAGTTTGAACACCACAGTTTTTGCAGTGTAAAGGAAAGTTAAATCTGTGACCTTTGGTTTCCAACAACCATGTAATCGTCAACAACATTAAATGCAGTGGACACTATTGGTAATTACTTAAAATAATTATTGACATAAAACCTTTCTTGGTGACGAGTAATAGTAGGTTGATGGTTTAAACCATTGTGAGAAACGGCTCCCTCTGAAGTGCCATAGTTTTCAAGAAAGAAGTTATTTTCCAAGAATTTGATTTCGAGACCTCAGATTTAGAACTTGAGGTCTCGAAATCAACCATCTAAACGCACACAACTTGGTGTGACAAGGGTTATTTTTTGTTTCATTATTATCTCGCAACTTCGATGACCGATTGAGCTCAAATTTTAACAGTTTTTTTATGCATATGTTGAGATACACGAACTGTGAAGTCTAGTCTTTGACAGGTACCAATAGTACCCACTGCCTTTAAATAGTTATATAATATTTCTTTAATAGTCTTTAGCGCACGTATCAGGGAGTAGGGCAACTGCTGCGAATTGTTCATTGCGAATATGTGACGTCAACATTCGCTTCGTATTCGCATTCGCAGGAAGTATGAACCGGGCTTAACTAGTCGTAATGCGTTTTGTCAAAAGAGCGTGTGCAGTTCAATGCAAAAATAAAAATGGTTCAAACTGTGGCATGATCAATTTGAAAAAAAATAATGTCTGATCTGTCAGTTAAAATACTTTATTGGTCATGTGCGTTATTGATCACACCATTAGACCAAGGGAAAGTAAACTCTTACCTGTTGTTAAAGTGTGTCTACCAATGCTGATTTTGCACAGTTGAATCTCTGCTGAACTTGGATAACTGGCGGCAACAACGACGAATTCTGTACGAGAAACAACATTGATAATGTTCAAAACAGTGCATTTCTTTACCAAACCGTACTTCCAAATAATCAACTTTATAAACGAGATTAAAGTTGTGGAAGTTTCATACAACTGGGAAACCCAACCGCTTTGATATTGTCCAAAATTTCATCGGGTCATTATACCGTGTGAAATGGTCATTATACCGTATACTAAGGTGGCCTGTTGCAACCGAGTCATTAGTTTTGTTTGAATTTGTTCGATGCCCACCCTTTCAAGTTAACACGAATGTCATTGAGAACTGCATCCAGTAGACCGTCGGAAAACGTGAATATTGTTTACCTAATTTGTCGTGTTGATTTCATATATTTGCTACAGTTAACAACATTTCCAGAGTTGCAGTGATGTGTGTTTCCCCTTTTTCAGAACGTTGTTTTTACACTGCGAAAGTTTTACATCTGAAAGCACACAACTCTTTGTGACAAGGGGTTTTTTTTTCCGTTACTATCTCGCAACTTCAACGATCAGATGAGTTCAAATTTTCACAGGTTTGTTATTTTATGTATGTTGAGATATACACCAAGTGAGAAGACTGGTCTTTGACAATTACCAATAGTGTCCACCGCCTTTAATTTAATGTAGATGTTTTGAAATATTGCAGAAAATGTGTAGCGCCGGGCTATTTCCTTACTGTGCATAATTATAATCAATTTCGGTAAATACAAGAAGCGTTACTGCAGTAACGCTTCTCACATCAATTTGTTTGGCAGATTAAAGGGAAAGTACACGTTTGGTAATTTTCAAAGACCAGTCTTCTCTGGGTGTATCCCATAATAAGGCATAACAAAAACCGACCGACCGAAAAAGTCAGAAATCCACGGTCGTTTTTTTTTTTTTTTTTTTTTTTTTTTTAAATGGTGTTAAAAAAAAAGGTATTGTTAACTTTTAATGCCCAATAAACGACAATAAACCCTTTATTTGAAGCTGAAATATTATTATTGAGTGCTGTCAGAAATCACGATGAACTATGACGTGTCTGATATTGTTCTTCACACACACGTATTGGGAGGGCTGGCCGCCCTCCTAAAGTTTAAGCCGCCCTGCCTAACAATAGACAAACAGAATATTGTTTGACTGCATTTAATACGATAATAAACGAGTACCTGACAAGCCAATACCAACTTCAAAACTACAGCGTCGGAAATGCGATCGTAAACAAAATGTTAAAACACAACGATGCACTCGGCCACTTGGTTCGATCTGTCTCCCACACCATGGAAATACACACTGCATGCCAAGTGCATAAAAAGTTCGCACGCGGCGATTGGTCATTGATAGACTCCAACACAAAACGCACATTCACGAACTGAGAAAGAATTACCACACAGTGTGCCGCACGCCTGTAGAATGGTGCAATGTGCAGCATTTAAGCATATTCAAACATGTATAACTTTCGCCAATTGAGGGCGTGCGCGATTCGGGGCAAAGTTCATTGATAAATACTTGTTATCAATGGGTGCGTTCGATTAGCTTTCCCGGGTCGACCCCGGTGTGTGGCCTTTTTTTTTTTTTTTTTTTTTTCCAGGACTAACGTGTGCAGATAATTACCCACGTTTGTCCTGGAAAAAAAAAACGGGGTCGACCCAGGGAAGCTAAACGAACACACCCAATATAAACCACGATGGAAACTGACAGGGTAAATTTTGAAATGATTTTTGGGGTTGAACAACGAATTTACTAGAGTGGCATCCCCTTAAGGTGATCCCCTGGCTGCTGCTTCCCAGGTTGCATCGTATTTGGGTGTGATCCCTGGCTACACGGCAGTTAACGGTTGTATGGCTTCTGACTGGCACACCCGAAAAAAGATATTGAAAAAGCAGGGACACCGCCAATATAGGGCTTGATAGTTCAGTTTGGAGAGCGCCAGCACGTTAATCCGGAGGTCGTTGGTTCGAATCCCATGTGTGGATTTTTTCTCTCCTCCTCTGACGTAGGCCCCATTAAAAAAAAAAATACAAAACAAAAAAACGACAAACCCAAACGTGTACCTTCCCTTTAAAGGAACAAGTTGCGTTGGATCGGTCGAGTTGGTCTCTGAAAAGCGTTTGTAACCGTTTGTTATAAAATGCATATTGGTATAAAAAAAATCAAGATGTTGTATTAAAAGTATAATACAATGATCCACACTAACATGCCTCGAAATTGCACAGTTTTCTTTTACCTCGTCGGCCATTTATGGGAGTAAATTTTGTTGACTCCCATAAATGGCCTACCGTGTTAATTCGGCAAAGTAAAAAGAAAACCACGCAGTCTCGAGGCAAATTTGTGTGGATCATTGTATTCTACTTTTAAAACATCTTTCCAACCATATGCATGTTATAACGAACGGTTACAAACGTATTTTGTAGACCAACTCGACCGATCTAAGGCACTGATTCCCTTCAACGTGATATTTGTCCATAGCGGCAGTTCTTGTATTTGAAGAGTTTCTTTTATACAATTTTAAAAGCTGATGTACTTCTTACCAATTACAATTGTATTGCCAATAATTGTGAATTTTCCTGCCGAACGTAAACAGCGTGCACCAATCATTAAAGCAACGGGCAACAAGAGTGAGCAAAGTTAATTTTCCGGTTAAAACTGACCGGCTGTTATACTCGTCTTTTTATTGATGTATTGCATTGTTTTGTAATGTATTGTTTTTATTGTCCAAATCAAAAGCAGAAAAACTGCCATTTACGGGAATTGGGAAAAAAAAATAGGCCTGAATAACATTGCAATAAGAATTAGATCAAATAGCATACAAACAAACAACTAATTGCATACACACATTAATAAATAAAGGATACATTTAGCAAACAATAAGTTATTTCCCATTAAATTATTTGAATTTTGAATGAAGTTCGAGACCTCAGCATCTGAAGGCACACAATTTGTTGGACAAGGGTCTTTTTCTGTACATTATTTATCTCACTACTTCGACGACCATTTGAGTTCAAATTTACACAGGTTTTGTTTTATGCATGTTGAGTTACACCAAATGAGAAAACTGACCTTTGACAATTACCAAAGGTGTCCAGTGCCTTTAAGGAATACACTCAATTGGCAGTAACCCGTTCAAATAGTCTGGCTAAAATATTGGCCAAAAAAAGTGAGTAAACTTTTTTTTTTAACACATGAGATGGTACATTTTTGGCTCAATCTGCGCTTAGGCCTATGTTATTTCCAGTTGTGTCATGTACACTCGATCATGTTCGTATAAGAAAGCATAGACCCTAGTGAAAACAAAGTCTTACCTGGTGCTAGTAAACACTTTACTCACTGTGTACAGTTGGTCCTATTTGCAAACTTCAGGAAGTGGCTGATAGCCGGCAACAATTGTCGATTTTGTAAACACAAATTAACACAGGAGATGGCAAATTTGGTGCTCAATCTGCGCTAATGTTATTCCCAGTGCTGTAATGTATTACACTTGATCATGTTCGTGTTTAAGACGGCATCATAGACCCTAGTGAAAACGAAGTCCTACCTGATGTTATAGATGTTTATTACTCACTGCATAGAGTTGATGATCTTTGCTGAACTGTTGGAAATGGCTGATAGCCGGTAAAAATATTGGATTCTTAACGACAAACAACGTTGAAATAGCACACAAAACGTGTCTGCCTCAAACCCGACTTTCGCGTATGAAAGTACAGTTCATTTATCGGCAGCTGCATACCCATACCCAATGGTAGTTTCACACCACTGGAAAAACCCATATGCAAACTCAACTCGCATACTGTGAAGGTAAGTTCAATGATCGGTTAATAATATGGCAGTTGCACACAACGGGGAAAACCCACACGTAGTTCAAAGGTTCAATGATTGGTAATGCGTAAAATGATGCATTGCAACCCGGCGTTGCGAATGCATCGCGCTGTATGATTATTTCCACGGATGTGTTTATAGAAGTTGATCTTTGAGTACTAGTCTCCATTCAAGTCCCATTCTCGTACGAGAGAACCATTATTATACGCGTATTGTAAATACAATAACTGCTAATGAGATTCCGTCCCCGATTTGGGAGCTTAAAGGAACACGTTGCTTTAGATCGAACGAGTTGGTCTAAAAACAAAAGCGTTGGCAAGTAGAATACAATGATCCACACAAATTTGCCTCGAAACACGTTGCCTTAGATCGAACGAGTTGGTCTAAAACAAAAAGCGTTGGCAAGTAGAATACAATGATCCACACAAATTTGCCTCGAAATTGCTCCGTTTTTCTTTTTCTTTGCGAACTGACACAGTCGGCCATTTATGGGAGTCAAAAAGTTGACTCCCATAAATGGCTGACCTTGTTAGTCGACGAGGCATGTTTGTGTGGATCATTGTATTATACTTTTACAACATCTTTCTATCCATATGCATTTTATAACAAACGGTTACAAACACTTTTCAAAGACCAACTCGACCGATCCAAGGCAACGTGTTCCTTTAACGTTGGCTGAAGGAGGTCGTTTCAAAAGAGGGCGCTTAATGAAGTAGTTTGTGCACAGTTTGCCATGCTTAGGGCGAGTAAAAAAAAAATATGTTTAGCGTCCGGGTTTCTCGAAAAAAAGAAGGAGGAGGGGCTTTTTATTTGTTATTTTTTTTCCAAGATGGCCGCCATTCTTTTTAAAATGTCAATTATCCATTGTTTTTTCTGCTGCTCAAACACACAATACATAATGGAAATATTTTGTAAAAGGCATTCAGACACACATTCAGATTGTATTAGCTGAGATTGTTGAAAATAACCCGTTTTTCATGTAACCTTTTTTTTTCAAAAACAAAATGTGCATACAAAATTAAAAAATAAATAAAATAAAAAATGAAAAATGAGGCGGCCTCTAAAAATGAAGCGGGCGGGGACGCTAAACATGTTTCTTTTTTACTCGGCCTTATGGAGGGACCGTTTATCCAGGGGAACGGAATTTCCTGCCAAACCAGCTGCGGAAAAGTTGTATGACGTTAGGCGCGCGACGGGACTAAAAATAAACGGACTCTAATCTCAAGTCTACTGTTGACCTCAATTCAATTCGATCCAAATCATTATACTTCAATTCGATTCAGTTAATTTTAATTCAGTTTAATTCAATTTAATTAAATCCAACTCGATTCAATTCACTTTATTACAAACATCACGTTACAAACATGAACATTGTTTTACAGTGTGCATCAACTATAAAACAACAACATTTTGTGAAATAGAAAAGAAAAGACTAACAAAGATAAACGGGACAAGTAATACACAGCGACCCGATACTCACAGTCATCCTACAAGTACTAGGGAGACGATATACAAACAACTTAAAACCAACCACCAAAGTAAAAGAGCAAAAATACCATAAAACACAAGTTAAAAAGACTAACTTACAACAATTGGTGCCAGCAAACCAGGAAACAAAACAAAAAATATACCATATATAAACCATAATATGATAGTAACTCGTGCAGCCAGCAGAACATGGCGGTTCAGCGTTTCGCAACATACAATATTTGTTTAAAAAAAAATGAGGAATTGGGTGTAGACAGAAAGGGGAAGCAAGGGTTCGAGTTTGTTTTTGTTTTGGTTTGTTCTTGTAAGGCACTTCACTACAATCCTCGGCTTTAAGATGTTGCCTCCATACTGATTTAATCTGCTATCTTTCTCACTTACTACAATTTTCTATTAGTCGTATAATTCCCATATTATTTGCACTGTTAAAGTTTGTTTTTCTTTAAAAAAGTATGGAAATAAATGTGAGCTGCAATTGAATCGATTTCAACTGAAGGGGGAGGGGTGAGCAAAGTTGCCCGTATGAACGACCCAGCATGAATGAGGACGGCAGATGTTATGAAAAAAAAGTCCAGTCTGGCACAGGAAAACCAGTTTGTTTAAACCCTATAGGCCCAATGGTTGAATCTGTGAAGTGTAAAGCTTCAATGGCATTTCTCAGATTGTGGATTCATTTTAAAGATTATTTTCCTGCTTGGAAATTGCACCGTTTTTTTAGGCGATATCTCAAACTGTGAACACCTTTTGCCATGCAATTTCAAAAGGTTAGTTCAATTGTACACATTTATATTTATACAATATTAAATCCAATCCAACGGTTTCAAATCACAATGATCTAAACAGGTAGGCATATGTGGCTGTGCATGTAAATACAAACTATAACCCAATTACTGCGCAGGCGAGCGCCCTCTGTTGACCTGGACCGAAACGCATGAAGCTATTTTTTTATATCAAAGCGTAGCTGAGCTGCTGAGCACAACAACATTCAAAATAATGTCGGCAGTATTTTTAGCTCCAGCAGCACCCCCCCCCCCCCCCGGTTTGAGTTCATATTGTTAGTGTTGTTAAACTATCTGAATGTGTTTGTTTAGTAAAGGGTAATCTCAACGCAACTGGAGAAGAAAACAAAAATACAGTAGCTTTTGAATCTTGTTAATTTCTGCCTTCTACACAGTTACATAAAAAATAATATAAGTTTAACGCTAGAAAAAAAAAACTCGGCCAGCGTCACTCAACAGTTTAGAGTGATTTTAATTTTCTGTAAACGATGTATTAACAATCAAAACCTCCCAGATTAGTCAAATGAGCAGTTTACAAGTTTTGTTTATTAATGCTTATATTGGTTTACAAATGTGTGCGTGTATTTACAAATTGAAGCTGAACATGTGTGTTTTAAGTCTTTTAAATACGTCTGAAGGTGACACCCTAGAGTTCCCAATGTTTTAAATTACATCTTAAATTACAAGTTAAAACTGTACGCAAACTTGTTTTAAACTTGTAAGAAATAATACCACCAGTTACTTCAATTAATTAACATTCATAAATACCTCAGACAGTTTCGCTATTCATATTGGTGGAGAGCGCGTTACGTTTTTTTTTTTTTTTTAAACCTCTGATAATGACCAGTGTTTGTAACCGGTTGTGAGCGGATACTCCGCGCTAGTCTTGCGGGAGCTGCCGGTGAGTTGGCCGCGCTGTGTGTGAAAGGAACACGATAACGTGTTGCAACAAGACTATACGCGCACGAACGGAACCGGAAACTGTCGGAACTAGGCGTCTCAGTCATAACAATGCAACACACGGACGTCGTACATGTAAAAACATAGCTCAAACACGTCGGAAACAGTTGTACAGAGCTTCTTACTCTATAACGCCTTTTAACCAAAAAGGCATCCATGAGTGGGAATAAAAGAGCAGCGACCCGTTCTTTACCGGCCGTTTAAAACAGACAGGGTCGTTGTCGTGTGATACAGGCCCGAGCCTTCCACACGGCAACGACCCTGCCTGTTATCACACGACAACGACACTGCCTGTTTTAAACGGCCGATAAAGAACGAGTCGCTACCCTTGTATTCCCTTAATAATTCACATATAACATGACACTTTTAATGTAGTGAATAACGATCAATTAAAAAGGATACCATTATGTTCAGCCTTAAATACTAAATTGGAAATGGTGAGTTAAAAAGCAGCAACTGATATATAACAAGGTAATTGTGTGTGGTTATTATTAACCATTCATAAATACCCAAGACAGTTAATCCATTCTGATTGGTTTGTTATTTTATGCATATGTTGAATATTGGTCTTTGACAGTTACCAATAGTGTCCAGTATTACCAATAGTGGTCACAAAATACTACACTTTGATACGGATATTACACATTTAAGCTGGTACTTTGTAGGTTAATGTTTTTACTCGCAACTTCAACGACCAATTGAGCTCAAATTTACACAGGTTTGTTATGTTATGCATGTGGTCTGTTGTTTTATGCATATGTTGAATACTGGTCTTTGATGGTTACCAATGGTGTCCAGTATTACCAATAGTGTACACTTTGGTACTGATATTACACATTTAAGCTGGTACTTTGTAGGCTAATGTTTTTACTAAAACGTACTTAAGGAATAAATGGAAAGAAACAAAAATCACCCAATTAATATAACCGCCAGAGCGAAAGAAGCATTTATTTGCAAAAATATCACACTAGATTTGTACTAAACGATTGATGGTACATTGTGATGGTAACGTTTTGTCCAAGTGGCAGATTATTTGCATTCTTGAGATTCATGAAGATTAACTAAAAGTGTTACACTTTATAAGTTGCAAGTTGCCTTGTCATCAATAATAGTGTATCTTTACGACCATAACTTCATCGACACTCACACGCGATGCAATATTTTGACTGAGTTCAAGTCAGCCACGATGAGGTCACCGGTAGTAGTAAACGTCAAGCCTTGAGGATAGAGCAAGCCACCAGCTACACAGCCGATGTGCTTACCTGATGCATCGTAATGATGTATCTCACTGGTTCCCTCCGTATCGCAATGAATAGACACGTATATATCGCCAGCATCATCACAACACACACCAGTAGGCTTCACAGGTTTGCCGTCAATGGAGGTGCTGATGTTGAACACCTCGTTTCCCATGAAATCCAGACAAGCTAGTTTCGACTCATCGTGGTTTGTGAAGATCAGTCGCTCCTTGCTGTTAACAGATAAAAAGCCCATGCCGTCAATCTCATCATGATGTATTGTGGAAAAGGTGGATCCATCTTTGTTATGAAGAGATATTACCTTTCCCCGACAGTCAGACACTGCAATACGATCTTTCTTCTTGTCAACAGCAATACCAAAAAGCATACTCCCTGACTGCCCCTCGACTTCATTCTGTGAGGGTCTGAACTTGCGAATAAATCGCAGTTCTCCATCATAAACCTTAACATCCTGTCCGTCAGTAACCAGAAGCAGGTCATCAGAGGTCATCGCAGCACCCGTAGGGTGTTCTAGTTGTCCATCTTCTGTTCTACTTTGCACACCTTTAGATTTGTAACTACCATTCGATGTAAATTTGGATAATATCAACCGTTTCAAATCACTAACGACGATTTCATCGTTGCTGAAACAAGCAACGTTCCATGCAAACTCGAACTCCCCCTCACATTCCCCTGATTTACCAAACTCTGTCTTCACCTCCCACTTCTCTTCCTCTAGTATTTCACCGATATCCGCATCAGTGACGACATCATGACCTTTGAACCAGATGAATGACTTGCTATGCTGCACTGTTTGAAACTGGAGTTCTTTGTGGAATGTCAAGTTGTGCATAACCTTTGGCTTGAGGTCCAGCAGCTCAAAGTCATCAGCATGTTGCATCAAGTCGTTGACTGAAGCTACGATCTGCTCTGCACGGCTCATCTGATCGCTATTGCTGATTTGTATCCTGCCAAATTCCTCACCTCTTTCTTGACCGATTTGAGTAATTCTGTCTTGAAAGAGGCGAGATGCTTTTCTGATGTTGGCAACTTCCTCTTCCTCCTTAGCCACAATATCTCGAAGAGCCTGGTCGACCATGGTCTGTAATCTATGCTGTGAGTGTTTTATAGAATTATCCACTTTTTGAAATTGCTTGCGACATTCATCAAACTTCATCAAAGCCTCTTCAACAGCTAGACGATACAATCGAATGGAATCATTGATTTCAGAAAGGTTGTGGTTTGACGATCGGTGATCGAGCACCGCACATTTAGGACAAACAAGTAAGTCACACGTGACGCAATAAAAACACAGTTCCTGATCAGTGTGTTTCCGGCATTTTGTAGGGCAAGTTTTTGTCTTGTCTCTGGATCCCTCAATTGACGACCCGGCTGCATTAACGACTCGATGATGCCTGTTCAATTTTATTTTGGCGTGGTATTCCAAGCAAGTCTTGCAAAAATTAGCTTCACAGTCAACACACCGTGAGACGGCATCAAGACCTTCGTCGCATCCTTCGCAAATCGACACAAGAGGATTAATGTCCACCTCGGGACTTTTCGGGTTGATGACGTCATCAATAAGCGAGCTCAACAGAAAGCTGTTGAGAAGAGCCGATGGTCCCTTAGCTGGGATTGAAGTTTTCTCTCTACACACTGGGCAAGTGATGAAACGCGTCTTTGGATCATGTTTGTCTACAAGTTCCTGAAGACATTTTAAGCAGAAGCTGTGCTGGCAGTCCAGGATTTTCGGATCGATGAACCGAGTCAAGCAGATTGGGCATTCGATGTGTACTTGTCTAATCTTGCAAGTGGTCTCAGTGTGAAGTGCAGCTTCGGCCATCTTGGTGAGACTGGGCTGTCCTGTTATACGAATAAAAACAAATGTGTAATTTTCATTAAATCATCCAGTCAATGACTTTTGGACACTTGATGGCAGCAGACTTACTAGGTGTAGAGCATTGAAATATGTTATACTGACTGGAGAGCGGGTTGGGTTCGTTCATTGAGGTCACCACGGACGCCATTTGGAAACACCAAAAACTGTGCATACAATCCTTTTTGTTTTAGCCGACATTATTTAGCAAAATTGCCTGCCCGTGCGGCAATAAACTGCAATAACATATACTAACCAGTGTGTGAAAAGAAATTCCATCTATTGTTTGCGATTGTTTGTTTTATGGAAAAACACTGGTAAAATAAAACACAAACAAACTTCATTATCAGATAAAATAAAACTTTGAATTAAATTCCATCATCATACCCCAAAAAATAACAAACTGTCTTATTGTATTATGTAAGTTCTGCATTTATAATTAATTCGGTATTATAACCATTAATTATTGATCTACTTTGCGAACCCAATATAGCATGTCTGCCTATACATAACTCTATGCTTTCACATGGGAGAAAACAACTGTCCCCACTTTTCAAAGTGTTCCGCCGACGTTGCTCTTAACAATATATTAACATACCATTTTCACTACGATGGATCGGTAATTTTGTCAGCCAAATAGTTGCTAACAATATTATTGTTTTGCCTCTTTAAATGAATTGTAATCGTTTGGAATATGTATGTATAAAACTACACGTACACATTTCATTTCAAAATATGGTATTGTTTCTGATTATTGCCTAAGATATGTAGCAGTTATATCCACGCAGGGAGAATAATTTACCATTGGAACGCATAACATGAAAAACGTTTATGTCAGTACCAAATTAAAACATTGATTAAATTCAATACACTTTTATTCCATACTCTTGTTGAGAAAACAAATAATAAAAAAATTGTGAGAATTAAACAGTACATAGAAATTTAACAAATCTAAAGTGTATTAAATTATACAGAAAAACAATATAAACTAAAAGCAAATAATAAATTAATAACTACGAATTAACTATGTACAATACAGGAGCGAGAGCATGAGGCTGTTAGTTAAGCCGTGGCTAGTAGACAACAGCCTTTATACAGAAAAGAAAACAAACAAACAATTAAACATCGAAGAACAAACAAGGGCAATACAATTACACGATGACACAACAAAATGCTGACGACAAAAACACAAAGAATGTTAAACCAGGCTGAAAAATAAGCAACGGAACCAGCTTTTTGTATTATTTGTTGATTGTTCTTTATTCACAGTTTAATCAGTTCAGTTTGATCAGATGGTAAATCAGGAATGGTTGATTGTTATAATTCAGGCTAATTGGATCACTTGGTTGGTACGAAGGCTGGGTAGTTACTTGTAGTTCAGTATAGTAAATTATAGTCTGCAAACAAAGGAAAAGACAGGGATTAGGAAATCACTAATAAAAGAGCGATAGGCAGATAATTGTGAAAAGGCGACAATAAATTATTCTCATTGGTTTGATGCATATATAGAAAGGACGTCTATTTCCGACACCTACAAATTCGTGACTTGTTTTGGCTGGAAATTCACGATAATTACACAACAGTATTTCACTAAATATGCATGATAAACAATCTATATCAATTATAATAAACAATTACAGACTGGGTTCTTTCAAAACATAATTAGATTAGTCAATAAGTTTACTTTGATTGGGAAAAACTCACCATCCGATTTTAGCCTTTGTGAGGAGCACGCGAGAGCAACTTTTCGCCGCGCGGTGGCGCCCTTTACGCTGCAATTTCACAACAAGGCTAACTGAAGACGACAAAAGAAAACAACTAAGTGGAGAGAAAAGCTATGTTACATAGTGGGATAACAATTGCAATATGATTTGTTTCATAATTGCAGTACTTCAGAGTGAACAAAGTTTACACATATTTCAAGTTATATTGCAATGTCATTGATATTCAGTCTTTACTAAACGTATATAAAACGACACATACTTTATTAAACCAACGAGCAGTAACGATGTTTAGCATCAACATTTAAGACTCGGTTGCTGTAAAAATCAAAGATTTTTTTGAAATATTGGCAAACTTCCAAAACTGGATTTTGGCAAAACTCCATGTATGAGTAGGCATGGGTACAAAAAAAAAATAAGATTTTCAGCAAATTTGCCAAGTTTCTTGCCTTTTAAAGTGTTGAAATATAGGTGAATTTAAAGCACTGGTACGTCTAAAGGGGAAAATGTTGAAGTTTGTCTTTCACACATGATGCACAACCATGTTTACTCTTTCAGAAAATGTTTTACAAATTAAGTTTGCGATCAACTTTGGATCAAACCACTATTTCAAATATTTTTTTCGTATTTTCTAATGGCGAAAAATAGGGGTATTGAATTGGGCCATAATTCCGAAAGTTGCACTTTGTGGACTATGACACTTTTATAGTTGGAAGATAAGGTACCGACTTACATACACATGCAATAAAATGTTTTGGTATTTTAAGTGCGTGAAAGTTAGCACTTTTTTTTTCTTTTTTTTTAATTACCTTATGGAATGAAGGGCTTTGAGGTGCATTAAAGGCAGTGGACACTATTGGTAATTACTCAAAATAATTATTAGCATAAAACCTTTCTTGGTAACGAGTAATGGGAAGAGATTGATGGTATAAAACATTGTGAGAAACGGCTCCCTCTGAAGTGCCACAGTTTTCGAGACAGGATACATTTTCCAAGATTTTGATTTTCAAGACCTCAAGTTTAGAACTTGATGTCTCGAAATCAACCATCTAAACGCACACAACTTCGTGTGACAAGGGTGTTTTTCTTTCATTATTATCTTGCAAATTCGATGACCGACTGAGCTCAAATTTTCACAGGTTTGTTATTTTATGCATATGTTGAGATACTGTGAAGGCTAGTCTTTGAAAATTACCAATAGTGTCCACTGCCTTTAAAACAAATAAACCTTTGAAATCACCACATAGCCCGTTGTCATGGTAACAGTTCATTTTGTGTCTGAAAGAACTGTATTTTAGCATACTGCAACTCCACCCAGCCAATGCGCTTTTTTTTTTACCTTTCACAACAATACAACGAGTCGTCCTTGAGACAAACAATTATTGCTTTAACTTTTACCCTTATGCTATTTTTAGAACAGCATAAGCGCATGTCTTTAGAAAAATAATTGCAAAATCAGCATTTTTACCCTGTTTTTGGCCGTCAAAATGACAGTTTGCCAGGGGTCTCAAAATGTTGTCCTTTCGGTTGTATTTTGGGCCAACATTGGTTCTTCCGATTTGATAGAAAACGTTTGAGAAAAATTAGCCTTGTGGAGTACCCAACATTGATCAAGAATATTTTGAATGGCCTAAGTTTCGTTTTTTATACCCCCCCCCCCCCATTCTCAATGCATTACAAAGCGCTGTGAACAACGTCTCCTTTGTTGAAATTCCCTTTTGAAAATTCCCATTGCACATCACTAATAGTAGGACAGTTTGTAGTGTATTCAGTTTCCTACAGAGAATATTTCGGTTGTGATTGGCGATTATTTGTATTTCATGTCTGGGGAGCACAGATTAATGGGCAGCTGTGTCATGTAGTGACCCTGTCTCAAACATGGTAATATTTGCAAAAACAAGAACAAAATAATTCTCTAAAATGGCATTTCTTACATGCTGAACAATGGAGTTGATTGAAAAAAAAAAACAGGATACAATAAAGCAAAGCCACTTAAAATAAAAGTATAACTCTCAATGGTATACAGTGTGTAGTTCGAAGACTAACCCCAAGCTAATTCGGCTGGTATAGTGTTATCCGGCTATGTTCCATTAAAGGCAGTGGACACTATTGGTAATTTACTCAAAATAATTATTGCACAAAACCTAACTTGGTAACGATTAATGGGGAGAGGTTGATGGTATCAAACAGTGTGAGAAATTGCTCCCTCATTGTTTTCGAGAAAGAAGTAATTTTCCACGAATTTGATATTATGCATATGTTGAGATACACCAAGTGAGAAGACTTGTCTTTGACAGTTACCAATAGTGTTTAGTGTCTTTAAGGAACTTGGGAATTAATTGATTTTCGTAACCATCAATTGTACAGTCACGGATTATGTGATGCTGTGCGCTGCGTTAAGGACGTGTTAGAAATGTTTGACGTTCAAACGAAGACCTGTAAACGTCCATTTGTCAAAAAAATGGAAAATGTTGTTGTTGATTGTAGCTGCTATAGCCAAACGTAAATGACCACAAACATGTACAACAGAATGTCTTTGTGATGCAGATTTATACAGTTGGAATGTATATATTTATACACAGTTGTAAGTTGCTTTGCTATATCGTGTGCCTGTTTTTTTTTTTTTTTTTTAATTAAAATTATTTTTCAGCATGTAAACAAAGTAATTAAAGAGCATTATTTTTTCATATGATTATGAAATTTGCAAAATACATTTTTTTTTAAGCATGAAGTTTCTGGCACCACTGCTCCCCAGTTCAACAAATACCAAAACATTTTTTTGAAATTCCTACAGACCAGTATCTTATCTTTCAAGCCAGGTAGCAAAACTTTCCTGAATATGCTACTTTCGCACTTCTGACAAACTTAGCAACCCCCTCTATTTCCCAAATTGACCTTTGTTCAAAACACCCCGTTTTGAAATAATGGATTGTTCTGTTCACAATTAACTGTCACCTGTGTCAGGTGCATTTTGTGAAAGACCAAGGGTGTATATTTACCATATTCAGCTGAGAGGCAGATCATATAATTTAGTCTTTACACAGTAAAGCTCTCAATTTTGGGTAGTTGTTTACGAAAATAGCTAAATAAGGTCAAACATGGAAATTTTCTGATTCATAACCGTTGTCATGGCAACCAAAGTTTGGTTGAAAGAATTAACATGTGCCAAGAGTAAACAAGATCCTTTAAAACAAAATCATATACTTTGTTTTACACAATTTGAAAATAAACACCGGTTTTTCCCAGCCTTCCTCAAGGCAGTCGCATTATTCGCTCCGAAAAAACACCGCTGTAAACCCACCCGTATACCCTGTGCGTGGTCCGTATGATCACACCGCATGACTCACCCGTATACACACTGTCACATCGTACGACTACTGTGCACACAAGCCATCCGCACTCGTACCACTAACCGCATGCGGAGCTCCGCATGCGGATAGTGTACGGGGCATCGTGTCGTGCGATGTTACGCACAGTGAATACGGGTGGGGTTTTATACAGCGGCGGTCTTTTTTCGGAGTGAATAATTCGACTGCCTTGAGCAAGGCTAGTTTTTCCCCAAAAAGCACGAAGTTTGTGGCAGCACTGCTCCCCAGTACAGCAAATATCCCCCAACAAATTTGGAAATTCTTACAGACCAGTATCTTATCTTTCACGCCTAGAGGCAAAACTTTGCTAAGTATGCTACTTTGGGACTTCTGACAACTTTAGCAACCCCCTCTATTTCCAAAGTTGACTTTTCCTCAAAACACCCATTTTTGAAATAATGGAATCTTGCATTCACAATTAACTGTACTTTTGTCAAATGCATTTTTGGAAAGATTTAGGATCTATATTTACCATATCCAGCTGAGAGGTAGGTCCACTATTTGGTTTTCACACAGTGACGCCCTCATCTTTCGGTAATGTTTACACATGAAAAGTGCTAAATTTGGTGAAATATGGTAATTTTATACTTTTGACCGCGGCCATGGCAACGAAGGTGGAAATGAAAAAAGTATGTTTTTTACACTTTGGTTGATGGCCTTCACTCACTTGTGCAAAGT
Source organism: Asterias amurensis (assembly GCF_032118995.1). Classification (NCBI taxonomy): domain Eukaryota; kingdom Metazoa; phylum Echinodermata; class Asteroidea; order Forcipulatida; family Asteriidae; genus Asterias; species Asterias amurensis. The sequence continues at coordinate 13,789,607 of NC_092657.1, read as the reverse complement.
AAAAACGAAATCCATTTTTAAAAGTCTGCCACCTCTTCTTTGACTTTGACAGCAACCCAGTCTTAAACTGTTATTGTTTCCACAGGAAAATTGCATCCATTATTTACACATACCTGAGTCAGCGTTGTTTGTTTTTAGGGTCAATCTGGTATAGCCTTTATCTAAATTTCGATTTGGGAATGTTGCCTTGATCATTCGTTTCATCGACCATGCAGGTTGTGGCCAAGAATGACCAGAACCACATTAAGGGTAGTGTGGCAGTATATATGCACATGGGTGGCATGGTTGGCTTGTGCGGAAAGCGCTCGCCTCTCACCAAGGTGACCCCGGTTCGATTCCCTTGGGAAAAATCAAATTCGATATTGGCTGTGCTCCGTGTTCATAATGGCTTGATGTGGCTGGCAGCCAGAGGCGCCCTTGCATGCCTGCTTCTCGAACACGTTGTAGCCGTGTCCTTCGCAATTCAGCTCTTAGCTGCGAGTAAGGATGATTAGGCCCCCCCCCCAAAAAAAAAAAAAAAAAAATTAATAAATAAAAATACTATTATTATTATACGTGTCAACGTTTGAGTGTCCTAAAAACAAGCAAAACATGCTTCAACATCAATAACTTTCCCTTCCCCGTAGCCATCATACAACTCGTCAGAACGGGTTTTAAATTACAAGTGCATGTAGGCCTATACTTATTATTAACAAAATACTGGTTCTTATGCACTGAATCATGATTACAGAGTTCACAATGTCCGAGCTGTCATTTACGACAGCAAAGACCCTAGTGAAACACAGTCTTACCTGTAGCTGTAGATGTTACTTTAATTAACACACTTCGTACAGTTGATCTTCTTTGCTAAACTCACTGATAGCCGGCAAACAAAAGACAAAATGACATTGAAATGGCACAACAACAGTTCCTGTTTTTAGCAAACCCCACTTTTACATATACAGTGCATGTATCGGGTAAACGCCCTTGCACAATGGTAGTTTCACACTGCTGGAAAAACCCAAATGCAAACCCTATTTGCATATGAAAGTACAATGCGTAGACTTACATGTTTGGATAAACACTCATGCGCAACTGGAAAAACACACTAATATTTGTAGCGTCCAATGGTACCAGGATTGGTAGTGCGTGATAATGTTTCCATTTGACATCAACTGATTCGACAGTCATTTTAACATTTGATCCCTACATAAACCATATGCAAAAAGATGCAAGTGTAAACTATACAAACGTGTACTTCCGTATTTGGTATTGAACAACGTACGAAAATTCTCAGATGATGATTGTTTAATGTCATGTTATCGCCTCTATTAACAATTCAGGGGTCGATTTCACAAAAAAGTTAGGACTAGTCCAAATTTAGGACTAGTCTTAGGAGATACTAAAAACGTAGTGCTAGTCTTAACTCATTGTGAAATCCACGCCTCTTTTAACAATCGAGGTGTTTTACAGTATATTAAAGATTGCCCTCAATAAAAGTAAAATATTTTCAGTCACCAAAAATACAATAAATTAGAGAATGGAGAGGCAAATACGGCCTGCATCATTGAAAAGACTAACAACAAAACAGAATACGTCACACATCACAACCTCATGAACTGTATGCATGACCATGACATTCCCTGAAATGAATACAATACTGGGTGTTTGTATACAGCATTGTTGTTATGCAAAAACTGTTTACACTTGACTGACGATAATATAAGCACAGTCCTGCCGTGTTTGTAGTTCATGGTAAATGAACAAATAAGCAACGGAGTCAGCTTTTTGTCTTATTTGATGATTGTTATTTAATCAGAGTTGAATCAGTTCAGTATAATCAGGAAGGTAAATCAGGAACGGTTGATTGGTAGAATTCAGGCTAATTGGATCACTTAGTATGATGGCTTGGCATTTACATGTAGTTCAGTAGGTGGATGTAGTAAGATTCATTCATTTATTTAAGAAAATATAGGGATTATGAAATTAATAATGCAAAACAACTAATAAGAGCGATTGGCAGATAATTGTAAAGGGCGACAATAAATTATTCCCATATTTGATTCACATATGAAAATGACGTATGTTTCCGACAACTAGAAATTCGGGACTGGTTTTGGCTGGAAATACACGATAACTACACAATAGTATGAATGAATAACAATCTATATCAATTTTAATAAACAATTACAGACTGGGTTTGTCGAAACATAATGAGATTAATCAATAAGTTAACTTTGATTGGGGAAAAACTCACCATCATATTTTAACCTAGTCTAAACTGCACGCGAGAGCAACTTTTCGGCGCCCTCACGCATGCTAAAATCGTGAGGTTTTTACAGCACAATTTTATGACATTCATGTTTATTAACCTAGTAAGTCTGAAACCACCAATTGTCCAGAAATTCCCTTATTATGAACATAGATCATATAGGAAAACTAATTACGTAGGTAACATATTTATATACTGTCCCACTAATATACTAACCTACAGTTTCAAACTGACCAATCACGTACTGGAAAGATCCTTACACAACATCGTCCGTGATTTAGACTTGAGCCACAAACTTTCCAGTAAATTGAAATCAGACATTTTCATTATAAAACATTTTATTAGTATTCGACCTCGGGATAATTTTAACTCTGAACTATTTGTAACGCTACACTCTCAATAACACATCATCCAATAATGTGAATCTATACCCAACAAATTACCACAACTACAATAATCCGCTATATCCGGTCAAAACAAGGGCAGCGACGGTTTTTTTTACACTGCCGTTTAAAACCGGCAGGGTCGAATTGCCGTGTGATGGCCTTTAGTGCACGGCAACGACCTGCAAGGTTTTAAACGGACGTTTAAGAACGAGTCACTCCTCTTTTATTCCCATTCATGAATGCGCGCTTAGTACACTGTAAAAACAAATGGGTAACAGGGTGTTAGGTAAAACTATTCTAACATATTTTTGTAATTTTTAATTACATTTAATGGTCAACTTTTCTGTTGGGTAAGGTAAGGCTTGGCCAATGTCGTACGAAATTGAGTCATTAAAGTTTGGTAATCTTTACACAACAAAAGTGTACATAGTGCTTGCTTCAGTCGGCTTACTAGATGTTGGGTATAAAATCAGCCATAAGCCCACCAGTTGGTTACTTTGACATGATTGAGTACGCTAAATCACCAACAATCAACAGACTAGACTGGTCCCCTGTCATCTAAGTGTGACGTCAGGGCTACAGTCACGATGTCATGTTCGCGCATATTTATATGGAGAACCTTTGAACATTTGATCATCATGGCGGAGTGCAACACGCTTTACATGCTTGAAGGGAATATTCATTAATGGGGGCTCGACGAGCTGTACCACACATTCTCAGGTAATACTCACAATGAATGTAACAATCAGGACAATGGAGATGACAAGATCGTATGCTATTATTTAGAAATAAAAACGTTAAACTTGGTTCACACTACATCACATCGTGTGTGTGACACTGACAGTTAACTCGTGAGTCGAATAGGCCTAGCCTGCCCTAGGCGTAGAGTAAGATTAAATTTACAAGTCAAAACATTTTTTTTTTTTTTGTTGCAAATTGGTTCTTAAAAATATGGTGTGTCGTTTTTTTCTTGTTTGTTTGTTGAATGGGAGTCAAAACTTTGACTCCCATAAATGGCCGACCGTGTTAGTCGACGAGGTAAAAGGAAAACCGTGCAATTTCGAGGCACGTTTGTGTGGATCATTTGTATTCTTCTTTTACAACATCTTTCTACCCATATGCATTTTATAAAAAAAAAACGGTTTCAAACGCTTTTCAAAGACCAACTCGACCGATCCAAGGAAACGTGTTCCTTTAAGCCTGACTATCCAAATTTTGAGCAACGTTTAACAGACTAACGTTCAAGTGTAAAGGCCTGGTTTCTACCAATAGTTGGGCTATTGTAGTATACGTATTACCCAATGTTTTAGAGCGATATTTTTTAAATAAAAGTTGGGCAATGTCAACAACCATCATGCCCAACCCATCATGAGTAGGGTTCCTGCAAAAGTAATACTAGTAGGCAAACAACATTGCATGACATGTCATTCATGCAAATTTAAGTTGAATTTTAATTTAAATATGCCAAATTAAATCATGCCCAACTTTTGAGCAGGGTTCCTGCAAAAAGTATTACTCGTTGGGCGAAGAAATATTGCATGCCATCTAATTGTTGTGCAACTTCAGGTTGAACTTTACTTTTAACAAACTGTCCTTGTTTTTAAATTGTCTTATGTGTAGTGTTTGTTTGTCTGTCTGTCTGTCTGTCTGTCTGTCTGTCTGTCTGCCTGTCTGCCTGCCTGCCTGCCTGCCTGCCTGCCTGCCTGCCTGTCTGCCTGCCTGCCTGCCTGCCTGCCTGCCTGCCTGCCTGCCTGCCTGCCTGCCTGCCTGCCTGCCTGCCTGCCTGCCTGCCTGCCTGCCTGCCTGCCTGCCTGCCTGCCTGTCTGTCTGTCTGTCTGTCTGTCTGTCTGTCTGTCTGTCTGTCTGTCTGTCTGTCTGTCTGTCTGTCTGTCTGTCTGTCTGTCTGTCTGTCTGTTCGCTGTCTGTCTGTCTATTTGTTTGTTTGTTTGTTTGTTTGTTTCACTTAGCAGTAAGTACGTTGCCACTATTTATGTTGCCACTGGTTTACTTGTAGTTTGTGTACATGAACTTGCAGTTTTGCACTGTGTACACATACATTATTTTTACTGTGGCTTTCTGAACATGGGCAGTGACTGTATTTTGGGACTCAAAAATCGTAGCGCCTACTTAGAAAATTGTTGGTCTAGTTCCAAGTCAACATGGTCATTGAGACTTTGTGTTTTTTAAATATATTTCTTACCATTTTAAATGGTTAAATGATTTACAATTAAGGACTTACTAGGCACCATTGACAGCACATAGTTACTAACATGTCTGTGTACCAGTGTGTCAGATGATCCTTTTGGTCAATTTTAAGTTTACATGCCTCATAATAAAGTAAAACAATTACATTAAATCACTAAGACATGTTATAGTCCACCAAAACAAAACCATTGTTATTGAAAAAACAAGACACATATTACTTAAGAAGCTGTTTTCATCAACCCAGCACTTGAAAAAACTTTTCTTTATGTATTTATATTTGTGTTTAATAGTAAAACATTCTGGGTAGAACATTTAGTATGTTATGTTTTATTCATTTTCAACACAGACAATGCAATAGATATGGAAGCTTTGGAGCTGTTATAAGAATAGTGCTTAATGAATCGCTATAACAAAGGGACTAAATTAATATTATTTAAAGTAATTTATCTGAAGGTTAAAACAATGTTGATGTTTTTTTTTTTTTGTTTTTTTTTTAAGTTACTGCAAGTGCAGCAACTCCTGATGAACCAAAAGAGAAGCAAGAGACAGCTGAAGATGTACTTGAAAAGGTTCAGTGGCTAAAAGGACAACTGTGCACCTTCTACCAAAGTCAACGAGTACATGTCATTGAAATCAAAGCACAGGGCAGAATGGGTGAAGGATAAGGAGAGAACTGTTGCAGAAATCTAGGAGGAGTCCCCCAGGCTGCTTGCTATTGGGATGGTAGGTTCCTACCAAGTATAATGGGACAGTATATATTGTTACCTATGTGATTAGTTTTCGTCTATGATGTATGTGCATAATGAGGGAATTTCTGGACACTTGGTGGATTCAGACTTACCAGGTTAATGAACGTGAATGCCAGACAATTGTGTTGTAAAAACATCACGTTTTTAGCATGCGTGAGGGCGCCGAAAAGTTGCTATTGCATGCAGTTTAGACTAGGTTAAAATCGGATGGTGAGTTTTTCCACAATCAAAGTTAACTCATTAATTAATATAATTATGTTTTGATAAAACCCAGTTTGTAATTAGCTGTTTCGTAGCGAAGCGCAGCGAAACAGCTCTTGTTTTTGTTAAAGTTTTTTTTATTATTATTATTATTATTTTTTTTTTTTTTATTTGTCATCTTCAGAAAAATTTCATATAAGTGCTGATTTGCAATGTTTCCAAAGAGCAATTGCAATGAAATTTTCAGGGATGAAAGGTATTGGTGCAATGATCATTGCGAAACAAGGATGTCATTATGACATAATCAGAAGTCACGTGACGTCATCTTAAAGGTGTTGTATTTTAAATGTTTGAAAATTTATAACAAATCAGCCACAAGAGACCGTAGGTTTCTGTTTGCGGGATTGGGGAGGAATAAATAAGGTCTTCATTTTGTTTCGTGTGCGTGACCTCACATGACCTCTACTTCCGGTCGAAACCGGAAGTGGCCCTCTAATTCAAAATTGGAAAAAGATATGAAGTTGCTTTTAACGATGTTAGTGCGTGGCAAGGGTGGGCAGTTCAAAAAAAATACCAATGACGTCACAAAATGCAACGGCGCCCTCTAGCGGCAGGTTGAAAACTCGTCAAAATGGACTTTTTGAAGATGTGTGTGGTGAAGTTTTTTGTAATCACTTCAAATTTTACACCCATGTTAACTGTCAGGCAGCCATCATATGTGTGAAGTTTCAGATCAATGACGTCATTGGGGGTCACGTGACGCGGCCTTAAAGGTGCACTTTTTGAACTAATATAACTCTCTAAGTAATTATGCGATTATGTTTAAACTTGGTAGGTTGTTAGATATTGGCAAGCCCTCGTGAATTGTGAAATGATGTCATAGTGACGTCATCACACGATATTTTATGATTTTTTCAATTTTTGCACCTTTAACGAATAAATTGCTATCCGAACATGGTATAATCCAAATTCCTTTTTTTTTTAATAGCCTGGATTAGTCATAACTGCTTTAAAAAAAGAATAAATTTCAAATTCAGTTGACAAAATTTAAATTGTTATTAACGAAACAGCTCTGCATTTGTGCATAAATGCAATCATGTCTAGTTGTTTATTGGAATTGATATAGATTGTTATTCATTCGTAATATTGTGTAGTTATCGTGTATTTCAAGCCAAAACAAGTCCAATAATTACACAACTAATTTTGTTTTCTTTAGTTATAGACTCTTTAGGCAAAGACCAAAACTGTTATTTATTGTAATCAGACCAAATATAATCTTTGAATCACTCAATTGAAGCAAAATACCACGGAACAGCTTTGTGTTTATGCACAAACACCTAATGTCTAGTTAATAATTATTGTAATATTTGTTAAAGATTTTGAGTTGCAATTCAGAGCTACGACATTTTAAAATAAGTAAACCATAATTTAATTAAACAAATTATAGCAGAAAATTATGTTGTGCTAAAGTGTATACCTCCTTTATTATTCTATTAGTTTGTACAAAGCATTTTTAAATTAATTTATTCATTGCTGCTGTTTTTCATTTTGTTTTAGTTTTGTGTTCATATCATGGACAACTACACTTTATTGTAATGGACTTTTTTATTGCAAAGTAATATCATTTAAATTTAATATATTTGATATACGTTTTGCATTTTTATTTTATTAATACAAACATACGAGTTAGAATGCTGGTTGAATTTTCGTCTGACAACGAAAGTTTTACTTTATGACATCTGTCTACTGTTTTTTTGGTGGCACACCATTTTGTCAAAATAGTAGAAAACCTCTATTGGGCCAATACTGGTTTTGTAGCTGCACTAAATCTTTTCTGGGCCAATACTTTTTTTTTTTCTTTCTTTTCTTTTTTCAGTGCCTTGCAATTTTGGCGAAATGGTATAGAAAACTTTTTTTCTGGGACAATACTCGTTTCGAAGCGGCAAACCATTTTGGCAAATAATGGTATAAAAAAACCTTTGCTGTGCCAATACTGATTTTGTAATGGCGCAGCATGGGGCCGGCATTGAACCGACATTGGTAAAAATATGCAATTTTTAAGGCAGGGTGTCAAAGCAGCAACTGTGCCAAAAGATGACTTAAGATTGTGAAAACAGTTAAAAACTGACAAGGTAATGTAATTTGTTGGGATTTTTTGCTATAAAATACCCCCCAAATTGTATATATTATTTGACGAGATGTAATAATTTGGAATAACTGATAATCAATATCAATGGATACATATTCAACGGAAGTTTATATCACTCGGTGCTTATTATATTGCATAGGCTGTATGCTGTTTGTATTGTGTGTTTTAACAGTAGTATAGTCACATGTATATATATGTGTCTGAGGGTGCACTTGGTAGAATATTTAACTAATTAACGTATTAATTACACACTGAACAATCTGGCCAGTAACGGGCCAGTTATGTCATATCGTCAAATAATATATACAATTTGGGGGGTATTTTATAGCCAAAAAGTTACATTACCTTGTCAGTTTTTAATTGTTTTCACAATCTTTTACCAATGTCGGTTCAATGCCGGCCCCATGCTGCGCCATTACAAAATCAGTATTGGCACAGCAAAGGTTTTTTTATACCATTGTATGCCAAAATGGTTTGCCGCTTCGAAACGAGTATTGTCCCAGAAAAAGTTTTCTATACCATTTCGCCAAAATTGCAAGGCACTGAAAAAAGAAAAGAAAAAAAAACAGTATTGGCCCAGAAAAGATTTAGTGCAGCTACAAAACCAATATTGGCCCAATAGAGGTTTTCTACCATTTTGACAAAATGGTGTGCCGCCAAAAAAACAGTAGACAGATGTCATAAAGTAAAACTTTCGTTGTCAGACGAAAATTCAACCAGCATTCTAACTCGTATGTTTTTATTATTAAAATAAAAATGCAAAACGTATATCAAATATATTAAATTTAAATGATGTTACTTTGCAATAAAAAAGTCCATTACAATAAAGTGTAGTTGTCCATGATATGAACACAAAATTAAAACAAAATGAAAAACAGCAGCAATGAATAAATTAATTTTAAAATGCTTTGTACAAACTAATAAAATAATAAAGGAGGTATACACTTTAGCACAACATAATTTTCTGCTATAATTTGTTTAATTAAATTATGGTTTACTTATTTTAAAATGTCGTAGCTCTGAATTGCAACTCAAAATCTTTAACAAATATTACAATAATTATTAACTAGACATTAGGTGTTTGTGCATAAACACACAGCTATTCCGTGGTATTTTGCTTCTATTGAGTGATTCAAAGATTGTATTTGGTCTGATTACAATAAATAACAGTTTTGGTCTTTGCCCAAAGAGTCTATAACTAAAGAAAACAAAATCAGTTGTGTAATTCTTGAGTTATGGCCCCACTTCCGGATGACCCTGAAGTTTATTATAATTATAATTATTATTATTATTATTATTGTTATTGTTGTTGTTGTTGTTGTTGTTGTTGTTGTTGTTGTTGTTGTTGTTGTTGTTGTTGTTGTTTTCGTTTTCGTTTTCGTTGTCGTTGTCGTTGCCGTTGCCGTTGCCGTTGCCGTTGCCGTTGCCGTTGCCGTTGCCGTTGCCGTTGCCGTTGCCGTTGCCGTTGCCGTTGCCGTTGCCGTTGCCGTTGCCGTTGCCGTTGCCGTTGCCGTTGCCGTTGCCGTTGCCGTTGCCGTTGCCGTTGCCGTTGCCGTTGCCGTTGCCGTTGCCGTTGCCGTTGCCGTTGCCGTTGCCGTTGCCGTTGCCGTTGCCGTTGCCGTTGCCGTTGCCGTTGTCGTTGTCGTTGTCGTTGTCGTTGTCGTTGTCGTTGTCGTTGTTGTTGTTGTTGTTGTTGTTTAACATAATATACATGTAGTACACAATGCAATAAAAACAGATAATTATAAAACCAATAGCAAATAATAAATATGTAATAAGAATAAAAAATAAATTTAAAATAAATAAACAATACAAGAAAATAAATAAATAAATAAAAAGTAAACTTGTAGATAAATTAAACAACTTAAAATATTGAACAAGTGATTCAGATAAAGGTACTATACAATATATTCGTGAGCTTGGCAGACAGAAAATCTAAGTGATTTTAGAAAGCTGTAGAAGGGCAAGAGCAGTAGTGAATTGCGAATGTTTCAGGCAAACTAGACCAAAGTCTTGGGAAAAGATGAGGAGCAGATAAATGCAAAACATCGTTTCTAGCATACAGGTGTTTGAAGGTGAGAACATTAGGATATCTATGGTTGACAAAAATGATGTCTGCCACATCACAGTTAATAAGGTTAATCTTAAACTTAATGATAACATACAAAACAGACAACTTACGACGAATTGACAGAGACGACCAGTCAACACGGGGTCAAGATTACCCCAGGTTAACCCACACCTGTGACGTCATGCTATTGTTAAATCGCTCCATTAATTTTCAAGAATGGTGCGTTGGGTACAACTATACACCCATTGTGCAAATGGGTGAAATTTTCACAAAAGAGTTAGCGAATAAAGTAAATGAAGTCAATGACGCCATGGACCACATGTGTTTTTAATCGAGCTACGCATGTATTACGAAATGATCGTAAAGAACTTAAATAAGTGAACTGCCTATTTCGCTCCCGAGCCATGATGTCACACTGTCGAATGAACGAGCGTATATCGTGAATGTCGGTCTTCGTCCAAAAGTTACGCACCACCAGTGGTGTTCACTGGCAGGAGTAAACAAGCTTACGCAATACTAGAAACACTTGACTTAAAAATTAAACAATATCGCGCCATTCGTGCAAAATAATGGAGCGATTTTAACAATAGCATGACGTCCCAGGTGTGGGTTAAGTCGCACGCGACATTCGTGGGTGCCATTCTTACCCACGAATGGCGCGCACCTCAGGCATTATCCTATACCTAATCTCCAATGCCCAAGGAGCCTCCCAGCAAACATCTGTATTGGCTCGATACTGGCATTTACATTTGAAACATTGGCAATTAATCGGCCGTGTACAGTTGCCATAACTCACCATTAGCAGGCAACAGGTTCATATTAAAAGCCATTGGACCCTTTCGGTTCAGAAAAAAAATAAAAGTTCACAGATTTACAAATAACTTACAGGGTTTACAGAAGGCAATGGTGAAAGACTTTTCTTGAAATATTATTCCATGAAATGCTTTACTTTTTGAGAAAACAGCAAAACAATATAAATTCTCGTTAACGAGAATTACGGATTTATTTTAAACACATGTCATGACACGGCGAAACGCGCGGAAACAAGGGTGGGTTTTTCCGTTGTTTTCTCCCGACTCCGATGACCGATTGAGCCTAACTTTTCACAGGTAGGTTATTTGATATAGAAGTTGTGGTACACAAAGTGTGGGCTTTGGACAACACTGTTTACCGAAAGGGTCCAATGGCTTTAACTGTATTTTTTTATTTTTTGTTTCAAATTTACAGCTTAAAATTGTCATTATGGTCTGTAAATTGCTCTCGAAACAGGATTTTAAAGCAACACATTTTTGTTTTACAATTTGTTCCTCCAAATCGTGAAAAATATGCTGTAGATTTTACGACTCAATCTAATATTGCTATGCTAACGTTTTCAAAATGGATAAATCACACGTATTTGTTGCATGTTATCACACTCGTTGTCGTGTTTTATTTTCAAGGGAAACAACAATATATCCCTTCCTCTTTTTCAGCTTGATTTGAGCACCAAAATATAAACAAATCTAGCCCTCCTCTTTTTGGCTAAGTTTGTGCACCCGATATTGACTTTGTTCTCCCATAGGTATTTTATGGAGAAAAACAGTATAGTTTAACATTTTGAAAAGATTTTCAAGGAAAGTTCCTATATATTACTAAAATCAGTACAAAACAATTTTTTTTTATTTAATTGTGAACCTGTTTATTTTTGGTTATTTGTCAAGTTCATATCTTAAAATTGTCATTATGGTCTGAGAATATTGCTCTCGAAACAGGATTTTAAAGCAATAATTTATTTTTACCATTTTATCCTCCAGATCGTGAAAAACATGCTGTAGATATAACGAATCAATCTAATTTTGCTATGCTAACGTTTTAAAAATAGATAAATTCCAGTTATTTGGTACAATATATCGCACAATTTGCCGTGTTTGAGTTTCAAAGGATAAACAAATCTAACCCTCCTTTCTTGCTAAGTTTGTGCACCCGATACTGAATTTGTTCTCCCACAATTATTTTATGGAGAAAAACAGCATAGTTTCAACACTTTGAAAACATCTTAAAGGAAATTGGCTACATATTACCGAAAAAGGCGAAACATAAAAAAATCGTAGTTAATTCTGAACCTGTTAGGCCCAATAACGCTCGCGCCGATGGCACTTCTGTCTTAGGCCATTATAGCATGACACTATTTGGCCCAGAATTGGCAGCTACTGGCCAGATAATGCAACAGCTGGCAGAAGGTTGGCCAAAATACTTTTTGCATTCAGGTTCATTTTGAGGCAGTCAGTTCTGATATTTGTGCAGTCTTAAAAACGATTGGTTAACTTCTTGTTTCCTTATACTAATGTTAAAGGCATGCGGTTAATTTTGCACTCTTGAACATGATATGTACATAAACATAAACCACGTGATACTAACTCATCCGTATCTTGCCCGGCAGTCAGCATAACATGGCGGGTCAGCTTATTGCAACCTACAACATTCGGTTCCACAAAATTAGGACTTCGTTGTAAACAGAAGGGGAAGCAACAACATCAACAGCAACGGCAACATCAACATCAACATCAACATCAACATCAACATTAACAGCAACAGCAACAGCAACAGCAACAGCAACAGCAACAGCAACAGCAACAGCAACAGCAACAGCAACAGCAACAGCAACAGCAACAGCAACAGCAACAGCAACAGCAACAGCAACAGCAACAGCAACAGCAACAGCAACAGCAACAGCAACAGCAACAGCAACAGCAACAGCAACAGCAACAGCAACAGCAACAGCAACAGCAACAGCAACAGCAAAACAACAACAACAATAATAATATTGTAGCGGAAATGCAATTGACGGACATGTGACTGTTTAGTGTAGTATTTGCATGTGTTTGCTGCGTGGCTGGGCGATCGATGCAAGTGGGCGGAGCTTGGCACTTGCAGTGACTCAGGCTGACATGATACGCGTGCGCAGTGAATCAGGTAAGCGGGGTGCGCGTGCGCAGTTAGCGATCTAGGACCGCATGTGTGTAGAGGCGTGGCACCGGGGGTTGGCGTGGAGCGCATCACGAGTCAGTGTGTTTAGTGAAGTGACTCGAGCAAGACTTGGTATAGTGTTTTATTGTGTAGTGAGACCATCGTTTAGCTAGAGTACGTGTATTGGGTGATTGTCTTTGGGTTAGGGTTCATTGTCAATTTAAGGTCTTAGTCTTGTTATAGTTTTAAGAGTCTGTTTGGCGGTGCTGTCGACGTCGGACGATATACGATCGTAAGTTTGAATTGATTGCATTTATTTGGGTTATCTTGTATTCTTGCAATTTATGTGATATTCCAGGGTGTCTCAGGGGTGTCTATTAATAATAATAAACAACTACTATCAAATCAAAATTTTGCGAAACAATTATTAGTAAGCGAATATTTATTAATAAACAAATTACAAAATTGCCTAGTTGGGCCCTCCCAACTATTCTGCCTAGTTGTGTAACGGACAGTGCCTTTCACAAAACAACACGAAAAATGAAAGCATGGTTAAACAATGGAATCAATGTGTGATGAATAGGTTTTCAAATAGTGGTTTAATCCAAACGAGGCCTGTTTCTTGGTAATTTTACCGAGACGAAGTCGAGGTAAATTATAAAGAACTAGGCCTTTGCGGGTTTATTATTATTATTATTATTATTATTATTATTATTATTGGTTTATTAAAAATCAAACGTAGCAGCCAAAAGGCTGAATTGTGTTTAGTTTTACAATATAAAACTACATTCAAACATCAAAAACCAGCAAATATACAATACGAGATTATAAAAATAGAGTAGATGAGAATATAAAATTAAAAAACTGTAAGTATATACATTACAAATATTTACACAATGAAAACAAGTTATCTACAGGCCAGAACAATTATTGGTGATTGAGCAGCTCAACTAGGGAAGGGATGCAACTGTTTTTGAAACGGTTAGTCCTACATTTAATTGTACAAAGTTTATTGGAATTTCTCAGGTTGTTGTTTCTAGGTGGGGGAAGCCATTGTTTATATCTGTTAGAAGTGAGGAGGGATTTACCAAAATTTACGAAGAGCTGCTCAAGTGTAACATCCATGGCAGGGAGGCCAAGCTGGGAATAATCTCAGCAAAAGACTTAGTTTCACAGTAATCGTAGGACAAGATAATACGAAGAGCCTTGCGCTGCAACTTTTCAAGGCATCCAAGTTGAGACTTCGTGAGGCTTGAATACCAGACTGGGCAAGCATACTCAATAGTTGGTCTAACATACATAATATATACACTCAACAAATCAGCATTAGAAGTGCAGCACCGTTTTAATTGGCGCAGAAGGTACAATTTATAGTTGAAGGCTTTGCACATTGAACTTATCTGGGTATCCCATTTAAGATTACTCTGTAGATGAACCCCAAGAATTGTCATACAGCTTGTGTTAGTGAGGTAGTACAGCTGGGGTGCGTTGGAAACAAATACTCAAAGCTTGACACTTGGGAGGATTGATTTTCATGTTGTTAGTGTCAGCCCACTGTTGGAGACAGTCTAATTCGTTTTGCAAACCAATAGCATTCTCAGAGTTTTTAAAAGACTGGCTAAGGGTCATGCCATCTACATACTTATAGTGAGTAACCTCTTGATGATCAGTGACAAAATCATTAAACATGACCAAAAAGGCGATCGGTCCGATTTTGGTACCTTGTGGGACACCGGCTTTGAACAATTAGTTGAAAACCACTAGTTGAAACTCGATTCAACACACTTTGATTCCCATTCATAAATACCTTTTAGGTCAAAGACATCATCACTGTTTGGTCAAAAAGTAAAATAATTGCAACAAATATAATGTTTAAATGATTTATTTCAACACAACCCCCCTCCAGCTATGAAACGGTAAAGCCCTCTGCCGCCCTCGGGTAAACAACTCCTTACAAGGGAATGGTGTGCGCATCGCGCGTATTTGCGTGATGTGGCAAAACTGTTTCAGCCGTTGCTCTCGATCAATATGAATGGAGAAACTGTCTCAAAAGAACATGTGCAAGGTCGCGTGTCACACCCATGAATTAACACTTGTTACCGGTCATGAAAAAAAGGTTTACATCCACCCACGTGAAGCGCTCTACACCAATAGGAATAGCGAAACTGTCTGAGGTATTTATGAATAACAAATAAAATTGGTCCTGGATACAGGTAATGAAAGGTATTTACTTTTGTATGTTATATTTGTTTGTCTTTTTTCGGACACTACAACAATTATAACAAACGGCCGTCCAGGGAAAGCCAAAAGTAAAACAAAAATGTCAACAAACACATGTGCCCTCCCAAACCATGTGCATAAAAAAGAGTTAAGATTGGAAACAACACTGGAAATAAATGTATCAGTACACATACACTTTCATACTCTAGATATTAAGTTTACACTGAGCTATTGCGCAGCCAGCGACTGTTCCATGTGCTTGTGTCTACGGTACGGTAAACAATTCATGAAATGTGTTAAAATGCAATGGAATAATACCAGCATATATAGCTTGAGGTGAGTCGTCAACCAATACAGTCACCATTAATTTCGAAGCCCCATATGATTTTAACACGCTACACGTTCTTAGAAAAAAAAACGCAGGTTGGACTTGGGGTATTTTCTTTCTGTATCAACTAAATTTTGCTTTTGTATTTACTTCACATCTTTATTAACTTTTACTCCTCTTTTGTTTTCATCTCAAAGCGCATAGGGACTTATATGTGATTGTGATATGCGCTCTACAAAAATGGTTCATTATGTGAGATGTAGGTTGGTGATACCAATGATACCATTTACCATCCATAACGTTACATTGACTGTGTCTGAAGAACATACCTGTAACCAGTTGTTCTCAGTGAGATGTTGCTTATGAGTTCCTCAGTGCGCCTCTTGTTTTGTTTAATCTCTTCTTGGTCCATAGAAAATGGCGCATGGCTGCTTGGAGAGCGTTTCGAACTCTTTAAAGGAAACCATACGAGATGGCGGTATTCATGGTTGGATTGCTGTGTTGGGTTTATTTACGTGTTTTGCAGCAAGGGTTGGTGTGACCAAAGGTCTGGGTATGATGTTACCCACCCTACAGGAACAGTTCGTCACTTCCACGTGGTTAATTGGCTGGATGGTTGCTTTTGTTTCGTCTGGTGGGGCGTTCTCGGGTAAGTTTATCTTAAATATTGATGTACTTTTAATTAAACTTTACTGTTTATAAAATAGTTTATTTAAACTTATCTCTTTGCTTATTTGTGTACAAGCCAGTCACAATATGAAACAGTTGGCCCAGTCCACAGTTATTAAGTTAAACTTTTGTGTTTATGGCAAGTGTTGCTGTATTGATTGTTCCCTTGTGGATTTTCATCACTTTGTTGCTCTGTACTCATCATTGTTTTGTTGTCTGATTTCCAAATGAATAATAATACAATAAATATAAATAATAATATCAATTAAAAACTAGACATTAGGTGTTTGTGAACAAACACAAAGCTGTTCCGTGTTGTTTTGCTTGGACCATGTGCTCAAATGACCAAGGAGTCTATAACTGAAACAATTGAAAATAGGTTGTGTATTTCTTAAGATATGGTCTCACTTCCGGTTGACCCGGAAGTATAGGTCAACTTGATGTCAAGGGTTTTTTTTAAATGAATGTCCATGCCCAATGAGTTTAAACATTGGTCGTGTAGTTCTTGAAATTAAGGTGCTGCAAAGATTTCCACCGTAACTTGTCAATAGAGGGCGTTATATAAGTTGAGTGGTATCAACATCTCCTTTTTTTAAGGCAAATAATGTTCAACTGAATTGTTTATCCCCAAAAGTTCAATTAAAAAGTTGAATGAATGTAAAAACTTGTATTTTACTCAGGATTGTTTGATTTGTTTGGTTTATTGAGTACATGACAGTATTATTAGAGTCCATTATCATGTGACAAACTCCTTAGGATGAAATCCCTGTATTTGGTAGTTGGTTTGATGTTTGATCTAGTACGAGTGGATTTCACTGAACTCATAACCACCAAACTGTGCTAATGATTACCATTTTCCACTTACTGTGTATTTCAAACATCATGCATGCACACAGGTTATGCTGGGCTAACAATTGAGAAATAATAACAACAACAAAAACAACAACAAAAACAACAACAACAACGACAACGACAACGACAACAACACTGGCAACGGCAACGGCAACAACGGCAACGACGGCGGCGGCGGCAGCGGCGGCAGCGGCGGCAGCGGCAGCGGCGGCAGCACCAGCAGCAGCAGCAGTAGTAGTAGTAGTATATCGACGAAAACAATATCAACAGCTAAAAAAAAAAAAGATCGCCTGGACGGATGTAATATATTGTAACTTTGTTCAATTATACTGCTGTCACAATTATAATCAATGTATCATCGCCATGTTTTTTGTTCTTCTTTTCTGAGCAGGGATATTAGCAACGCCACTAAAGGAGAGATTTGGCGCCAGGACTGTGGTGATAGTGAGTGGAATAGTTGCTGGTATCTCTATGATAACTGCGTCATTCCTATCCAGTCTGTACGCAATCACCTTCCTCCTTACTGTTTCAGGTAAAACGTTGCTTAAAATTAACATAAACAAGTTGGATTGAGCTAACAAAACAGTTGCTGACATTGTTACCACTTTATGCAACACACTATATGCATAATCTGACAAACCTGTGTAAGTTTGAGATCGATCGGCCATCTGGTTCACGAGAAAAAAAGTAAAACAAAACGATTGCACATTTTGCATAACACCAAAGCAAGCCTATCGGGAGAGTGTATACACTACAAACAAATGACCTTGTTGAGGCATATTGTCCTCTAACTAAATGTTTTACTTTTTTGATTGGTCGTTTTCGCGGGTTTAAATGTTTGCAGCAGAGATTGTACAGTACGGAGCTTTTAAAGGGACATGCGTAAAAACAAAATTGCGTGCGAACGAAACAAATAATTGGGTGCAAACAAAAACAAGTCCAACGAAGATTTTGATCGTACGCAAGCACATTTTTAGTTCGCAACTGTTTTCGTACGCACGCGTATTTGTTGCGGTTGAACGTAGATTTATTTGTCAGCTCGCATATTTGTTTTTGTTCGCACGCAACTTGTTTTCATTTTTTTTTCACGCATATTATTCCTTAAGCTCCGTATAATAGAGCAATAATGTCTATCGGTCAAACCACACATCAGCTGGACTAACAATCAAGACACTGTAATTGCAACTACATTCAACAAACAGTATGAAGATAGTATGGTATAGTGACTTCTTTAAATTCTACTTCCTGAGGTGCTGAATTTTTTTGAGAACATAGTAAAACAAGTCACGAAAATAACATTAACGGACATTACGAAACATGTGAAACGTCTTTACGTGATACTGGTTTACTCATTCATAAAAACAATTGCAGCACCTTAGCAATTAACATATAAAGGGAAAGTACGCGTTTTGTAATTACTAAAAACAAATATTAACTCAAAAATTTACTTGGTAACGAGCATTGGAGAGCTGTTGTTAGTATACAACATTTCGAGGAACGGCTTCCTCTGAAGTAGTATGTATTTTGAGAAAGTGTTTATTTCTGACTTGAATGTTAAAAGACTTTAAGCTATAAGTATTTTATTTCTAACTGAAAGCACACAAATTTTGTTATCTTTCATCTTTGTCTTGCAACTTCTATGACCAATTTAGCTTAAATTTTCACAGGCTTGTGATGTTATGCTTATGCTGGGATACACCAAGTGAAAAGACTGTGCTTTGACAATTAACAAACGTGTACCTTCCCCTTAAAGAGAGTGGACACTATTGGTAATTGTCAAAGACCAGTCTTCTCACTTCTCACGTAAAATAACAAACCTGTGAAAATTTGAGCTCGATTGGTCGTCGGAGTTGCGAGATAACTATGAAAGAAAAAAACACCCTTGTCACACGAAGTTTTGTGCTTCCAGATGCTTGATTTCGAGACCTCAAGTTCTAAACTTGAGGTCTCGAAATCAAACTCGTGGAAAAGTACTTGTTTCTCAAAAACTATGTTACTTCAAGAGGGAGCCGTTTCTCTCACTGTTTTATACCTCTCCCCATTACTCGTTGACAAATGAGGTTTTATGCTAATAATTACTTTGAGTAACTACAAATAGTGTCCACTGCCTTTAAAGGTTAACTTTTTATTATCATTATCTTAAAATGGTGTGAGTGTAATTTATGTAAATATGTTGACATTGTTGAAAAAAGTACCTTAATGTTTAGAAAATGTTGAGTATACTTTGTTCCCTCAGCTCTTCAGAGGAATGTTAAAAGTTAAAACTCTTAACATATTTCGTATCTTACTATTCAGGAGCAGCAATTGGCATCACTTACATAATATCGAAGCATCTGGTTGGAAGTTTCTTTACCAAATCACTCACAACAGCCTACGGCTTGGGGTCCATGGGCTCCTCCTTTGCCTTCATTGCTGTTGTGCCATTGATACAGCTTTTCCTAGATATATACGGCTGGAGAGGAACAATGCTACTACTTGGAGCATTATTATTACATATCGCTGTTTGTGGAGCTCTGATGAAACCACTTGCAGCTAGTGGGAGTCGAGATGGTTACGAAGCAGCTCTCACATACGAGGAGCAAGAGACCGGAGAAGACAAAAGGGCACCAAACAACCACTGTGGCTGTTTTAACAAAGTATACTTATTCACTCGTGAAACATTCCAGCGTGGTTTGTTCTCATCCACATCATTTTGGTTTATTGTATTTATATCAACTGTTCGACTAATCACTTACTGTGCTTGGTTAGTCTACTATGTGCAGTATACTACTGTGTATAAAGGATTCACAATGGAAGACGCGTCGAATTTCATCGTTGCTTATGGAATTGGAAGAGCAGTAGCCTGCCTTATGATCGCCCCTATAATTCAGCAAGTGCAATTTGTCAGCAAATACACCTGGCTGGCTATAGCTGTACTTATACTTGTCATTTACTATGCTGTCGACCCATGGTTGATGTCTTACTGGCCAATTACTGGAAATGCTTGTATCTTTGGAATTGCTTTTGCATTGACTTCCATACTCATAGATGTTGTCATAAAGGAAATATTTGGTAAAGAACAGCTGGGCCATGTTCTTGGCTGGATGGGATTTATGACTGGTTTGTCCATAATCCTTCTCCTATATGTCCCAGGTGAGTTTTTGTGTTAAATGAACACGCTGCTTTGGATCGGACAAGTTGGTCATTGAAAAGCGTTTGTAACCGTTTGTTATAAAATGCATATGGGAATTAATATATTTTTAAATTGGAATACAATGATCCACACACGTTTGCGTGTTTGCGTGGTTTTCCTTTTACTTTGCGACCTAACACAGTCGGCCGTTTATGTGAGTCAACAATTTGACCCCCATAAAATGGCCGACCGTGTTTGTCGACGAGGTAAAAGGAAAACCACGCAATTCGAGTTATACTTGTGTGGATCATTATATTATACTTTTAAAATATCTTTATAATCATATGCATTTTACGAACGGTTACAAAAGCTTTTCAAAAACAAACTCGACCGATCCAAGGCAACGTGTTCCTTTAATTGTTAAACCAAATTCATAAATACCTCTGACAGTTTCGATATTACTATTGGTGGAGAGCACGTCGCGTTTTTTTAAACGCTTGATTATGACCAGCTGGAGTTGTTTATAACTGATTTTTCGGATACGTGTGAGCGGGTTAGCCCACACTTTCGTTCCCAGGGGTGATCGATCTCGCCGCGCCTTTTTGACCCATGACTACGAGGATGCATACAACACTACTAGGCGCACGAATGCATATCCGAAAATGGTCTCTGTCATCAAGATAAGACACATGTACAAAGCTCAAGGAAATGACGTCGGTATATTTCGACATGCAAATATCGTCCTGATTAACACAATCAAACTAAGTAGGATTTGAAACTTTGCGTGGTGGAAATACGATATAGAAAGGTTTGCGGTAACACCATGTAATGACTTTCTCTATTGAGTTGGGGTGGTTCTGAAAAGAACCGTTGGTTTCAACTCGACGTTTCGATAAGTATGCTCTGATCGTCTTCTGCAGAAGACGATCAGAGCAGAAGACGATCAGAGCATACTGATCGAAACGTCGAGTTGAAACCAACGGTTCTTTTCAGAATCACCCCAACTTATTAGAGATAGTCATTACATGGTGTTACCGCAAACCTTTCTACAAGCAAACTAACCCAACATATTGATAACAGATTCGTAAATGATTGATAAACGTTCTGCATCGAGTATTTTGTGAGGTGTCTTGGCCGAGTGGCTATATTCAAGTATGGTCAAAATCAATGGAGTGTGGCTTCAGGTCCCGGTAGTAAAGCTTTTGTCCTTGAGCAATATACTTTACTAATGTTTCTTTTCACCAAGTGTTATGTATCTGGCAGTTTGATTTGTTGGTAAGAAAAAGCCTTCGGAGCGCTACCTTTTTCCAGGGAACGGATACATATGAAAGGGGTGTTATTGCCCCGATGACCGGGGCAATATAGTAAAGCGCATTGGGACGGTAGTTGTAAAATTCACTATTGTGTTGTTTATATTTAGTAGTTTTGTCGGGATGGATCCAAACCACTCTCTCGATCAACAAAGCTCACGGCTACACTGGCGAGCTGATGAAATAATGAGTCGCAAATTAATGAATGAATGAACGAAACAGTAAATGAAGGTATGAAACTTAAACATGTGTACGTTTTGTTTGTGCCCACCAGGATTGATATACGACTTAACTGGAGACTACACCGTGGCCTTCAGTCTAATGGCTGGTGCACAATTACTGAGTGTTGCTGCTGCCTTTTGGTTACACTGGAGGCATAAAGGAGAGAAGAGTTTTCGATAAAGACGCCACGCCGTTAGTCTTGTCATGACAGAGTGTTAGCAGAGAATAATTTGGGGGTATGCCGCTTCTCGATTGACCCTCGCTAACTTTCATTTTCCTTAAAGTAACAAATACTGAATGGTGATTGTGGAAACATATTGAAATATTTGTGTCGACAATTTCAGTGAGCGTTATCATCGATTTTTCTTTTTAATCGATTTCATGCTAAAAGTGTCATCGGTGTTGTATTTTTTTTTTCGCGTGTTTTGTATGGTGGATTACATAGTGTTGGCAGTGCCAGCCACTGTTTTATAAACCAATATGTAATGCCCCTTTGACTTATCATTGTTCCATCGTCTTTACGACTTCTTCTGAACCCCTTTTAAACCCTTCTCATCCTGTCCAATAAACTAGAGAGCTTTCGATTTTGGGACGGTAGGAACACAGAGGACGGGAGGTAGCGTTAAGGCCGAGTCACACAGTGACTGCAGCGATAACTAAAATGTTAACGATAACGACGCAAAGAGGAGACATTGTATTGGTTAATTAATTGCTCTACACAGAAAACGCCCATGCTTCAAGGGCGTGCATTTCTAACGTTCTCGTTTCCATTCTCTTATAAAGGCGTGTGCTCACGATTGAACGCCCCCGCCCTGTATGATGTGGACCGCACGGTAACATACTTGGCTTGAGTCCCATTCCAATGAGGTTCATTTTATGTCCAGTCCCATCATCTTGACACCAGGAAAATTTTGAGCGGCCGGCATCCCCAGCCATATGCCTGGCCATTCTCGGGACCGGGTGGTGTCATGTTTACGCGTTGTTGTGGTTTTTATTAACTGCACCGAACCGTGATCTTGTGAGCCCTTTCACCGTTAGACTTGATTCAATGCCCGTTCTCGTGCGAGAGGTCCCTTGTCACATCCGCCGCCACAATGTAGCTACATTGGTCCCGAGAAAGGTACGGAACAGTTTGGGGGTGATCGGCTGCACAAAACAAATGTTCATTTGTGGGCGATGGGACTGAAAAAAAAACTGTCACGGAACTGCGACTTGAGTCAAGTCAATGTCAAAAGGAACAATTAAACAACGTGTGCACAATTCTACGATTTGTTCTTCTCCGAATCATGATAAAGCTGTGATGTCCTTGGTATGGGTGGTTCATGTTAAAATGGGTTGATCCAATTGTGTGCGAAGGTTGAAAAAAAAAAAAATATATAATAATTAGTTTCCTTTTGTGTAAGGGTTTTCGTGGAGAATTATTTGTGAGCCGGGAATTTTTGCAAAAGAGCTGGACAACACCTTATTGGGAACTGTACAAGGTAATAAGCATTTTAGTTTGTTTAGAATGAGTTGTCCGCATGAATATAGTCTGATTAGTGATCGATAACTAATACGCAAAATCACCTTGATGTTGCAGTGTTAAAGTAGGTCGGTACAGTGACTGTGTAATTGCCTTCGACGCGTTCCTTTTAGAGAAAACAAACGGAGCGGAACAAATTGACTTATTTTATTTACTGACGTGCATGCAGCTATAGCACAAAAACAATTACGCTTGTCACCACGTAATTGAATTGTAAAAGTAGGTCGGTACAGTACCCTTGGATGTGAAATTGCCTCTGTTGTGTTCCGTTTACAAAACTAAATAAATGGAGCGGAACAAATTTACTTCTCTTTTCTGACGTACATGCAGCTATATAGCGCTAAAGATCTCATATCAAAAACAATTATGAATTCCACCACGTAATTGCAGTCTACACACCTCGGTATTGTGCCACCTTGGCTGTTAATTGTTTTTTTTTTGCAGCGTTTTTTTTTTTACAGAAAACAAATTGAGCGGAACAATTGCTCTCATCTCGGTTCTGACGTGCATGAACCGCTTTTTATTCCAGTAAAAACCAAAACAAACACGCGAAACAAAAACTTTTAGTTACTCTGTAAACGTATGTCGGTTTTAAGAGTCAGTCAGCGTATAACAATATTTGTGAGCGTATGGGTGTGTATTCGTTTAGCTTCCATGGGTTGACCCCTGTCTACGTCTGCCCAGGTACGTTCGAATAGCCTTGACGGGGCTCACCCGGGTCGGCCCCCAGTGCCCTACTTGTGGAGTGGGTCACTTTGGTGACCTGATGAGTATGCCATCACCACGAGAGGGCGAGTGTGATCGTTCGATTAGGTCTATTTGCGTTATATATGCGTTGTTATAGTTTTGGCAAACGCTACAGTGTGACTTGGCCTTACAGACACTTGACACCATTGTAAATTGTTAACACACAGTCGGTGTATCTCACCACATATTTAAAATAACAAACCTGTGAAAATTTGAGCTCACTCGGTCGTCGTTGTTGCGAGATATTATTGAAAGAAAAAAAAAAACTTGTCACACGTAATTGATTGCTTTCAGATGTTTGATTTCGGGACCTAAAATTCTAAATATGAGGTTTTGAAATCAATTTCGTGGAAAATTACTTCTTTTTCGAAAACTACGTCACTTCAAAGGGAGCCGTTTATAACGGTGTTGTATACCATCAACCTCTCCCCATTACTTACAAGAAAGGTGTTATGCTTATAAATATTTTGAGAAATTACCAATAGTGTCCACTGCCTTTCAATAATAGGCCGATACAGCGTCCTTGGCTGTGTAATTGCTTTCGCTACGTTCCTTTTGCAGAAAAACAAAAGGAGCATAATACAGTGATTTGGTCTGAAGCACACAAGAAAGCCTAATAAATTGTATTACACACGCAATCGAAATTGACCCATAATTTGACAGCCAATCAAAACCCGCCACAGTCGTCTGTTTCTTTAAAGACAAGCCTTAAATACTGTTTGGTCACTCGTTTCTGTCTCACTGCTGCGAATACGGTGAACGGTGAAGTCGATGAGTGAAGCTTACTCAATTACACATGTGTGTAGCAACAACTTCTGTTCAATTAATTGCTTAATTTGAAGAAAGATATGAATAACTGCCTGATTCATTTCTTCTAAAAGTTATTACGAATAATAGTATACACAAACGATCATCATGGAAGTCATTATCGCAACTTTGTTTATGTTTGTACTGATTCAAACATGCCATGGTGCAAACCAACAGCGGTTCATCGAAACATTCTACTTTGCTGAAAACCGTGCCTTACTGAATCAAGTGTTTCAGTTGAAGACTATATCTTCTCATGTGATCTGTGGGCGAGACTGCTCTTTAAACCCACAGTGTGCATCATTCAACTACCAAATAGATAACAATGGTTGTGCATTTAACAATATCACCAGAGCAAACAGACCTGTTGACTTTATCGAATCACAAGGAAGTGTCTACTATGATGAAAGGGTGGACACTTTTTCTTTTTCCGTTCCGAACGTGAAGAAGTATAGCAGTTGTGCTAAGTTATATCAAGCCGGTTACCGTGACAATGGCATTTACAAAATCTACCCTGCAAGTCTAAATGCTGGGTTACAGGTCTACTGTGATATGGAAACAGATGGAGGAGGCTGGATCGCGTTCCAGAGGAGACACGATGGCTCTGTTGACTTTTACCGCACCTGGTCTGAATACGCATCTGGCTTTGGTGACATGCAAAATGAGTTCTGGTTGGGGAATGACATCCTGCGTGCCCTTACTGGAACGGGTCAATGGGAGCTCAGAGTAGATATGGATAATTGGCAGTCCACTGCAGTTTTGGGCTTCTTATGGTGAGTTTGCTGTTACAGGTGACAAGTACATTCTCAATGTTGGTTCATATGATGCTCAGAGTACAACAAGTGATTCAATGTTTGGTCATAATGGCCAACCATTCACAGCGAAGGATCAGGACAATGACGGAGATACCATTGCCAACTGCGCAGAGCTATGGGAAGGTGCCTGGTGGTTTACAAGCTGCTACATGTCCCATCTGAATGGTAAATACTATCCACAGGAAGATGTTCCATTCGGACGTGGAGTAAAATGGGCAGGTTGGTGGTATGGATCAGATTATTTCTCCCTGAAGAAATGCAGCATGAAAATACGGCAAGTTTTGTAACTCATTAAACGAACAAGCTTTACTTAAAAAGACACAGGACAACTTCGGTACTGCCATCGACGTGTCTCCTAATTTGGTATATCTCAACATATGCCCAGCGTAACAAACCTTAACAAAATGAACTCAAATGGTCGTCGAAGTTGCATGATAATATTGACACAAACAACAACACTTGTCGCACGAAGTTGTGTGATTTGAGATGCTTTAATTCGATACCTTAAAATCAAATTTACGTGTTTAAGTGAGAAACAACCTCTTTCTCGAAAACGACGTTACTTCGGTGGGAGCCGTTTATCGCAATGTTTTGTAATATCATTGATCGTCAAGAAGTAAGTTTTTATGCTAACAGTTATTTAAAAGGAAGTCGTTGCCTTGGATCGGGTCGAGTTGGTCTTTGAAAGGCGTTTGTAACCGTTTGTTATAAAATGCATATGGGTAGAAAGATGTTGTAAAAGTAGAATACAATGATCCGCACAAACATGCCTCGAAATTGCACGGTTTTCATTTTACCTCGTCGAATAACACGGTCGGCCATTTATGGGAGTCAAATTTTTGACTTCCATAAATGGCCGACCGTGTTAGTTCGCACAGTAAAAGGAAAACCACGCAATTTCGAGGCAAACTTGTGTGGATCATTGTATTCTACTTTTAAAACATCTTTCCAACCATATGCATTTTTTAAACAAAGGTTACAAACGCTTTGTATAGACCAACTCGACCCGATCCAAGGCAACGTGTTCCTTTAAGCAATTGTCAATAGTGTCCAGTGCCTTTAAAGGCAATAGTTGCATATGTAGTTGACTATAACACCAATATTCTCACTTGGTATAACCCAACACTATGCATAACCAAAAACAATTCTTTAAAAATATGACCCATTAGGTCATCGAAGTTGCAAGAGAACTGCCGGCTTTTATATGCCTACTAAAATGTGCAGCTGACGTTTTTGATTATTTTTGTGAGAAATTACTCTTCTCTCAAAAACGTACTTCAGAGTGAGCCGTTTATAAATAATATGTTCAATAGCTCCCTGTTGCTCGTTAACATTTTGTTTAGACTTGACACAAATTGAATAAACACCAATGGTGTCCAGTGCCTTAAATAAACATTATGAGACAAATTTACAACTATTCATATAAGTGATCATCGCAAAATGCATCACTGCCCCAAAGTATTCAATCTGAAGTACCTTGATGACTGATTTAATAAATAAATTAATGTCAGAGATAACAATGACATAAAACTCATTGATTTAAAGGTACACGTTGCCTTGGATCGGTCGAGTTGGTCTTTTTAAAAGGGTTTGTAACCGTTTGTTATCAAATGCATATGGATAGATGTATGTCGTAAAAGTAGAATACAATGATCCACACAAACATGCCTCAAAATTGCACGGTTTTCCTTTTACATCGTCAGATAACACGGTCCGCCATTTATGGCCGACCGTGTAAGTTCGCAAAGTAACAGGAAAACCACGCAATTTCAAGGCAAATTTGTGTGGATCATTGTATTCTACTTTTAAAACATCTTTCTCACCATATTCGTTTTATAACACACGGTTAAAATGTTTTGTTATAGACCAACTCGTCCGATCCAAGGCAACGTGTTTCTTTAACAATTGGAAGTAGTCGAGTTGAAGGAACATGTGATTGGTGACAACAGTTCCTAAATAATTGGTTTGTACATTCTAAAATAAATATCCAGTGCAGATCATTTAAATTGTTTTAACATTTTGACTCCAAAAAGTTTTCCGAACAAACACTTGGTCGTTTCCAACCACCCTGTGTTTAAAGCGGATAACCCGTTGGAATTCCGAGTGTTCTGGTCAACTGATGTTTGTTGTAGAAATGAATGGCATGTAGTATAAAAAACAAAACAATCAATAACACAGCAAAATATTACCCTTTTTGTTAATCAATGTCTATATAATAGAGGTTAAATTTGCATCGGGGATAAATAAAATTAATTTTATTTTTTTTACCCAAACACTGGTGTGTGTTAGCACTGTATAATCAGTACTTTTCCGAGTCCTGTGAAATAAATACCACAGGCATATTACTCGGGTGGGATTCGAACCCACGACCCTTGCAATTCTAAAGTAGTATTAATCAATGTGTGTTGCATATTGCACATTTTCAAATCAAAAATGTATTATTGTCATTGCCTTTAAGAAACTACATGTTGAGAAGTTGCTTCTGTTTCATTGTGCTTAATTGTGTTTAACTTAAATTTAAATGTGTGGAACCTAGATTAGAAAAAAAGTAAAACAAGACAATCTTAAAAACTATAAACAAGCTAAATTCAAGGACAACAAATGAAAATGGGTCCGAAGAAATTGTTGCAAAGATCAATACAACAATATCCATTCTCAAAATAAAATTGAAGTGTTGTATACATTTGATGAAGCAGATATATCATTAACAATGAACTGCTAACTACAACATTATTGTGTTGTTGTCAGTTTTTAAGTTTTTAAGTTTTTAAGTTATTAAATTATAGAAGAATTTTAGATTTAGTACGAAAAAAAAAATATGACTGAAGCCGTGTTCTTATCAAGGGATACAAAACTATCGATCAGAGAAACTGATTGGAATGTAAAGAACATTACAACAGCCGATTTCCTTTTCAGGAATAATCAAAATGTGGATTACACATTAATTGTGAACCGCTGATTTACACAAGTTGTTGAGCGTTTAAGAAAGTAAGTTTTGAAGAATGTCATTATCTTTTATTTTACTTAATTGCAAATTTATCTGTGTAAGCTTCAGGTAGAAATTAAATATTAAATGACTATAATCGTTTACTCATCCAAGGATACAACCAAAATATGGATCAGAAAATATAATTTAAAACATGAGTTCAACAGCAACAATCAATGCTGGAATATTTCACATTTGGTTTACAGTTGATGAAGGGATTGACACATTAAGTTAGAAGTGGTAGTTGAAACATTTGTCGTTGGGAGAGTGTTGAAAAAAGTACATACTGAAGAAGGTTGATCTCTTGTAATATGCTTAATTGTCTTTATCTGTTTTACTTATGTGTTTATCTTAGATTCGAACAAAACTTATTTTATGTCAATAAACATGTACTCATCCGAAAAAAAAAAAAATAAAAAAAAACGGTTGATAATAAATAATTGCAAAGATCAGTAAAACAGCAACACTCCATTTCAGGAATAATCGCTGAAGTGGTTTAAGATTTAAAAATCACATCACTTGTGATCTGCTAATTAAAAAAAAAAATGTTGTTAGAATGTTTAAGAAAGTATATTATTTTGAAGATAGTTGTTTTCTTTAAAAAAAACTTAACTTTCTGCATTTGTTTTTTTCTTTGTGGACCTTAGATTAGAAAAAAATATATATATAAGATGATTATCATCTTATTAGATGGTTATAAAAATTACGCAGCCAAGTAAACAAACATAAGGGTCAGAAGATCAGAAGAAATGAATGCAACTAACAGTAAAACAGCAACGAAATCCTTTGTTTAGCACTAAAAGTTTGATTTAAACAATATATGAAGCAGATCTCAACTTTGCGGACTGCAATTGTTTTACATGTGTAGTTGTTGGTGTGTTTAAGAATGAAATTGTTACGAATGTTTTTTTGTTTTTTTAATTAATCGTGCAACTCTTAATTTATTATAAGTTAGCCTTATATATAAAACAAAACACAAACCTGTTGAAATATTTAAAACGTTTACTCATACATGGCCTTTTTCAGAACTATGGAACCTAAGACAATACAAAACGCCGCTACTAAGCGGTTTAGAGCTTAGAACCTAAGTTGTACAAGTTGTCTTAGTACGTAAGACACTACATTATTTGCTACTCTTACCAATGAGTAAACTGGTACATATAAGTGTGACGTTTAATTTTGTTGTGATCAATTACCGAACTTTGCGCCCAATGAGGCTGCCGGCAATGCACCTCTAAATGATCAGCAACAATGCGATTTGATAACAAAATAAAATACCGTCATAAATGGCTCTTACTCTTAACACCATCTGTAACGCCCAAAGTCAGGGAACTTTGTTTCTGTTAGTTGAGGGCGCTGTTGGGGTCGAGCTTATGCTTCTGGGTACTAACAGCCATGGTTTAGTTCCACGATTTGTTCCTAGTCAAGGCCCATTTTTTTCGCCCGAAGTTTACATTCCCGCCAAGGTTTTTTAAACGGTATGTTCATTGATTTTATTGCCACTACATTATAGAGCTGATTGAGTGATGGTGTTATATTTAGTTACTGATTTGAAACCTAACATATTTTTTTTGACAAACCGTTTAATTTGGTTGCACATATAAATGGGGAATGTTATTCGGGTTCTTACATGCATAATTTCATTGGCTGGTACACACAGGGTATATGCTAGTCAGTTGCTAATAATATTGTGTTTAAGTGGTAATTCTAGCCCTGGGTTTTATATGTCAAAGTTAGTATATGACTCGCTTCATTCCATTCACTCCGTGCACACGGGTCAATGTAAACATTGCTCTTATTCATACATTCATTTGCATAATTATTAGGGTAGTTTGTGTCAGGTCCAATTTGTACAATCACTGAGTATTTCTCGTGACATATAATTTCGTTTCTATTTTCATTGTAGTTAATCTGTGATGGTCTCCATGTCAACTAGGTTTATTAACCAGAAGAAGAATTATTAAAGAAACTGGATGTCTTGAACTCGAAGCACAGCATTTTTTTTTTTTATACTTTTGTAGATCAGCCATCAATCATTCTGCCGAAAAAAAGTACGGATACGCAATTATATATTTGAAAATACCGACAATTAAAAGCTATTCTTCTTTAAAGGCACATGGAAATATAATTTTCTTTTCTTCAAACATTAGAGTATTTGTTAATGAACATTACAATATGTCTGTGAGCATTCGTTTTTAATAACGATTTATATGTTTACACAAAATAGATAAAGTTATTTTGGGGTGACTTCCCCGCCAACCCCTTTTGTGACTTCAATCTATGCAGACGTTGCCTCAATCGAACATCGAACACACGTACGTGCAAGTACATGCAAGTCCTAGTCGTGAGTTCGTACGTTTCGAAAAAAGAAAAATTATTGCATTTTTCCGGCAATGTCGACCAGGTGTATTGCTGCTGGATGCAGCAAAACAACTAAAGATAGGGTCAGTTTGCAAAGGGGTCCGGTCCGACGTCTTTTTCAGCACTTCGATCCGTCGTGCTTTGAGAATCCGGAAAACACCGCACATTTTGACATGAAGAGAAAAGTTATTTTCTAAAACATGACGCCACCCCAACAATTTTTCCAGATAACTGGAACTCGAATAAGATACCTGAAAGACGTGACGAACCTTAGTAAGCAGTTGCCTTACGTGAACAAAATCGGGTATTGTTCCAACTGTGAGGGCATCTTTAGCTTGCGCTAATCGTCACTATTTTGTGTTGGCACTGCATGCGATTCACCGTCCCCACAGCAGCCATACAGTGCGTGCATTTTGCTTCGTGACCGTAGTTTTGTAGGTACGTAAGCATCATACCGATCGGGTATCAAGACGCAGTGTACGGGGCCAGACTATACAATTTCTCTTCAAATATCGCGCCTCGATTGACGTCACGAACAGCGCCCTCTCGGGTCGGGCTTTCTTTTAAATTGGTGAATAAAATGGAAACTAATTTTGTAGAACCTTAGCTCCTTGTTTATTTATGTTCCACTCATCAAAACACATATGTTAATGATAAAAGCTTTATTTTGACAAAATACCACTTCCAGGTGACTTAAATGCATTCATTGGTAGGTATACATAGGACGACGATGTTGTAATTGAATGTGTTACAAACAACCAAATGCATTGTTACTAAAGCTGCAATGGACCGTGCAAGTGTCGCTCTTTTTCGCAGGTTTGACCAACTAAAATTCGGTTTGTCATTAATGGCTACACACTGAAAATACTTGAATACACTCTTAGAGGATTTTGGTACTTTTTTAACACAGCACACATTGTTCACATTATTTACACTAAATTTTAACCGTAAAATATCAGTTGCTGAGGTGCTGTAGTTTTTGAGAAATTAGTAAAACATTGTCATGAAAATATGTTTACAGACTAAAATAATGTGCGTCTCATGATCACTGAGACGAATATTATTCTTATTACATTGTTTTACTCATTTCTCAAAAACAACAGCACCTCAGCAAGTAATATTTTCAGGGAAGCTTTCTACTATCATTATTTTCAAGCTGTGTAAGTTTAGTGTAAATCTGTGGACATTGTGTTTTTTGTGCTACAAAAAGTACATAGACCCTTTATCTTGCACGGTCTCTAGATGTACCTGAGCATTCTGGATTGAATAACCATTGTTGTGAGAATAACCATTGTTGTGAGAAAATAAACCAAAGCATTGATAAAAGTGAACAGATGTCTTTGATTGAATTTGAGTAAACGGTGTTCATTTGTCAAAGTTATGTTATGAGAAATTGTTTAACGATGTCGTTTGAATAATGTATTTAAGATACAGGCGTAACTTTATTGATAGTACATTATATGAGTAATCGGACAAAATAAAAGGAAACAACCTTGGACGAAGACATGCTTACTTAGAACAGACAAAAACAATGTTAAAAAGCTAAACCTGTTTCACAAAATAGTACTTACATGGACTTAAGAGTAATGGGGTGAGGACGCATACAAATTAATTATTACACAAACAAATTTCATAATATATATTTGGTTTGCGGTAACACCATGTGTGTATCTACTTGCCAGGTAGAGTTGTTCTTAGAGAGCTGTCTTGCTTTATTCTACTGCCGTGGAGTAGATAATCGGAGGTTCGGGAGACTTCTCAGTTATAAAAAGAACTGTCCTGCTTTATAACTATTACCAGGGCGGAATAAATTTCATAATATTACACAAACCTATTAGGTTTCGGGTTAAGTGGCCTCTTTGTATTGTTTGATAGGAAATTAATTTTGACTAAACATGATGTTTTTAGTTTCTCAATGTTTCAAATTTTGTCATTTTCTCAAAATACTTTTGAAACATACGTTCACTGTTTTGAAACTAAAGCCGCAATTTTATATGTTTGAGTTCTGTCTAGGTGAGTTAATGTATCTTTGTGTTGTTTTTTTTCCGAAAATTATTTTCAAATTTATTTGGTTTCCTGCGCCTGTTGTTCTAGAGATGCAACAGATTGAGAGACTATGTTTCCTATATTCACCTAGACAAGCATCCAATATAGTTCATATAATACGCCTTTTTTTTGTTTTTCTACATTCGGTTACTTTAAAATAATTGTCGTTTTTTTTTCCAACCTGAATTCGAACTTTTAAAACAAGGTATTACACTAACATCATAGAGTGTATGTGTTGGATTAAAACAAATACAATAAAAAATACGCGGCAAAATGTTCACTTGCCCTTGTTTTTGTGTTGGTATAAAAAAAAAAAATAATAAGTCGACCATTTTTGTTTTACTGTGTAGCTCTATGGTCACAGTTTAGTCGTTGCAGCATCACACGCATTATGCTAAAGAGCCATTGTACAAGTATATGGAATAGGTCACAATGAAATCACGTGACTCATTTCACATGGGAATGGCTAATAACATAAATGCTAAGTAAACAATTTGTACGGGCTATGTTGGTGAGCCTTAAACCAAAACATGATGGTTTTGACAAGGCAATGTAGCCTGAACGTCTTACGTCACAGTTCGAGGGTCGCGAATGACGTGAGAGAGTTGCCTCTAGCAAAAGTAAATCCCCGTCCATCTTCACCTTTCACCTACAACTTTCAGTTAATGTTGAATTGTTAGACGTTAGGTGGCAGCATGGAAACTTACATTGTTAGTTTGCTGCTATTTATTCGCCTTTGGCTAGCTTTAGTTAAGGAAGTTGGAACGTATCAAAAAATGTGGCGGAATAACGTTTAATTAATTAAAACAAGACACTTAATAAACTGAATGAGAAAATCGAGCGAGGAAAGCACTTCAAATGATGTTGGAAATAATTTTCTATTTTCCACTTGATGGGACTTTAACAAAAACAAATAATGAAAATGTTGATACACTTCAGCGATACAATTATCCAGTAGAAAGAGTTAACAACAAAACGGTTTATCAAGGAGCGGATTTTAAAACAACGCGTTTTGAATACATTTATTGACGGTTCAGCCCACTTGGCACTTTATAAATGTAACTCTGGAGGCACCCTGACGTCTCAATCGAAACAACTCAAAATCGTTACACCATACCACTTGGCTGTGATACAATCTGGTTTCAAACTCAACTTCATCTGCTCAGTTACGGCTGTCAGTAAACCTAAATTCACAAAAACCAAACACAAACCTCCAATCGGCACTTGAAGTATTTCATACAAATATATTGATTTTGCTGTCCCCGCGATCGTCTAATTATGAAGCCTAGGAGAAAATACGCCAGCCTTGCAAAATCAAAATATAAAACTATCGACTTTCTGTCCACGTTCATCATCTTAGTTTGAGCGGCTTTGACAAATGATGGATAGGAACAACAAACGCAGAATCGACCTAGATTTGAGACCAAGCCTCAGTACGGGAACCCAAATCAAACTTCGGAATGAAAATGAGGAGTCTCGCGTATTATTAATTAACGCTGCACATCACTTTATAGACAACATGTGTAACTCCGCAAAGTGAAAGGAAAATCAGTAAAATACTAGTACAATTAAATAAAAAAAAATTACTTTGAAGTGGAAACTTCATATTTTGCAAAAAAATATATCATTTAAAAGGTTCAAAATGGTTGGTATATTGTGTTCGATTGGAAAATATTTTTGTGCATTTATTATAAATCTCTGTGCATTAACATTGTCCCCTGTCTACGCCAAAGAGCAACTGGTGCTTGATACCACGTCAGCAGCAATCGCGTATTAAATATTTACGCACCGGAGAAAGCTATTTCAGCTTTCCACTAAACGACAATGAAAAGGCAGTGACAAAGGTTTGAAACTACGATGTCCATGGAATAAATCTCGTCCGTTTTGTAAACACCCATGCTAAACAATCATAATAGACTGGACCAAAGCTGCCGCAGACAAATTTATATAGCTGTTTGAGTCTCAATACCGTTGCACTGTGTTTCAAGTCAGTCTGACAATTTAAGTCATGGTGAAAATTTAAAATTAGTTAAGATAAAGATTTTGCTGCTGATCTTATTTTTGGTGTGGTGTATTGAAGGTAGATTACAATTTGTCGTTTGATTGTTATTTTTACAGGTTTGTTTCTGCCAATATCCAACATAAATAAATTTCGTTGGATAACGATGGTGCTGCAAAATTGCCTCTTTACGATTGTTTTTGAATGGTGTCCGTTACAGCAATTTTCTGGTTATTACGCTTTTACATGCTAATAAAATAACTGAGACTAAACTTACATTGTGACTTGTTTTATTTAATTCTTAAAAACTACAGGACGTTAGTAAGTAATATTTGACGGGAAGCTTTCTACTATTATTATCTTTAAACCCTGTAAGTTTAGTGTCAGTCTGTTGAAAAAGTACTCGAATCCTTTGAACGAAACTAAAGTATCAATAATGACAGAAATCTGTCTGCGTATCTAGGCAATATTTTGTTGGGGGAACGGAATTCTTTTTAGCACAATAAAGCATATATTATCTTGAGACAACACAAACGTATTTTGTTGTGAACGTTATCGTACGAAAGTTAGAAAACAAAAGCGTATAAAATACACGCAATCGAGCATTTCAAGATTGAAACTTCAACTTTCGGTTTGAAATTGAATTGAAGGTCACGTGGGGTCGCACAATGTACAGCAGTGCCTAAGTTTTTGAAGACACGGTGATTTAGAAATCCAATATTGTGCTCATGGTTTTGCAACCGATGTGTGGTTCATGATTAATGATTCGTTAAATCGTGAACTTGTTATAACGTATAAATGATACAATTGCTATTTGTGAGGTTGACGAGTAATTATTTTTTCAAATGTAATATTTCATCATCTTCAGTTTAAACTGGAAGTATAGGTCACGTTGAGTCAATTTTTGTATACATATTTTTTTTTTTTTCAAAATATTTAAAATCAAGAAAACGATACTTTATGAGTGAACTCTGTCTACTCTGTCACGTTTATATTTCTTTGGTTTATCTGTCTAGACAATTTAGTTGGCTTTATGTGCAGAAAGAAACTCACACAATTTTTCCATTTTACCCCGGTAGTAACTTTTAATGTAAACATAAGTAAACAATAATGTCTGAAAGGAACCCCATTAGTTGAAAGTGACCCCACAGGAAGTACTGGTCAGAAATGTATGCTTCTTACTGCTAGACGTTCACATCAATCAAATATCAAGTAACCGTAGTGGCAGGGAGTCAGAAACACTTTTTTACGTAGAAGCAGTTAAGTTGGGCGGAGTCTTCAACTTGCCAAATTGTTTGATTTCCACGGCGATCATACCCCGACTTGATAATGTATTAAGATCGGGCAGATTGGCATTACCTTCGTAAGGTCGTAGTGCTGTGT
Organism: Asterias amurensis; assembly: GCF_032118995.1. Classification (NCBI taxonomy): domain Eukaryota; kingdom Metazoa; phylum Echinodermata; class Asteroidea; order Forcipulatida; family Asteriidae; genus Asterias; species Asterias amurensis. The sequence goes on along the minus strand of NC_092657.1, from coordinate 13,753,270 downwards.
GAACAGGGTATAAGAAAATTTTTGGATGAGGTATCAGTATATACTTGGATTGCGGTAAGACCGTGTGTTGTCCACCTGCTCATATCAACTTAAATTTAACATTTTATAGCTGGATATTTACTAAGAGGAAATCTCTAAAGTTACGTCTTGATAACGTCTTACGCTTTTGAAATAATGTATTCAAAGTTTAATAATTCAAACTGCCATAACTCCCGAACGCCTAAGTTGATTGTGTACAATTCAAACACAATCGCAGCGGGTATTTTTAAACTCACTAAACGACACAAAACAATGTGATCTAGTTTGACCGTGACTTTTGGTCTTAACATTGAAAAAAAAATAATAATCAACTACTTATTTGATCACAATTGTTTACATCCGTTGATAGAGATCTCAAATGTTTGCATAGAGATGATACTTCTGTGACAACAATAAATCAAAGCCGTTCATACAAACAAGTACATGAACACCAACAGACTGGGTTGGCAAACAGAGACACACTAACTCGGTTTTCTGTTGGTAAGACATTTGCTCCTGCAATTCATAAGTCAGGGGTTCGAATCCTGCCCGAATTTGCCAGGCTGCTCTTTTCCGAACTCGTGAAAGTACCAAATTTTCGGTGCTTAGAATGAGGATAAGTATTTATCACATGAGGATAATTGCTTATCAAAGTCGGAAGACAATATAAGTGAGTTGAGACTAACGTTATTCGTTTTTAAATACAAATATACCAATGTTTCTTTTTTTCAAAAGTTCATTTTTTTTTTTTGAAATGCTTATTCTAAGACGAAAGGAGTACACCAGCACCTAGTGTTTGTAAATATAAAAAACAGTACTGTACATGTCTAGTTGTTATTTTTATGATCGGAAGGCATATTACTAATATTGGTTGTACATGTGTTTTCGTTATCTTGTAGTTTGTTCCTTGGACATCGACGAGCCTCTCGGTATGGAGAACGGATACATTCTCGATACCGATATCGAAGTATCATCGACGCCCGGCGTGGATCCTGTTAGCAGTGCGAGGCTCAATTATCAAGGTACATTTGTCAAATAAAAGATCAATAATTATTGCGGCTCTTATATGTGACCCGCCACGTGAAAATGAGTAAGATGTCGCGCTATGCATTAGCGCGCACATGTCCGTCACTTAATGACGCTCCTGGCGTTGTAGCAGGCAGTACTTCCTGCCAGATGTGAGACTACTTTTTTACTTATGAGACCTATGTTTTATAATATGCTGTGGCGCAATTTGCTGCCAATCAGACCAGGAACACCGGGGCAAACCCCTTCTCTTTGTTGATAAGTGTGGGTTAAACAAGGAAGAAGCAGTGGTTAAGTGTCTTGCTTAAGGACACAAGTGTCATGGCTTGGGAGTCGAAACCCCACTCTGCTGATTAGAAATACCAGAGTTTGAATTCGGTGCTCTTAACCGCTCGGCAATTGATAGTGAGGGGATTAAGAAACACCAAATTAGCATCCACGCGACTTTATCAAAATTTGTAGCAACATTATTTCAATTATATACACTTGTTTCCAGTCAATTAAGCACGGTTTTTGAAGTTGCTGACCTTAACAAATTTCGTACTTGCGGAATACAGGGAACCTCTGGCCCAAGGGTGAATTTTACAAAGGGCGATTGGTCATTAACATTGTTCAACCATGTGAAGGAACAGTAAATGAAATCGAATCCCGTACGTTGAACCAATTTTCAGATTGAAACTACACGTGGATTATTTGTTTGCATTCCCTCCAGTTATCTAAAGTTGTGGTACAGTTCTCAGTTTACCATTGTTATACCTCTGTTCAAATTGTGAAGTTTGATTGGTCGATAACCAATCACGTGCCGTGCAACAAATACGCATGTATACTGGCTAAAGATGCTCGCTACGCGGTGTACATCACATTGATCGTTCCCACCGTTGGTCGATTTCCAGCGCTGTACCAAACTCACGCGGGCTCGAGGGAACAGGTGAATAATTGTTTCTTATTTGAACTGTTCGTCTGCTTATAAAACCATGATTAAACTAAGCATAGCTCCGTCTTAATAATGTTTGAAGATGACAACATAACTTCGAGAAGAGGATAACAATGTTAACAAGGTATAACAAAACAATTGTTGCACGCTGTGACTGGGGTCCATGGGTTTTGTACACCCTCGGTGGCAAATGGCACCCTCAGATTTAGCCTTGATCAAGGCGCTACAGCCAGCCGCGATCTGCAAAATCCCAGTCCCCATCACTGAATTCCGCCAGCGCACCCCCATACATAACACAGTGCATACAATACGTGTACAGCGTATGTACACATCGTACGTACTGTACATGTACATGTACCATCTGTGTACGGTACACTTACGGTACATGGGTACTTCCTAAGTAGCGCCTTGATGGTTTTGTAACTGCCAAAATTTAGGGCGGAGCTCATTATGCTAATGTATACTAACAACCCGTTCTCATTGGTTGTTGGTTGACCTATAAACTCTCGCTGCGATGTCAACCACAACGTTCTGCAAGTACTCGCACACATGTGCTCGTGGCTGTAGTTGCAATGGCGGCGGGCGAGGGAGAAATCCCTACTAGTAAAACAAAACTGGAGTCAGTGGAAATCAGTGGTGTAAAATTTGCAACACAACTAAAGAAACTTTCCACAAAATATAACAACCGCGGTTAATGCATCAATCATGGGTTGAGAAATAGAAGGAAGAAAATTAGACCATGTGAAATGTGTTTGAGAAAGGTTAAACAAGTATCCAGGTGTCGTGGGTTTCCGGCAAGATGGCTACTTGGTAAGAATTCTTAGGTGCTGGGCATATTTTCATATTAGAGGAAGGACAGAGATTTCATAAACTAACTCTTGCCATACTAGTACTACACTACAACGTTACACTTATAGTACAGCAGCTTCCAATTCAGGGACAAATCTACCAGCTACGTTGTAATTATGAAGCTAGTCCTCGTGTTATAATGAAACGCAAGACAACGGAAGTTGTTCGAAGTTGTTCAACACCATTACCGACCGGGCGAGTCTTGTCCGGCTCACCCGTCCGGCAACGCATTCAGAACCCTTACAATCATAGCTTTTAATATACCCGACGCTCCCGACACTGCTAAACAAATCACGTAGTACAGTACACACACACCCACACACATGGACGTGGCATGATTGCAAGCAGTATTACGTCATTCTCAATCGCGCCTGTGATTGGCCAATGTTTAGAATGACACGCCCACATCATGACTACCCTTTTATCGGAATTCCGATAAAGCTTTACAAACCCATCAAGGCTGTTGTTTGAGCCACGTGTGCGAGGTTGAAAGTTGAAAGACACGACCGTACTCACGACTACGCTATCCTGTTCTCGCTGTACAATGTATGGTAATGTACATTTGTGTATGCACTGCATGCGTGTGCAGCGAACCGGGCCGAGGAACATAACGTCAACAGCCTTGATCAAGGCTACCTCAGATTCGCCTCGGGTGCCATTTTCCCCCTCGAGTGTACAGAACGCCATGGATTCCATCACAGCGTGCACCAATTGTATATTGTAATACAACCTAATGTTATCCGCTAAAGAGATAACATTCTCGTTTGATGCTATGACACAAGAAGCTCTAATGTGAGGCAAGATTTGGTATGCATACTTATGATTAAAACCAAATTGTGCAAGTCTGTGTGGTATTTCACTGAACAAAAACCACCATGCACATTCAAATGATACGTTGGACACAGCAAACCCACCTTTACACCGCGTTTACACCAGATCCTCATACAAGGATCCAAGGAGGATCATATCCCGAAAGCGAGATCAAGCACTGTTGTGTGCCGCGTTCACACTCGCATAGACCTTATGCATTGACGTCATCCAGCCGCCATCTTAGAGGAAAAACGGTGACCAAACAATCGAGACGCACGTATTTGTACGCGCGGCGCACAGTATTGGCCAATGAACAACCTCCTTTCGACCTGTAGGTGAGGGCGCCCTACTGAAACGACGTCATGTGCATAAGGTCCGTTGATATCACATAGTTAAACGGAAGTTCAGTTCAGCTCACTGCGCGAGGTCATTGATTTTGTAAAGTTTTCTTTGGTATGACCAGATGTGAGCAGATTAAATTGCAGGATGAAAATGAAAATGGAATATCTGATCCTGATCCTGATCGCGTTCACACTAGCCGATGATCTCATTTTGATCGCCCTTTCGAGATCAGATCCTCCTTTGATCCTCCTAGCAGGATCAAGTGTGAATGCGGTGTATCTCACCTTAGACGCAACCGATGTTTTTTTTTTTTTTTTTTCAATAATGGACTATACCCGGCTTTGTTGATTGCATTCAAGTCAATTGTGTATTAAATACACTGTACACTAGTCTAGTGATAATTGTCAAAGACCAGTCTTCTCACTTGGTGTATCTCAACATATGTATAAAATAACAAACCTGTGAAAATTTGAGCTCATTTGGTGGTCGAAGTTGCGAGATAATAATGGAAGAAAAACACCCTTGTCACACGAAGTTATGTGCTTTCAGATAATTGATTTCGAGATCTTAAGAGTCAGTTCAGGTAAATAATTAACATAGTTGCTCACGGTCAAAAATGATTTTTTTTTATACTTTGTGGGTGGAAGGGCCTTGGGTGCAAGTCAAAAAAAAATGCATTTTCAATTCTATATATAGTCCGTTGCCATGGTTACGGCTCATTTTGTTTTTGGCCATTTTAGGCCGATTTGGGGGTCTGAAAAACTGGTTTTTAGCTCATATTTACAACTCCACCCCACCAAAATGCAAAATTATTTCAAAAAACCTTTTATACCACTACAAAGTACCACCCTTGACCTTCCTTGAGAAAAAAAATTATTGCTTTAAATATCACCCTTGTGCTATTTTTGCATCATGCATTACAGTATATTTTTAGAACTTGCAAAATCGAAGTTTTTACCCTATCTTTGGACCCCAAAAATGTCAATTTGCCAGGGGTCTCAGACAATTTTCCTTTCGGCTGTGATTAGGGCCAACATTGGTCTTTCCATATCTGGTGTCCAAAACTTGGGCAATTGTATCCTGTTGTGACAGTACTGCCTCAAAACTAGACTTTTTTCCCCAAAACGTAAAAAATGCCTTTTTAAGGGTCTTTTCACATAATATCGACATACATGTCCACGGTAAAAAAAGGAATATTTTTCTTATACTTTGTGGATGGTAGGGACTTGGGGTCCAAATAAACAACATTTACATTTCAAATCATAATATAACACGTTGCCATGGTAACAGTGCATTTGTGTTTAGGCCACTTTAGGCCGATTTTGGGGTCTGAAAAACTGTTTTTAGTTAATATTTACAACTCCACCCCACCAAAAAACAACAATATTTCATAAAACCTTTTCCATCACTACAAATTATCATCCTTGGCTTTACTTGAGACAAACAAATGTTGCTATAAATTTCACCCTTGTGCTATTTTAAGAACGTGCATTAGAGTATGTTTTTAGAAATTGCAAAATCAACATTTTTACCATATTTTTTGCCCTCAAAATTTCATTTTTTCAGGGGTCTTAGAATATTTTCCTTTCGGTTTTGATCAGGGCCAAAATTTGTCTTTTTATTTCTGGTAAGAAAAACTCGGGCAATTGTATCCTGATGTATAAGAACTGTCTCAAAAATAGACCCTTTTCCCCGAAAACATTTAGAGAAATGCATTTTGAAATGTTTGCTTCATTTTGAATTTATAACATTAAGAAGTTAGTAATAATTCCATCAATCTGGCAGCTTTTCATAAGCACTCTGTAGGCTTAGTGCATTACCAAACATTGATCAGGACTTGTTGATGACCTAAATCTTATAATTTGCCCCGCCCCGGCCCCACCCCGGCCCCGGCCCAATCATATTTCTTGACATTGCATACAAAAAAACAAAGTTTTGTGAACAGCGCCTCTCTTTTGAAAGTCACATTTTTTAGTTCCCCTTGCACATCAAGAAAGTTTGTACTGTCTTATTTTTTTATTGGTTCTCGAAATATTTCCCTTTTGGTTGTGATTTGGGCTATCAATATCAAATTGTTTGCATGTCTGCTGGGGAGAAACACTTTGGTTTATTGTATCCTGTTGTGACACTTCTGCCTCAAACATGGTAATTTTTCCAAAAACAATAAAAATGCATTTCGAAGTTATCCCTTAGTTTGAATTGATAAAAAAACAAAAACGAGCATGCTTGTTTAAAAAATATGGCACTGTTTCTATGCTCGTTAAGTAACAAATAAAAAGTTTATAACCATGCTTTGCCACTGAGAGTTCTTGTTTTGTCATGACTACTTTACCTAGTTGTACAGGTATGATTCACATTGCAAGAAGAGAAGTAGTGCGATGAGCATTCTTTACTATTCTTGTCTATACATGGCCTTATAACAGTCTTCTTGGTCCCCTGCCCGCTACCAAACCAAACATTTTCATCCCTATCAGAACAAAGAGGCTCTAAAAGTGAGCAAATACTGTATCCAAAGTATCTAAATGGCCATTCACCTGCTTTGGCCTTCTGTAAGCAGTTCCCCATCCATGGTGGGGTTCCTTTCGATTGTACTGTTGCAAACAATAAGAGTTGGTTTATTTTAACGTGATAAACAATTCAGCAGGTAATGTTTGCCAATGTTTTTTGTTGATCGTTCTCAGAGACATATATTATAATTATGAATTAGTAAGACAGTGAATGGAAAAAAATAATCAAACTAGCCTGAATAAACTTTTGTCACTGCAAATGCATCTTACTTATTTATGTTGAGCAGGTGCAAGTATTTACAACTTCTTTCAATGTTGTTTCATTAAAGGAACACGTTGCCTTGGATCGGTCGAGTTGGTCTTTGAAAAGCGTTTGTAAACGTTTATTACAAAATGCATATGATTAGAAAGATATTTTAAAAGTAGAATATAATGATATATAAAGTGGCCTAAACACAAATGAACAGTTACCATGGCAACGTGTTATATTATGATTTGAATTGTAAATGTTGTTTATTTGGACCCCAAGTCCCTACCATCCACAAAGTATAAGAAAAATATTCCTTTTTTTTTACCGTGGACACGTATGTCGATATTATGTGAAAAGACCCTTAAAAAGCAATTTTTCACGTTTGGGGGAAAAAAGTCTAGTTTTGAGGCAGTACTGTCACAACAGGATACCATTGCCCAAGTTTTTGACACCAGCTATGGAAAGACCAATGTTGGCCCTAATCACAGCCGAAAGGAAAATGTTCTGAGACCCCTGGCAAGTTGACATTTTGGGGTCCAAAAATAGGGTAAAAATGTCGATTTTGCAAGTTCTAAAAACATACTGTAATGCGTGATGCAAAAATAGCACAAGGGTGATATTTAAAGCAATATTTGTTTTTCTCAAGGAAGGCCAAGGATGATACTTTGTAGTGATATCAAAGGTTTTTTGAAATAATTTTGCATTTTGGTGGGGTGGAGTTGTAAATATGAGCTAAAAACCAGTTTTTCAGACCCCAAAATCGGCCTAAAATGGCCAAAAAAACAAAATGAGCCGTAACCATGGCAACGGACTATATATAGAATTGAAAATGCAATTTTGTTTATTTGCACCCCAAGGCCCTTCCATCCACAAAGTATAAAAAAAAATCATTTTTTGACCGTGAGCAACTATGTCAATTATTTACCTGAACTGACTCTTAAAGCCCCCCCCAAAAAAAAAAATAAATAAATAAATAAAAAAAATAAATTAAAATGCTTACCACACCAGACTATACCGTGTAACTTTTGTATTATAAGACTTGTATCCTGCTTACTTTTTCGTGAGCCGCATTTTTAAGCAATATTTACACAAGCTCTAACTTACACAAATTAATTAAAGATTAATAATTTTATAACGGTAAACACACAACATAGTCTGCCAACAACACAATGATGGTAAATATTCGGTTGAGGTTAAACAAAAAAGGAATGCTTCATTTACATTAATAATCGACATTTAAAAATATATCCGTAATAATACAGCTCAAAAATTAATGTAAAGGCAGTGGACACTATTGATAATTACTCAACATCATTATTTGCATAAAACCATACTTGGTACAAGTAATGGGGAGATGTTGGTAGTATAAACAGTGTGAGAAACGGCTCCCTCTGAAGTGGAGTAGTTTCGAGAAAGAAGTATATTTCCACGAATTTGATTTCGAGACCTCAGATTTAGAATTTGAGGTCTCGAAATCAAGCATCTGAAAGCACACAACTTCGTGTGACAAAGTTGTTTTTTCTTTCATTATTATCTCACAACTTCAATGACCAATTGAGCTCACATTTCCACAGGCTCGTTATTTTATGCATATGTTTAAGTGTTTTTAAACGGATCGTGAAAATAGAGTTGAGTTACCAGACTGAGAGTTCACAAAAGACTACACTATGGTACGGATATTACACATTTCAGCTGGTACTTTGTAGGTTAAATGTTGTTACTAAAACGTACTAAAGAAGTAAATGGGATGAAACAAAAATAACCCAATTGATTTAACCGCCAAAGCGAATGAAGCATTTATCTGCGAAAATAGAACACTAGATTTGTACTAAACGATTGGTGGTACGTTGTGATCGTAACGTTTTGTCCAAATGGCAGATTATACGCATTATTGAGATTCATGAAGATTAACTCTAAGTGTTAAACTTTATAAGTTGCAAATTACCTTATCATTAATAATATTGTACATTTTACGACCATGACGTCATCGACACTCACACGCGATGCAAGATCTTAATCGAGTTCATATCAGCCACGATGAGGTCACCGGTCGGAGTAAACGTCATGCCTAGAGGACCGTGCAAGCCACGAGCTACACAGCCGATGTGTTCACCTGATGCATCGTAATGATGTATCCCACCGGTTCCCACTCCCACTGTATCTTCAGGAATAGATACATATATATCCCCAGCATCATCACAACACACACAAATAGGGTTTACAGGTTTGCCGTCAAGGGAGGTCATGATATTGAAAACCTCGTTTCCCATGAAATCCAGACAAACTAGTTTCATCTCTTCGGGGTTTGTAAAGATCAGTCGTTCCTTGCTGTTAGCAGATATAAAGCTTGGATTGTCGGTATCGCCAATATCATCATGATGTATTGTGGAAATGGTGGATCCATCCTTGTTATGAAGAGATATTACCTTTCTCCCACAGTCATACACTGCAATACGATCTTTCTTGTCAACAGCAATACCAACGAGTATACTCTCTGACTGCCCCTCGACTTGATTCTGTGAGGGTCTGAACTGTCGAATATATCGCAGTTCGCTATCATAAACCTTTACATCCTGTCCGTCAGTAACCAGAAGCATGTCATCAGAGGTCACCGCAACACCGCAAGGTTCTTGTAGTTGTCCATCTTCTGTTCTACTTTGCACAACTTTACATATGTAACTACCATTCGATGTAAATTTGGATAACATCTGCCGTTCCAAATCAGTAACGACGATGTCATCGTTGCAAAAACAAGCAACGTCCCAGGCAAACTTTAACTCCCCGTCACCTTCCCCTTCTTTACCAAACTCTGTCTTCACCTCCCACTTCTCTTCCTCTAGTATTTCACCGATATCCGCATCAGTGACGACATCATGACCTTTGAACCCGATGAATGACTTGCTATGCGGCACTGTTTGAAACTTGAGCTCATTGTGGAATGTCAAGTTGTGCATAATCTTTGGCTTGAGGTCCAGCAGCTCAAAGTCATCAGCATGTTGCAACAAGTCGTTGACTGAAGCTACGATCTGCTCTGCACGGCTCATCTTATCGCTATTGCTGATTTGTATGCTGCCAAATTCCTCACCTCTTTCTTGACCGATTTGAGTTATTCTGTCTTGAAGGAGGCGAGATGCTTTTCTGATTTTGGCAACTTCCTCTTCCTCCTTAGCCACAATATCTCGAAGAGCCCGGTCGACCATGATCTGTAATCTATGCTGTGAGTGTTTGATAGAGTCGTACACTTCTTGGAACTGCTTGCGACATTCATCAAACTTCATCAAAGCCTCTTCAACAGCTTGACGATAAGATCGAATGGAGTCTTTGATTTCAGTGAGTTTGTGGTTTTGCGCTCTGTGATCAAATACCACACATTTGAGACAAACAAGTAAGTCACACGTGTCGCAATAAAAACACAGTTCCTGGTCAGTGTGTTTCCGGCATTTTTGAGAGCAAGTTTTTTTCTGGTCTCTGGATCCCTCATTTGACGACCCGGCTGCATTAACGACTCGATGATGCCTGTTCAATTTTATTTTGGCGTGGTATTCCAAACAAGTCTTGCAAAAATTAGCTTCACAGTCAACACACCGTGAGACGGCATCAAGACCTTCGTCACATCCTTCGCAAATCGAGACAAGAGGGTTAATGTCCACCTTGGGACTATTCGGGTTGATGACGTCATCAATAAGTGAGCTCAAGAGAAAGCAGTTAAGAAGAGCAGATGGTCCCTTATCATGGATTGAAGTTTTCTCTCTACACACTGGGCAAATGATGAAATCCGTCTTCGGATCCTGTTTGTCTACAAGTTCCTGAAGACATTTTAAGCAGAAGCTGTGCTGACAGTCCAGGATTTTCGGATCGATGAACCGAGTCAAGCAGATTGGACATTCGATGTGTACATGTCTAATCTTGCAAGTGGTCTCAGTGTGAAGTGCAGCTTCGGCCATCTTGGTGAGACTGAAAGTAAAACGAATGTAATTTTCAATAGTTCATACAATCAGTGATTTTAGACATTGGGTGGCAGCAGACTTACCGCATAAAGAGCTGTTTGTTGAGAGTCGCGATAACTTGCCATTAGAAACGATTTTCTGTCCAACAAACTCCAGGGTGAACGCACAGTGTGCTTCAAATTGGACTGACTTGCTTGGACCACAAATATGAATCAGCCACTTGACCATGTTGTACCTTCGTGTCAAAACTATCACAATGCAGAGCTCTGAACGAGTGAAATTACTCAGCTTTCAGTAAAAAACAATGGACTTTTCACATTCACATGACAAATAATAAATACACTTGTTTAATACTACCAACCTCTCCTCATTACTCGTTACCAAGTAAGGTTTTATGCAAATAATTATTTTGAGCAGTTACCAATAGTGTCCATTGCCTTTAAAAACATAATAATGTAAAGCCTTGGGAGGGCTTGTTTAAGTGTGCCAATCGTTGGTTTGTAGTTGAATATATATTTTGTAGTATGTCATTTAGCACAATCAATAATTAGGCAGCGCAGGGACGTCGTACGCGAATGGGCAACGCGTACGTAAAGCGCACGCGCCGCCATGTAAAACAACCGCGGCAATGTGTGTTCTCTTAAAATTAAAATCGTTTCATAGTCACGCACCATCTCAAACATGTCTGCGCCCAGGGTGGCTTCAAAACGCAGAGCAAGTAAGCGCTCTAGTCAATATACATAGCTCTATGGTGGAAACTTATGTGAGATTGTTTTAACAAATGTAGCGGTTGTCCACGCATAAAGAGCATTCTTCAGTTGGGTTACACAATCTAAGAAACCTTACTGTCAGAAACGATACTGATTATCAAAAGATAAAAAGCGTTGTTTGTTTCCACAACCATGGTACTTCGACTTAAAGCAAATTCTCTAAACTGCATTTCAATATCCTAAGCTGCTGTACTTGTTACCAAATAAAACTGCACAGTAAATAATTTTCACAGGCTTTACTAGACGTTTACAAACCCTATAACGTTATAATACCAACTAAACCAACATGCAACTACACGGTTTAACGTCCACACTCTAAACATACCCAAATCAGTGTGGCTTGTTTTCCCGGTCAAACTGACAAGCTTTTATGAAACTTTATGCCTGAGTTTGATTTCGGGATATTGACTCAAAGAATCGTCCCACTGGCTCTGTCGGCTTTGGCGCATACCGACCGGGTAACTGTTATACAATGCAATAATTGGGGTGTTAAGAGTCAGTTCAGGTAAATAGTTGACATATTTGCTCACAGTCAAAAAATGAATTTTTTTATACTTTGTGGGTGGAAGGGCCTTGGGGTGCAAGTAAACGAAATTGCATTTTCAATTCCATATAAAGCCCGTCGCCATGGTTACGGCTCATTTTGTTTTTGGGCCATTTTAGGCCGATTTTGGGGTCTGAAAAACTGGATTTTAGCTCATTTTTACAACTCCACCCCACTAAAATGCAAAATTATTTCAAAACACGTTGTATATCACTACAAAGTGTCATCCTTGGCCTTCCTTGAGAAAAAAAACTATTGCTTTAAATATCACCCTTGTGCTATTTTTGCATCGTTTATTACAGTATGTTTTTAGAACTTGCAAAATCGCCATTGTTACCCTATTGTTGGACCTCAAAATGTCAATTTGCCAGGGGTCTCAGAAAATTTTCCTTTCGGCTGTGGTTAGGGCCAACATTGGTATTCTCATATCTGGTGAGAGAAACTTGGGCAATTGTATCCTGTTGTGACAGTACTGCCTCAAATCTAGACTTTTTTCCCCAAAACGTGAAAAATGCCTTTTTAAGGTTTTTTTTCACATAATATTGACATATGTGTCCATATTTAAAAAGAAAGGAATATTTTTCTAATCCTTTGTGGATGGTAGGGACTTGGGTCCAAATAAACAAAATTAACATTTCAAACCATAATATAACACATTGCCATGGTAACAGTTTGGTTGAGTTTAGGCCACTTTAGGCCGATTTGAGGGTCTGAAAAACTGTTTTTTAGTTAATATTTACAACTTCACCCCACCAAAAAACAAAAACATTTCATAAAACCTTTGCCATCACTACAAATTATCATCCTTGGCTTTACTTGAGACAACAAATGATTGCAATAAATTTCACCCTTGGGTCCAAATAAACAAAATTAACATTTCAAACCATAATATAACACATTGCCATGGTAACAGTTTGGTTGAGTTTAGGCCACTATACCTTAGACAACAAATGATTGCAATAAATTTCACCCTTGTGCTATTTTAGAAGGTGCAATAGAGTATGTTTTTAGAACTTGCAAAATCAACATTTTTACCATATTTTTCCCTCAAAATTTCATTTGTTTCAGGAGAAAATTTTCCTTTCGGTTTTGAATAGGGCCAAAATTCTTATTTTTTCTTATTTCTAGTAAGAAAAACTTGGGCAACTGTATCCTGATGTAACAGTACTGTCTCAAAAGTAGACCCTTTTCCCCCAAAAACATGGAGAAATGCATTTTGAAATATTTGCTTCATTTTGAATTTATAACAGAAAGAAGTAATAATTCCATCGATCTAGCAGCTTTTCATATAAGCACTCTGTAGGCTTAGTGCATAACCCAACATTGATCAGGACTTGATGACCTTAATCTTAAAATTTGCCCCACATTGGCCCTGCCCCAATCATATTTCTTGACATTGCATAAAACAAAGTTTTGTGAACAGCGCCTCTTTTTTGAAAGTCTTATTTTTTAAATCCCCTTGCACATCAAGAAAGTTTGTGCTGTCTTAATTTTTATTGGTTCTCAGAATATTTCCCTTTTGGTTGTGATTGGGCTATCATTATGGTTTGCATGTCTGCTGGGGCGAAACACTTTGGTGTTGTGACACTTCTGCATCAAACATGGTAATTTTTCCGAAAACAAGAAAAATGCATTTTGAAGATATCCCTTAGTTTGAATTGATAAAACACAAAAACGTGCATGATCGTTTAACCCTGTTTCCATGCTCTTTAAAGTAACAAGTACAACGGTTTTTTTTTGGAGCCACAACCATGCTTTGCCACTGAGAGTTCTTGTTTCGTCATGACTTCTTTACCTAGTTGTCCAGGGCCCAATTTCATGGCTCTGCTTACCGTAAGCACACAATTCTGTGCTTACGGCAAGCGTATTTCACGGGTTTAAGCGGCGAATTTTGCCTTCTGCGCGTGCATACTTCAAGTTACTAAGCATTTTACGCTTACAAGGCTAGCGCAGAAATTTGGCGCTTGCACGCAAGCGGGGAATCGCAATTGTAAGCGCAGAATTCGGCGGTAAGCAGAGCCATGAAATTGGGCCCAGGTATGATTCACATTGCAAGAAGAGAAGTAGTGCGATGAGCATTCTTTACAAGTTGTCTATACATGGCCTTATAACAGTCTCATTGGTCCCCTGCCTGCTACCAAACTAAACATTTTCATCCCCATCAGAACAAAGAGGCTCTAAGTGCGCAGGGGGAAATACTGTCTCCAAAGTATCTAAATGGCCATTCACCTGCTTTGGCCTTCTGTAAGCAGTTCCCTCACCCATGGTGGGGTTCCTTTCAATTGTACTGTTGCAAGCAGTAACAGAGTTGGTTACGTGATAAATAATTCAGCAGGTAATGTTTGACAATGTTTTTTGTTGATCGTTCTCAGAGATATATATACCAAATATGAATTAGTAAGATAGCGAATGGAAAAAATAATCAAACTAGGATGAATAAACTTTTGTCACTGCAATTGCATCTTACTAATTTAGGTTGAGCAGGTGCAAGTATTTACAACTTCTTTCAATGTTGTTTCATTACAGGAACACGTTGCCTTGGATCGGTCGAGTTGGTCTTTGAAAAGCGTTTGTAACCGTTTATTACAAAATGCATATGATTAGAAAGATATTTTAAAAGTAGAAAACAATGATCCACACAAGTATCACTCAAAAACATCTTTCTAACGTATGCATTTTATAACAAACTGTTACAAACGCATTTTAAAGACCAACTTGACCGATCCCAGGCAACGTGTTCCTTTTAAATGATCTCTTACGTTCATCTTGCAAATCGTTAGTATCATTGTTTTTATTAAGATCTTGGCAAACTTTTTCCAACACTTTTAAGCGAAGGCCTTTTAATTTCCCACATTTGTGTTGGACATGATTGGATGCTCCAAACCATCTGCAGCACAGAAACTATATTGTTCATGATCTCTATCTCTATGAAAAGTTTTACATTTGGTAGCAGACAGGGACCAAGGAGAGTAGGCCCTGTATTAAAGACAACTTGTAAAGAATGCTCATCGCACTCTACTTGCAATGGGAATCATACATGTACCTGTACAATAGGTAAAGTAGCCAAATCAAGAACTCTCAGTGGCAAAGCATTGGTTATGGCTTGGTTGGATACCATTATGTTTAAATAAAACTTTGTACTCAATACTCAAAGGGCATACAAATTTTACAAGCATGCATTGTTTTTGAAAAAAATTACTATACTTGAGGCAGGTAGTGTCACAACAGGATACAATAAACCCAAGTGTGTCTCCCCAGAAGAGGCGCTATTCACAAAACATTGTTTTATGCAATGTCAAGGAATATGATTCGGGCTGGGCCACCAAATTCTAAATTTATGTCATCAATAGTTCCTGATCAATGTTGTGTAATCGACTAAGCCTACAGAGTGCTTAGGAAGAGCTGCAAGATTGATAGAATTATTACTTTTTAATGTTATAAATCCAATATGAAGAAAAAACAATTCAAAATGCATTTTTCTGTTTTGAGAAAAAAGTATATTTTTGAGACAGTACTGTTACATCAGGATACATTTGCCCAAGTTTTTCTTACCAGAAATAAAAAGATCAATTTTGGCCCTAGTCAAAACGGAAAGGAAAATATTCTGAAACCCCTGAAAAAGTGAAATTTTGAGGGCAAAAAATATGGTAAAAAAGTTGATTTTGCAAGTTCGAAAAACATACTCTAATGCACGTTCTGAAAATAGCACAACGGTGAAATTTTTAGCAATAATTTTTTGACTCAAGTAAATCCAAGGATGATACTTTGTAGTGATGTAAAAGGTTTTATGAAATATTTGTGTTTTTTGGTGGGGTGGAGTTGTAAATATTAACTAAAAAACAGTTTTTCAGACCCCCCCCCCCCAAATCGGCCTAAAGTGGCCTAAACACAAATGAAGTGTTACCATGGCAATGTATTGCAGCCTGCGTATTGTATAATGATTTGAAATGTAAATTTTGTTTATTTGGAACCCAAGTTCTTACCATCCACAAAGTATAAGAAAAATGTACCTTTTTTTCACCGTGCACACGTATATGTCAACATTATTTGAAAAGACCCTTAAAAAGCATTTTTTCACGTTTTGGGGAAAAAAGTCTAGTTTTGAGGCAGTACTGTCATAACAGGATACAATTGCCCAAGTTTTTCTCAACAGATATGAAAAGACCAATGTTGGCCCTAATCACAGCCAAAAGGAAAATTTTCTGACACCCCTGGCAAGTTGACATTTTGGAGTCCAAAAAAAGGGTAAAAATGGCGATTTTGCAAGTTCTAAAAACATGCTGTAATAAACGATGCAAAAATAGCGCAAGGGTGATATTTAAAGCAATAATTTTTTTTCTGAAGGAAGGCCAAAAATGATACTTTGTAGTGATATACAAGGTTTTTTGAAATAATTTTGCATTTTGGTGGGGTGGAGTTGTAAAAATGAGCTAAAAACCAGTTTTTCAGACCCCAAAATCCGCCTAAAATGGCCAAAAAACAAAATGAGCCGTAACCATGGCAACGGGCTATATATGGAATTGAAAATGCAATTTTGTTTACTTGCACCCCAAGGCCCTACCACCTACAAAGTATAAAAAAAATTCATTTTTGACCGTGAGCAAGTATGTCAATTATTTACCTGAACTGACTCTTAACAAGTTGACACCGTGGGTGTTTTCGTATTATATCGAAGAGGAAACCAAAATGTACACCATATGCTGTTAACATTCATAAAAAGTCCAGACAGTTTCTCTACTCCTATTGGTGGAGAGCACGTCACGTAGGGGTTGATAATGACGAGTGTTTATAACCGCCTGACGTCCGCGTGTCAGGCGCGCAAGATTATCACGCGGAACGCAAATCGCAAAACGTAACATCTACTTCTAAGCGCGCGCGCGTAGTCTATTTTTAATCCACGCGCAACAGACTCCTCAAAAAGTGTTAAAAAAACAAAACAAAACAAAAACTCGAATGTTTAACTGTCAAAGTGTCTGTAATTGTATTTGTTTAACCTTTTTAACAAAAGGACATTTATGAATGGGAATAAAATAATAGTGACTCGTTCTAAAACGTCCGTTTAAAACCTTGCAGGGTCGTTGCCGTGCGCTCGGGCCTGTATCACACGGCAGTTCGATCCTGCCGGCTTTAAACGGCCGTGTAAGAACTCGTCGCTACCCTTATAATCCCTTATTTAATTCTACCCAAACAATTATATTTGGTGCTATTTTATCACCATGTGATGTTAGTCTTGATTCTGTCTTTGGTATGTATTATTGACAACAACCATGACGTAAATTTTAATATCCCAGTTTTTGCAGTGTACAGGAAAGTTTAATCTGAGACCTTTGGTTTCCTACAACCATGTAATCCTCAACAACATTAAAGAGTGAAGTTAAGCCCTTTTCACACGGCCAAAATGTCCCTTGCTACAAAATTTACGAGCGTGGATTGTTTATTTGTTATCACCGTGTGTGACTGATTTTGTGAGCTTTCCCACTGCAAAGTTAAAAACTAACAACCCTTGTGCGACATGAGAGTGATATAACGAATTGGTAATCCTGATCACCTTAGTTGGACGAGATAGCATCCACAATTACATGCGCTGTATAGGCTAGGCATTTTCACCTAGGACGTCGTTCAATAAACAAGGATTCCTTTCACACGATGATGTAGCCCACGCCTTTGGTCAAAACTTCCGCTAGTGTAAGATTTTGTCGTAGGTCCGGACCTGCGACACAATGTAGCAATGTTGGACAAGATTTGACAAGGGACCCTGGACACTCAAAAAATTATTGTCCTTTCACACGAGGTGCATTTTGTAAAATCTTACAACCATGCTACAATTTAGCAAGGGACCCTTGCTAAATTGCTATCGTGTGAAAGGGGCTTTTCAATAGCCCAAAATAGCTTGCGAATAGCTAGTCGTAACGCGTTTTGTCAAAAGAGCGTGTGCAGTTCATTGCAAACAAAAATGGTTCAAACTGTCACGGCATGATCAATTTAAAAAAAATGTTTGATCTGTCAGTTAATAAATTAACTGTCTTGGTCATGTGCGTTATTGAACATACCATTAGACCAAGGGAAAGTAAACTCTTACCTGTTGTTAAAGTGTGTCTACTAATGCTAATTTTGCACAGTTGAATCTCTGCTGAACTTTACGAGAGTGGATAACTGGCGGCAATAACGACGAATTCTGTACGAGAAACAACATTGATATTGTTCAAAACAGTACACTTCTTTACCAAACCGTACTTCCAAATAATCAACTTTATATTCGAGATTAAAGTTGTGGAAGTTGTATACAACTGGGAAACCCAACCGTGTTAATATTGTCAATTTCATCGGGTCAATATACCGTATCAAATGGTCATTATACCGTATACTAAGGTGGCTTGTTGCAACCGAGTCATTAGTTATGTTTGAATTTGTTCGATGCCCACCCTTTCAAATTAATACGAATGTCACTGAGAACTGCATCCAGTAGACCGTCGGAAAACGTGAATATTGTATACCTAATTTGTCGTGTTGATGTCATACATTTGCTACAGTTAACAACATTACCAGAGGTGGCAGTGATGTATGTTTCCCTTTTTTCAGAACGATGTTTTTACACTGCGAAAGTTTTACATCTGAAAGCACACAACTCTATGTGAAAAGTTTTTTTTTTTTATTCGTTACTATCTCGCAACTTCAACGATCAAATGAGCTCAAATTTTCACAGGTTTGTTATTTTATGTATGTTGAGATATACACCAAGTGAGAAGACTGGTCTTTGACAGTTACCAATAGTGTCCACCGCCTTTAATTTAATGTATATGTTTTGAAATAATGCAGAAAATGTGTAGCGCCGGGCTATTTCCTTACTGTGCATAATTATAATCAATTTGGGTAAATACAATAAGCGTTACTGCAGTAACGCTTCTCACATCAATTGTTTTGGCAGATTAAAGGGAAAGTACACATTTGGTAATTTTCAAAGACCAGTCTTCTGTGGGTGTATCCCATAATAAGGCATAACAAAAAACCGACCGACCGAAAAAGTCAGAAATCCACGGTTTTTTTTTTTTTTTTTTTTTTTTTCAAATGGTGTTAAAAAAAAGGTATTGTTAACTTTTAATGCCCAATAAACGACAATAAACCCTTTATTCGAAGCTGAAATATTATTCTTGAGTGCTGTCAGAAATCACGATGAACTATGAAGTGTCTGATATTGTTCTTCACACACACGTATTAGGAGGGCTGGCCGCCCTCCTAAAGTTTGGGCCGCCCTGCCTAACAATAGACAAACAGAATATTGTTTGACTGCATTTAATACGATAATAAACGAGTACCTGACAAGCCAAAACCAACTTCAAAACTACAGCGTCGGAAATGCGATCGTAAACAAAATGTTAAAACACAACGATGCACTCGGCCACTTGGTTCGATCTGTCTCCCACACCATGGAAATACACACTGCATGCCAAGTGCATAAACAGTTCGCACGCGGCGATTGGTCATTGATAGACTCCAACACAAAACGCACATTCACGAACTGAGAAAGAATTGCCACACAGTGTGCCGCACGCCTGTAGAATGGTGCAATGTGCAGCATTTAAGCATATTCAAACATGTATAACTTTCGCCAATTGAGGGCGTGCGCGATTCGGGGCAAAGTTCATTGATAAATAATTGTTATCAATGGGTGCGTTCGATTAGCTTTCCCGGGTCGACCCCGGTGTGTGGCGTTTGTTTTTTTCCCCAGGACTAACGTGTGCAGATAATTACCCACGTTTGTCCTGGAAAAAAAAACCGCCAAACACCAGGGTCGACCCAGGGAAGCTAAACGAACACACCCAATATAAACCACGAGGGAAACTGACAGGGTAAATTTTGAAATGATTTTTGGGGTTGAACAACGAATTTACTAGAGTGGCATCCCCTTAAGGTGATCCCCTGGCTGCTGCTTCCCAGGTTGCATCGTAATTGGGTGTGATCCCTGGCTACACGGCAGTTAACGGTTGTATGGCTTCTGACTGGCACACCCGAAAAAAAATATTGAAAAAGCAGGGACACCGCCAATATAGGGCTAGATAGTTCAGTTGGTAGAGCGCCAGCACGTTAATCC
This sequence comes from Asterias amurensis, assembly GCF_032118995.1. Lineage (NCBI taxonomy): Eukaryota > Metazoa > Echinodermata > Asteroidea > Forcipulatida > Asteriidae > Asterias > Asterias amurensis. The sequence continues at coordinate 13,733,184 of NC_092657.1, read as the reverse complement.
GGAGGTCGTTAGTTCGAATCCCATGTGTGGATTTTTTCTCTCCTCTTCTGACGAAGGCCCCATTTGAAAAAAAAAAAAAAAAAAAAAAAAAAACGACCGACCCTCCCGATTTTTCAGCCAAAAGGGCAAGAAAAAGTTTGTTGTTATGCCTTTTCATAGATTAACAAGTCTGTGAAAATTTTGGCTCAATTGGTCATCAAAGTTGCGAGAAAATGATGAAAGAAAAAAAACCCTTGTTGGACGATTTTTTGTCCTTGCATATAAAAATAACAGACTTCTAGCTGGAAGTATTTTATTATGTTAGTGAGAAATTAACTCTTTCTCAAAAACAACGTTACTTCAGAGGGAGCGTCGTTTCCCAACAGCTCTCCAAAGCTCGTTACCAAGTCAGTTTTTAAGTAAATATTTGTTATGAGTAATAACCAAACGTGTAACTTCCCTTTTAAGGAACAAGTTGCGTTGGATCGGTCGAGTTGGTCTCTGAAAAGCGTTTGTAACCGTTTGTTATAAAATGCATATTGGTATAAAAAAATCAAGATGTTGTATTAAAAGTATAATACAATGGGAGTCAATTTTGTTGACTCCCATAAATGGCCTACCGTGTTAATTCGGCAAAGTAAAAAGAAAACCACGCAGTCTCGAGGCAAATTTGTGTGGATCATTGTATTCTACTTTTAAAACATCTTTCCAACCATATGCATGTTATAACGAACGGTTACAAACGCTTTGTATAGACCAACTCGACCGATCTAAGGCACTGGTTCCCTTCAACGTGATATATTTCCTTAGCGGCAGTACTTGGATTTGAAGAGTTTCTCTTATACAATTTTAAAAGCTGATGTACTTCTTACCAATTACAATTGTATTGCCAATAACTGTGAGTTTTCCTGCCGAACGTAAACAGCGTGCACCAATCATTTAAGCAACGGGCAACCGGAGTGAGCAAGGTTAATTTTCCGGTTAAAACTGACCGGCTGTTATACTCGTCTTTTTATTGATGTATTGCATTGTTTTGTAATGTATTGTTTTTATTGTCCAAATCAAAAGCAGAAAAAACTGCCATTTACGGGAATTGGGAAAAAAAAAATAGGCCTGAATAACATTGCAATAAGAATTAAATCAAATAATATACAAACAAATAACTAATGGGAAACTTTACACTATCTGCCATTCACCAAGAGAGGGCGCTCTTCACCAGGTAATGTCAACAACATAGGAATAGGAGAAGCATGAGTGACGGTCACTGACAGCAAATACCTTGTGTTTTGCGTGTTTTTGATTTTGTATTTAGATTTAGCCAAACTGTATTTTTGTTTTTCATAACACAATGCCAGCATAAACCAAACTGTTCTGGAACAGGACGTACTGGACACGAGTTCCCCTATGAAAGCAAGCGGTGTGCATGAGGTTTTGGGAGTGTTTCTTCTGGGGTAATTAGCAAAAATTCCAAAATGGTGACCTACCCAAAAATGAGAAGAAATCTGAAGTTTAGTTGTATGACAATGTATCTGATTTAATTTTCAAGAGGCTGAGAGACTTCTAAATATTTTTTGAGTATTTTTGAATGTTTAGCATTTACCATTGTTTGCTATAGGAGTTGTGCACCCTTACCTGGTAGGTCTGCTGCCCTCTAGTGGCAGAGCTTTCAAAAAGTCTCCCATTGCATACACACATGAATAAATAAAGGATACATTCAGCAAACAATAAGTTATTTCTCATTAAATTATTTGAATTTTGAATTAAGTTCGAGACCTCAGCATCTGAAGGCACACAATTTGTTGGACAAGGGTCTTTTTCTATACATTATTATCTCACTACTTCGACGACCATTTGAGTTCAAATTTACACAGGTTTTGTTTTATGCATGTTGAGATACACCAAATGAGAAAACTGACCTTTGACAATTACCAAAGGTGTCCAGTGCCTTTAAGGAATACACTCAATTGGCAGTAACCCGTTCAAATAGTCTGGCTAAAATATTGGCCAACAAAGTGAGTAAACTTTTTTTTAACACAGGATATGGCACATTTTTGGCTCAATCTGCGCTTAGGCCTGTGTTATTTCCAGTTGTGTCATGTACACCCGATCATGTTCGTATAAGATAGCATAGACCCTAGTGAAAACAAAGTCTTACCTGGTGCTAGTATAAACACTTACTCACTGTGTACAGTTGGTCCTATTTGCGAACTTCAGGAAGTGGCTGATAGCCGACAACAATTGTCGATTTAGTAAACACAAATTAACACAGGAGATGACACATTTGGGGCTCAATCTGCGCTAATGTTATTCCCAGTGCTGTCATGTATTACACTTGAACATGTTCGTATTTAAGACGGCATCATAGACCCTAGTGAAAACGCAGTCCTACCTGATGTTATATATGTTAATTACTCACTGCATAGAGTTGATGATCTTTGCTGAACTGTTGGAAGTGGCTGATAGCCGGTAAAAATATTGGATTCTTAACGACAAACAACGTTGAAATAGCACACAAAACGTGTCTGCCTCAAACCCGACTTCCGCGTATGAAAGTGCAGTACATGCATCGGCAGCTGCATACCCTTACCCAATGGTAGTTTCACACAACTGGAAAAACCCATATGCATCTCAACTTCCGCATACTGTGAAGGTAAAGTTCAATGATCGGTTAATAATATGGCAGTTGCACACAACGGGGAAAACCCACACGTAGTTCAAAGGTCCAATGATTGGTAATGCGTAAAATGATGCATTGCAACCCGGCGTTGCGAATGTATCGCGCTGTATGATTATTTCAACGGATGTGTTTATAGAATTTGATCTTTGAGTACTAGTCTCCATTCAAGTCCCATTCTCGTACGAGAGAACCATTATTATACGCGTATTGTAAATACAATAACTGCTAATGAGATTCCGTCCCCGATTTGGGAGCTTAAAGGAACACGTTGCCTTAGATCGAATGAGTTGGTCTAAAAAAAAAAACCTTGGCAAGTAGAATACAATGATCCACACAAATTTGCCTCGAAACACGTCGCCTTAGATCGAACGAGTTGGTCTAAAAAAAACGTTGGCAAGTAGAATACAATGATCCACACAAATTTGCCTCGCAATTGCTCCGTTTTTCTTTTTCTTTGCGAACTGACACAGTCGGCCATTTATGGGAGTCAACAAGTTGACTCCCATAAATGGCTGACCGTGTTAGTCGGGAGGCATGTTTGTGTGGATCATTGTATTATACTTTTACCACATCTTTCTACCCATAGGCATTTTATAACAAACGGTTACAAACGCTTTTCAAAGACCTACTCGACCGATCCAAGGCAACGTGTTCCTTTAACGTTGGCTGAAGGAGGTTGTTTCAAAAGAGGGCGCTTAATGAAGTAGTTTGTACACAGTTTGCTATGCTTAGGGTGAGTAAAAAAAAAACATGTTTAGCGTCCGGGTTTCTCGAAAAAAAGAAGGAGGAGGGGCTTTTTATTTTTTATTTTTTATTTCAAGATGGCCGCCATTCTTTTTAAAATGTCAAACATCCATTGTTTTTTCTGCTGCTCAAACACACAATACATAATGGAAATATTTTGTAAAAGACATTCAGACAAGACATTCAGATTGTATTAGCTGAGATCGTTGAAATAACCCGTTTTTCATGTAACCTTTTTTTTTAAAGAAACAAATGTGCATAAAAAAAAAGAAAAAAAAAAAAAAAAAAAAAAAAAAGTAGGCAGCCTCTAAAAAGGAAGCGAGCGGGGACGCTAAACATGTTCTTTTTTACTCGGCCTTATGGAGGGACCGTTTATCTAGTGGAACGGAATTTCCTGCCACACCAGCTGCGGACAAGTTTTATGACGTTAGGCGCGCGACGGGACTAAAAGTAAACCGAGTCTAATCTCAAGTCTACTGTTGATCTCAATTCAATTCGATCCAAATAATTTTACTACAATTCGATTCAGTTAATTTAAATTCAGTTAAATTCAATTTAATTAGATTCAACTCGATTCAATTCACTTTATTACAAATATCACGTTAAAAACATAAACATTGTTTTACAGTGTGCAGCAACTTTAAAACATCAACATTTTGTGAAATAGAAATGAAAGACTAACACAGATAAACGGCACAAGTAATACACAGTCACCCGATACTCACAATCATCCTACAAGTACAAGGAGACGACATACACAAATTAAAACCAACCATCAAAAAAAGTAAAAGAGCAAAAATACCATAAAACACAAGTTAAAAGGATTAGGCTATACACATTGATGCCAGCAAACCGGAAAACAAAAAATGAACATAAACCATAAGATAATAACTTGCCCGTATCTTGCCCGGCATCCAGCAGAACATGGCGGTTCAGCGTTTCGCAACATACAATATTTGGTTCTAAAAATAATGAGGAATTGGGTGTAGACAGAAAGGGGAAGCAAGGGTTCGAGTTTGTTCTTGTTTTGGTTTGTTCTTGTAAGGCACTTCACTATAATCCTCGGCTTTAAGATGTTGCCTTCATACTGATTTCATCTGCTACCTTTCTCACTTACTACAAATTTCTATTAGTCGTATAATTCCCATATTATTTGCACTGTTAAAGTTTGTTTTTCTTTAAGAAAGTATGGAAATAAATGTGAGCTGCAATTGAATCGATTTCAACTGAAGGGGTAGGGGTGAGCAAAGTTGCCCGTATGAACGACCCAGCATGAATGAGGACGGCAGATATAATGAAAAAAAGTCCAGTCTGGCAGAGGAAAACCAGTTTGTTTAAACCCTATAGGCCCAATGGTTGAATCTGTGAAGTGTAAAGCTTCAATGGCATTTCTCAGATTGTGGATTCATTTTAAAGATTATTTTCCTGCTTGGAAATTGCACCGTTTTTTAGGCGATATCACAAACTGTGAACACCTTTTGCCATGCAATTTCAAAAGGTTAGTTCAATTGTACACATTTATATTTATACAATATTAAATCCAATCCAACGGTTTCAAATCACAATGATCTTAACAGGTAGGCATATGTGGCTGTGCATGTAAATACAAACTATAACCCAATTACTGCGCAGGCGAGCGCCCTCTGTTGACCTGGACCGAAACGCATGAAGCTATTTTTTTTGTATCAAAGCGTAGCTGAGCTGCTGAGCGCAACAACATTCAAAATAATGTCGGCAGTATTTTTAGCTCCAGCAGCGCCCCCCCCCCCCCGGTTTGAGTTCATATTGTTAGTGTTGTTAAACTATCTGAATGTGTTTGTTTAGTAAAGGATAATCTCAACGCAACTGGAGAAGAAAACAAAAATACAGTAGCTTTTGAATCTTGTTAATTTCTGCCTTCTACACAGTTACATAAAAAATAAAATAAGTTTAACGCTAGAAAAAAAAAAAAAAAATCGGCCAGCGTCACTCAACAGTTTAGAGTGATTTTAATTTTCTGTAAACGATGTATTAACAATCAAAACCTCCCAGATTAGTCAAATGAGCAGTTTACAAGTTTTGTTTATTAATGCTTATATTGGTTTACAAATGTTTGCGTGTATTTACAAATTGAAGCTGAACATGTGTGTTTTAAGTCTTTTAAATACGTCTGAAGGTGACACCCTAGAGTTTCCAATGTTTTAAATTACATCTTAAATTACAAGTTAAAACTGTACGCAAACTTGTTTTAAACTTGTAAGGAATAATACCACCAGTTACTTCAATTAATTAACATTCATAAATACCTCAGACAGTTTCGCTATTCATATTGGTGGAGAGCGCGTTACGTTTTTTTTTTTTTAAACCTTTGATAATGACCAGTGTTTGTAACCGGTTGTGAGCGGATACTCCGCGCTAGTCTTGCGGGAGCTGCCGGTGAGTTGGCCGCGCTGTGTGTGAAAGGAACACGAGAACGTGTTGCAACAAGACTATACGCGCACGAACGGAACCGGAAACTGTCGGAAGTAGGCGTCTCAGTCATAACAATGCAACACACGGACGTCGTACATGTAAATACATAGCTCAAACACGTCGGAAACAGTTGTACAGAGCTTCTTACTCTATAACGCCTTTTAACCAAAAAGGCATTCATGAGTGGGAATAAAAGAGCAGCGACCCGTTCTTTACCGGCCGTTTAAAACAGACAGGGTCGTTGTCGTGTGATAAAGGCCCGAGCCTTCCACACGGCAACGACCCTGCCTGTTATCACACGGCAACGACACTGCCTGTTTTAAACGGCCGATAAAGAACGAGTCGCTACCCTTGTATTCCCTTAATAATTCACATATAACGTGACACTTTTAATGTAGTGAATAACGATCAATTAAAAAGGATACCATTATGTTCAGCCTTAAATACTAAATTGGAAATGGTGAGTTAAAAAGCAGCAACTGATATATAACAAGGTAATTGTGTGTGGTTATTATTAACCATTCATAAATACCCAAGACAGTTAATCCATTCTGATTGGTTTGTTATTTTATGCATATGTTGAATATTGGTCTTTGACAGTTACCAATAGTGTCCAGTATTACCGATAGTGGTCACAAAATACTACACTTTGATACGGATATTACACATTTAAGCTGGTACTTTGTAGGTTAATGTTTTTACTCGCAACTTCAACGACCAATTGAGCTCAAATTTACACAGGTTTGTTATGTTATGCATGTGGTCTGTTGTTTTATGCATATGTTGAATACTGGTCTTTGATGGTTACCAATGGTGTCCAGTATTACCAATAGTGTACACTTTGGTACTGATATTACACATTTAAGCTGGTACTTTGTAGGCTAATGTTTTTACTAAAACGTACTTAAGGAATAAATGGAAAGAAACAAAAATCACCCAATTAATATAACCGCCAGAGCGAAAGAAGCATTTATTTGCAAAAATATCACACTAGATTTGTACTAAACGATTGATGGTACATTGTGATGGTAACGTTTTGTCCAAGTGGCAGATTATTTGCATTCTTGAGATTCATGAAGATTAACTAAAAGTGTTACACTTTATAAGTTGCAAGTTGCCTTGTCATCAATAATAGTGTATCTTTGCGACCATAACTTCATCGACACTCACACGCGATGCAATATTTTGACTGAGTTCAAGTCAGCCACGATGAGGTCACCGGTAGTAGTAAACGTCAAGCCTTGAGGATAGAGCAAGCCACCAGCTACACAGCCGATGTGCTTACCTGATGCATCGTAATGATGTATCTCACTGGTTCCCTCCGTATCGCAATGAATAGACACGTATATATCGCCAGCATCATCACAACACACACCAGTAGGCTTCACAGGTTTGCCGTCAATGGAGGTGCTGATGTTGAACACCTCGTTTCCCATGAAATCCAGACAAGCTAGTTTCGACTCATCGTGGTTTGTGAAGATCAGTCGCTCCTTGCTGTTAACAGATAAAAAGCCCATGCCGTCAATCTCATCATGATGTATTGTGGAAAAGGTGGATCCATCTTTGTTATGAAGAGATATTACCTTTCCCCGACAGTCAGACACTGCAATACGATCTTTCTTCTTGTCAACAGCAATACCAAAAAGCATACTCCCTGACTGCCCCTCGACTTCATTCTGTGAGGGTCTGAACTTGCGAATAAATCGCAGTTCTCCATCATAAACCTTAACATCCTGTCCGTCAGTAACCAGAAGCAGGTCATCAGAGGTCACCGCAGCACCCGTAGGGTGTTCTAGTTGTCCATCTTCTGTTCTACTTTGCACACCTTTAGATTTGTAACTACCATTCGATGTAAATTTGGATAATATCAACCGTTTCAAATCACTAACGACGATTTCATCGTTGCTGAAACAAGCAACGTTCCATGCAAACTCGAACTCCCCCTCACATTCCCCTGATTTACCAAACTCTGTCTTCACCTCCCACTTCTCTTCCTCTAGTATTTCACCGATATCCGCATCAGTGACGACATCATGACCTTTGAACCAGATGAATGACTTGCTATGCTGCACTGTTTGAAACTGGAGTTCTTTGTGGAATGTCAAGTTGTGCATAACCTTTGGCTTGAGGTCCAGCAGCTCAAAGTCATCAGCATGTTGCATCAAGTCGTTGACTGAAGCTACGATCTGCTCTGCACGGCTCATCTGATCGCTATTGCTGATTTGTATCCTGCCAAATTCCTCACCTCTTTCTTGACCGATTTGAGTAATTCTGTCTTGAAAGAGGCGAGATGCTTTTCTGATGTTGGCAACTTCCTCTTCCTCCTTAGCCACAATATCTCGAAGAGCCTGGTCGACCATGGTCTGTAATCTATGCTGTGAGTGTTTTATAGAATTATCCACTTTTTGAAATTGCTTGCGACATTCATCAAACTTCATCAAAGCCTCTTCAACAGCTAGACGATACAATCGAATGGAATCATTGATTTCAGAAAGGTTGTGGTTTGACGATCGGTGATCGAGCACCGCACATTTAGGACAAACAAGTAAGTCACACGTGACGCAATAAAAACACAGTTCCTGATCAGTGTGTTTCCGGCATTTTGTAGGGCAAGTTTTTGTCTTGTCTCTGGATCCCTCATTTGACGACCCGGCTGCATTAACGACTCGATGATGCCTGTTCAATTTTATTTTGGCGTGGTATTCCAAGCAAGTCTTGCAAAAATTAGCTTCACAGTCAACACACCGTGAGACGGCATCAAGACCTTCGTCGCATCCTTCGCAAATCGACACAAGAGGATTAATGTCCACCTCGGGACTTTTCGGGTTGATGACGTCATCAATAAGCGAGCTCAACAGAAAGCTGTTGAGAAGAGCCGATGGTCCCTTAGCTGGGATTGAAGTTTTCTCTCTACACACTGGGCAAGTGATGAAACGCGTCTTTGGATCATGTTTGTCTACAAGTTCCTGAAGACATTTTAAGCAGAAGCTGTGCTGGCAGTCCAGGATTTTCGGATCGATGAACCGAGTCAAGCAGATTGGGCATTCGATGTGTACTTGTCTAATCTTGCAAGTGGTCTCAGTGTGAAGTGCAGCTTCGGCCATCTTGGTGAGACTGGGCTGTCCTGTTATACGAATAAAAACAAATGTGTAATTTTCATTAAATCATCCAGTCAATGACTTTTGGACACTTGATGGCAGCAGACTTACTAGGTGTAGAGCATTGAAATATGTTATACTGACTGGAGAGCGGGTTGGGTTCGTTCATTGAGGTCACCACGGACGCCATTTGGAAACACCAAAAACTGTGCATACAATCCTTTTTGTTTTAGCCGACATTATTTAGCAAAATTGCCTGCCCGTGCGGCAATAAACTGCAATAACATATACTAACCAGTGTGTGAAAAGAAATTCCATCTATTGTTTGCGATTGTTTGTTTTATGGAAAAACACTGGTAAAATAAAACACAAACAAACTTCATTATCAGATAAAATAAAACTTTGAATTAAATTCCATCATCATACCCCAAAAAATAACAAACTGTCTTATTGTATTATGTAAGTTCTGCATTTATAATTAATTCGGTATTATAACCATTAATTATTGATCTACTTTGCGAACCCAATATAGCATGTCTGCCTATACATAACTCTATGCTTTCACATGGGAGAAAACAACTGTCCCCACTTTTCAAAGTGTTCCGCCGACGTTGCTCTTAACAATATTTTAACATACCATTTTCACTACGATGGATCGGTAATTTTGTCAGCCAAATAGTTGCTAACAATACTATTGTTTTGCCTCTTTGAATGAATTGTAATCGTTTGGAATATGTATGTATTTTTTTGTTTTACTCCTAGTTTGGATAACTGTATAAAACTACACGTACACATTTCATTTCAAAATATGGTATTGTTTCTGATTATTGCCTAAGATATGTAGCAGTTATATCCACGCAGGGAGAATAATTTACCATTGGAACGCATAACATGAAAAACGTTTATGTCAGTACCAAATTAAAACATTGATTAAATTCAATACACTTTTATTCCATACTCTTGTTGAGAAAACAAATAATAAAAAAATTGTGAGAATTAAACAGTATATAGAAATTTAACAAATCTAAAGTGTATTAAATTATACAGAAAAACAATATAAACTAAAAGCAAATAATAAATTAATAACTACGAATTAACTATGTACAATACAGGAGCGAGAGCATAAGGCTGTTAGTTAAGCCGTGGCTAGTAGACAACAGCCTTTATACAGAAAAGAAAACAAACAAACAATTAAACATCGAAGAACAAACAAGGGCAATACAATTACACGATGACAATACAAAATGCTGACGACAAAAACACAAAGAATGTTAAACCAGGCTGAAAAATAAGCAACGGAACCAGCTTTTTGCCTAATTTGTTGATTGTTCTTTATTCACAGTTTAATCAGTTCAGTTTGATCAGATGGTAAATCAGGAATGGTTGATTGTTATAATTCAGGCTAATTGGATCACTTGGTTGGTACGAAGGCTGGGTAGTTACTTGTAGTTCAGTATAGTAAATTATAGTCTGCAAACAAAGGAAAAGACAGGGATTAGGAAATCACTAATAAAAGAGCGATAGGCAGATAATTGTGAAAAGGCGACAATAAATTATTCTCATTGGTTTGATGCATATACAGAAAGGACGTCTATTTCCGACACCTACAAATTCGTGACTTGTTTTGGCTGGAAATTACACAACAGTATTTCACTAAATATGCATGATAAACAATCTATATCAATTATAATAAACAATTACAGACTGGGTTTTATCAAAACATAATTAGATTAGTCAATAAGTTTACTTTGATTGGGAAAAACTCACCATCCGATTTTAGCCTTTGTGAGGAGCACGCGAGAGCAACTTTTCGCCGCGCGGTGGCGCCCTTTACGCTGCAATTTCACAACAAGGCTAACTGAAGACGACAAAAGAAAACAACTAAGTGGAGAGAAAAGCTATGTTACATAGTGGGATAACAATTGCAATATGATTTGTTTCATAATTGCAGTACTTCAGAGTGAACAAAGTTTACACATATTTCAAGTTATATTGCAATGTCATTGATATTCAGTCTTTACTAAACGTATATAAAACGACACATACTTTATTAAACCAACGAGCAGTAACGATGTTTAGCATCAACATTTAAGACTCGGTTGCTGTAAAAATCAAAGATTTTTTTGAAATGTTGGCAAACTTCCAAAACTGGATTTTGGCAAAACTCCATGTATGAGTAGACATGGGTACAAAAAAAGAAAAAAAGAAATAAATAAAAAAATATATCACACATTGGTTGCCATGGTTACGGCCAAAATAAGTTTTTTTGCAAATTTGCCAAGTTTCTTGCCTTTTAAAGTGTTGAAATATAGGTGAATTTAAAGCACTGGTACGTCTAAAGGGGAAAATGTTGAAGTTTGTCTTTCACACATGATGCACAACCATGTTTACTCTTTCAGAAAATGTTTTACAAATTAAGTTTGCGATCAACTTTGGATCAAACCACTATTTCAAATATTTTTTTCGTATTTTCTTATAGCGAAAAATAGGGGTATTGAATTGGGCCATAATTCCGAAAGTTGCACTTTGTGGACTATGACACTTTTATAGTTGGAAGATAAGGTACCGACCTACATACACATGCAATAACATGTTTTGGTATTTTAAGTGCGTGAAAGTTAGCACTTTTTTTTTTTTTTTTTTTTTTTTTTAATTACCTTATGGAATGAAGGGCTTTGAGGTGCATTAAAGGCAGTGGACACTATTGGTAATTACTCAAAATAATTATTAGCATAAAACCTTTCTTGGTAACGAGTAATGGGAAGAGATTGATGGTATAAAACATTGTGAGAAACGGCTCCCTCTGAAGTGCCACAGTTTTCGAGACAGGATAAATTTTCCAAGATTTTGATTTTAAGACCTCAAGTTTAGAACTTGATGTCTCGAAATCAACCATCTAAACGCACACAACTTCGTGTGACAAGGGTGTTTTTCTTTCATTATTATCTTGCAAATTCGATGACCGACTGAGCTCAAATTTTCACAGGTTTGTTATTTTATGCATATGTTGAGATACTGTGAAGGCTAGTCTTTGAAAATTACCAATAGTGTCCACTGCCTTTAAAACAAATAAACCTTTGAAATCACCACATAGCCCGTTGTCATGGTAAAAGTTCATTTTGTGTCTGAAAGAACTGTATTTTAGCATACTGCAACTCCACCCAGCCAATGCGCTTTTTTTTTTACCTTTCACAACAATACAACGAGTCGTCCTTGAGACAAACAATTATTGCTTTAACTTTTACCCTTATGCTATTTTTAGAACAGCATAAGCGCATGTCTTTAGAAAAATAATTGCAAAATCAGCATTTTTACCCTGTTTTTGGCCGTCAAAATGACAGTTTGCCAGGGGTCTCAAAATGTTGTCCTTTCGGTTGTATTTTGGGCCAACATTGGTTCTTCCGATTTGATAGAAAACGTTTGAGAAAAATTAGCCTTGTGGAGTACCCAACATTGACCAAGAATATTTTGAATGACCTAAGTTTCGTTTTTTATACCCCCCATCCTCAATGCATTACAAAGCGCTGTGAACAACGTCTCCTTTGTTGAAATTCCCTTTTGAAAATTCCCATTGCACATCACTAATAGTAGGACAGTTTGTAGTGTATTCAGTTTCCTACAGAGAATATTTCGGTTGTGATTGGCGATTATTTGTATTTCATGTCTGGGGAGCACAGATTAATGGGCAGCTGTGTCATGTAGTGACCCTGTCTCAAACATGGTAATATTTGCAAAAACAAGAACAAAATAATTCTCTAAAATGGCATTTCTTACATGCTGAACAATGGAGTTGATTGAAAAAAAACAAAAACAGGATACAATAAAGCAAAGCAACTTAAAATAAAAGTATAACTCTCAATGGTATACAGTGTATAGTTCGAAGACTAACCCCAAGCTAATTCGGCTGGTATAGTGTTATCCGGCTATGTTCCATTAAAGGCAGTGGACACTATTGGTAATTTACTCAAAATAATTATTGCACAAAACCTAACTTGGTAACGATTAATGGGGAGAGGTTGATGGTATCAAACAGTGTGAGAAATTGCTCCCTCATTGTTTTCGAGAAAGAAGTAATTTTCCACGAATTTGATATTATGCATATGTTGAGATACACCAAGTGAGAAGACTTGTCTTTGACAGTTACCAATAGTGTTTAGTGTCTTTAAGGAACTTGGGAATTAATTGATTTTCGTAACCATTAATTGTACAGTCACGGATTATGTGATGCCTGTGCGCTGCGTTAAGGACGTGTTAGAAATGTTTGACGTTCAAACGAAGACCTGTGAACGTCCATTTGTCAAGAAAAAGGAAGATGTTGTTGTTGATTGTAGCTGCTATAGCCAAACGTAAATGGCCACAAACATGTACAACAGAATGTCTTTGTGATGCAGATTTATACAGTTGGAATGTATATATTTATACACAGTTGTAAGTTGCTTTGCTATATCGTGTGCCTGTTTTTTTTTTTTTTTTTTAATTAAAATTATTTTTCAGCATGTAAAAAAAGTAATTAAAGAGCATTATTTTTTCATATGATTATGAAATTTGCAAAATACATTTTTTTTTAAGCATGAAGTTTCTGGCACCACTGCTCCCCAGTTCAACAAATACCAAAACATTTTTTTGAAATTCCTACAGACCAGTATCTTGTCTTTCAAGCCAGGTAGCAAAACTTTCCTGAATATGCTACTTTCGCACTTCTGACAAACTTAGCAACCCCCTCTATTTCCCAAATTGACCTTTGTTCAAAACACCCCGTTTTGAAATAATGGATTGTTCTGTTCACAATTAACTGTCACCTGTGTCAGGTGCATTTTGTGAAAGACCAAGGGTGTATATTTACCATATTCAGCTGAGAGGCAGATCATATAATTTAGTCTTTACACAGTAAAGCTCTCAATTTTGGGTAGTTGTTTACGAAAATAGCTAAATAAGGTCAAACATGGAAATTTTCTGATTCATAACCGTTGTCATGGCAACCAAAGTTTGGTTGAAAGAATTAACATGTGCCAAGAGTAAACAAGATCCTTTAAAACAAAATCATATACTTTGTTTTACACAATTTGAAAATAAACACCGGTTTTTCCCAGCCTTCCTCAAGGCAGTCGCATTATTCGCTCCGAAAAAACACCGCTGTAAACCCACCCGTATACCCTGTGCGTGGTCCGTATGGTCACACCGCATGACTCACCCGTATACACACTGTCACATCGTACGACTACTGTGCACACAAGCCATCCGCACTCGTACCACTAACCGCATGCGGAGCTCCGCATGCGGATAGTGTACGGGGCATCGTGTCGTGCGATGTTACGCACAGTGAATACGGGTGGGGTTTTATACAGCGGCGGTCTTTTTTCGGAGTGAATAATTCGACTGCCTTGAGCAAGGCTAGTTTTTCCCCAAAAAGCACGAAGTTTGTGGCAGCACTGCTCCCCAGTACAGCAAATATCCCCCAACAAATTTGGAAATTCTTACAGACCAGTATCTTATCTTTCACGCCTAGAGGCAAAACTTTGCTAAGTATGCTACTTTGGGACTTCTGACAACTTTAGCAACCCCCTCTATTTCCAAAGTTGACTTTTCCTCAAAACACCCATTTTTGAAATAATGGAATCTTGCATTCACAATTAACTGTACTTTTGTCAAATGCATTTTTGGAAAGATTTAGGATCTATATTTACCATATCCAGCTGAGAGGTAGGTCCACTATTTGGTTTTCACACAGTGACGCCCTCATCTTTCGGTAATGTTTACACATGAAAAGTGCTAAATTTGGTGAAATGGTAATTTTATACTTTTGACCGCGGCCATGGCAACGAAGGTGTAAATGAAAAAAGTATGTTTTTTTACACTTTGGTTGATGGCCTTCACTTGTGCAAAGTAAAAACGAAATCCATTTTTAAAAGTCTGCCACCTCTTCTTCGACTTTGACAGCAACCCAGTCTTAAACTGTTGTTGTTTCCACAGGAAAATTGCATCCATTATTTACATATACCTGAGTCAGCGTTGTTTGTTTTTAGGGTCAATCTGGTATAGCCTTTATCTAAATTTCGATTTGGGAATGTTGCCTTGATCATTCTTTCATCAACCATGCAGGTTGTGGCCAAGAATGACCAGAACCACATTAAGGGTAGTGTGGCAGTATATATGCACATGGGTGGCATGGTTGGCTTGTGCGGAAAGCGCTCGCCTCTCACCAAGGTGACCCCGGTTCGATTCCCTTGGGAAAAATCAAATTCGATCTTGGCTGTGCTCCGTGTTCATAATGGCTTGATGTGGCTGGCAGCCAGAGGCGCCCTTGCATGCCTGCTTCTCGAACACGTTGTAGCCGTTGTCCTTCGCAATTCAGCTCTTAGCTTCGAGTAAGGATGATTAGCCCCCCCCCCAAAAAAAAAAAATAAATAAATAAATAAAAATACTATTATTATTATACGTGTCAACGTTTGAGTGTCCTAAAAACAAACAAAACATGCTTCAACATCAATAACTTTCCCTTCCCCGTAGCAATCATACAACTCGTCAGAACGGGTTTTAAATTACAAGTGCATGTAGGCCTATACTTATTATTAACAAAATACTGGTTCTTATGCACTGAATCATGATTACATAGTTCACAATGTCCGAGCTGTCATTTACGACAGCAAAGACCCTAGTGAAACACAGTCTTACCTGTAGCTGTAGATGTTACTTTAATTAACACACTTCGTACAGTTGATCTTCTTTGCTAAACTCACTGATAGCCGGCAAACAAAAGACAAAATGACATTGAAATGGCACAACAACAGTTCCTGGTTTTAGCAAACCCCACTTTTACATATACAGTGCATGCACAATGGTAGTTGCACAACGCTGGAAAAACCCAATTGCAAACCCTATTTGCATATGAAAGTACAGTGCGTAGACTTACATGTTTGGATAAACACTCATGCGCAACTGGAAAAACACACTAATACTTGTAGCGTTCAATGGTACCAGGGTTGGTAGTGCGTGATAATGTTACCATTTGACATCAACTGATTCGACAGTCATTTTAACATTTTATCCCAACATAAACCATATGCAAAAAGATGCAAGTGTAAACTATACAAACATGTACTTCCGTATTTGGTATTGAACAACGTACGAAAATTCTCAGATGATGATTGTTTAATGTCATGCTATCGCCTCTATTAACAATTCAGGGGTCGATTTCACAAAAAAGTTAGGACTAGTCCAAATTTAGGACTAGTCTTAGGAGATACTAAAAACGTAGTGCTAGTTCTTAACTCATTGTGAAATCCACGCCTCTTTTAACAATCGAGGTGTTTTACAGTATATTAAAGATTGCCCTCAATAAAAGTAAAATATTTTCAGTCACCAAAAATACAATAAATTAGAGAATGGAGAGGCAAATACGGCCTGCATCATTGGAAAGACTAACAACAAAACAGAATACGTCACACATCACAACATCATGAACTGTATGCATGACCATGACATTCCCTGAAATGGACAAAAGACTGGGTGTTTGTATACAGCATTGTTGTTATGCAAAAACTGTTTACACTTGACTTGCGATAATATAAGCACAGTCCTGCCGTGTTTGTAGTTCATGGTAAATGAACAAATAAGCAACGGAGTCAGCTTGTTGTCTATTTGATGATTGTTATTTAATCAGAGTTGAATCAGTTCAGTATAATCAGGAAGGTAAATCAGGAACGGTTGATTGGTAGAATTCAGGCTAATTGGATCACTTAGTATGATGGCTTGGCATTTACATGTAGTTCAGTAGGTGGATGTAGTAAGATTCATTCATTTATTTAAGAAAATATAGGGATTATGAAAATAATAATGCAAAACAACTAATAAGAGCGATTGGCAGATAATTGTAAAGGGCGACAATAAATTATTCCCATATTTGATTCACATATGAAAATGACGTATGTTTCCGACAACTAGAAATTCGGGACTGGTTTTGGCTGGAAATACACGATAACTACACAATAGTATGAATGAATAACAATCTATATCAATTTTAATAAACAATTACAGACTGGGTTTGTCGAAACATAATGAGATTAATCAATAAGTTAACTTTGATTGGGGAAAAACTCACCATCATATTTTAACCTAGTCTAAACTGCACGCGAGAGCAACTTTTCGGCGCCCTCACGCATGCTAAAATCGTGAGGTTTTTACAGCACAATTTTATGACATTCATGTTCATTAACCTAGTAAGTCTGAAACAACCAATTGTCCAGAAATTTCCTTATTATGAACATAGATCATATAGGAAAACTAATTACGTAGGTAACATATTTATATACTGTCCCACTAATATACTAACCTACAGTTTCAAACTGACCAATCACGTACTGGAAAGATCCTTACACAACATCGTCCGTGATTTAGACTTGAGCCACAAACTTTCCAGTCAATTGAAATCAGACATTTTCATTATAAAACATTTTATTAGTATTCGACCTCGGGATAATTTTAACTCTGAACTATTTGTAACGCTACACTCGCAATAACACATCATCCAATAATGTGAATCTATACCCAACAAATTACCACAACTACAATAATCCGCTATATCCGGTCAAAACAAGGGCAGCGACGGTTTGTTACACTGCCGTTTAAAACCGGCAGGGTCGAATTGCCGTGTGATGGCCTTTAGTGCACGGCAACGACCTGCAAGGTTTTAAACGGACGTTTAAGAAAGAGTCACTCCTCTTTTATTCCCATTCATGAATGCGCGCTTAGTACACTGTAAAAACAAATGGGTAACAGGGTGTGAGGTAAAACTATTCCAACATATTTTGGTAATTTTTAATTACATTTAATGGTCAACTTTTCTGTTGGGTAAGGTAAGGCTTGGCCAATGTTCGTACGAAATTGAGTCATTAAAGTTTGGTAATCTTTACACAACAAAAGTGTACATAGTGCTTGCTTCAATCGGCTTACTAGATGTTGGGTATAAAATCAGCCATAAGCCCACCAGTTGGTTACTTTGACATGATTGAGTACGCTAAATCACCAACAATCAACAGACTAGACTGGTCCCCTGTCATCTAAGTGTGACGTCAGGGCTACAGTCACGATGTCATGTTCGCGCATATTTATATGGAGAACCTTTGAACCTTTGATCATCATGGCGGAGTGCAACACGCTTTACATGCTTGAAGGGAATATTCATCAATGGGGGCTCGACGAGCTGTACCACACATTCTCAGGTAATACTCACAATGAATGTAACAATCAGGACATTGGAGATGACAAGATCGTATGCTATTATTTAGAAATAAAAACGTTAAACTTGGTTCACACTACATCACATCGTGTGTGTGACACTGACAGTAAACTCGTGAGTCGAATAGGCCTAGCCTGCCCTAGGCGTAGGGGTAAAGTAAGATTAAATTTACAAGTCAAAACAATTTTTTCTTTTTTGCAAATTGGTTCTTAAAAATATGGTGTGTCGTTTTTTTCTTGTTTGTTTGTTGAATGGGAGTCAAAAATTTGACTCCCATAAATGGCCGACCGTGTTAGTCGACGAGGTAAAAGGAAAACCGTGCAATTTCGAGGCACGTTTGTGTGGATCATTTGTATTCTTCTTTTACAACATCTTTCTACCCATATGCATTTTATAAAAAAAAAAAAGGTTTCAAACGCTTTTCAAAGACCAACTCGACCGATCCAAGGAAACGTGTTCCTTTAAGCCTGACTATCCAAATTTTGAGCAACGTTTAACAGACTAACGTTCAAGTGTAAAGGCATGGTTTCTACCAATAGTTGGGCTATTGTAGTATGCGTATTACCCAATGTTTGAGAGCGATATTTTTTAAATAAAAGTTGGGCAATGTCAACAACCATCATGCCCAACCCATCATGAGTAGGGTTCCTGCAAAAGTAATACTAGCGGGCAAACAACATTGCATGACAATTAAATCATGCCCAACTTTTGAGCAGGGTTCCTGCAAAAAGTATTACTCGTTGGGCGAAGAAATATTGCATGCCATGTAATTGTTGTGCAACTTCAGGTTGAACTTTACTTTTAACAAACTGTCCTTGTTTTTAAATTGTCTTATGTGTAGTGTTTGTTTGTCTGTCTGTCTGTCTGTCTGTCTGCCTGCCTGCCTGCCTGCCTGCCTGCCTGCCTGCCTGCCTGCCTGCCTGCCTGCCTGCCTGCCTGCCTGCCTGCCTGCCTGTCTGTCTGTCTGTCTGTCTGTCTGTCTGTCTGTCTGTCTGTCTGTCTGTCTGTCTGTCTGTCTGTCTGTCTGTCTGTCTGTCTGTCTGTCTGTCTGTCTGTCTGTCTGTCTGTCTGTCTGTCTGTCTGTCTGTCTGTCTGTCTGTCTGTCTGTCTGTCTGTCTGTCTGTCTGTCTGTCTGTCTGTCTGTCTGTCTGTCTGTCTGTCTGTCTGTCTGTCTGTCTGTCTGTCTGTCTGTCTGTCTGTCTGTCTGTCTGTCTGTCTGTCTGTCTGTCTGTCTGTCTGTCTGTCTGTCTGTCTGTCTGTCTGTCTGTCTGTCTGTCTGTCTGTCTGTCTGTCTGTCTGTCTGTCTGTCTGTCTGTCTGTCTGTCTGTCTGTCTGTCTGTCTGTCTGTCTGTCTGTCTATTTGTTTGTTTGTTTGTTTGTTTGTTTCACTTAGCAGTAAGTACGTTGCCACTATTTATGTTGCCACTGGTTTACTTGTAGTTTGTGTACATGAACTTGCAGTTTTGCACTGTGTACACATACATTATTTTTACTGTGGCTTTCTGAACATGGGCAGTGACTGTATTTTGGGACTCAAAAATCGTAGCGCCTACTTAGAAAATTGTTAGTCTAGTTCCAAGTCAACATGGTCATTGAGGCTTTGTGTTTTTTAAATATATTTCTTACCATTTTAAATGGTTAAATGATTTACAATTAAGGACTTACTAGGCACCATTGACAGCACATAGTTACTAACATGTCTGTGTACCAGTGTGTCAGATGATCCTTTTGGTCAATTTTAAGTTTACATGCCTCATTATACAGTAAAACAATTACATTAACTCACTAAGACATGTTATAGTCCACCAAAAAAAAAACCATTGTTATTTAAAAAACAAGACACATATTACTTAAGCAGCTGTTTTCATCAACCCAGCACTTGAAAAAACTGTTCTTTATGTATTTATATTTGTGTTTAATAGTAAAACATTCTGGGTAGAACATTTAGTATGTTATGTTTTATTCATTTTCCACACGGACAATGCAATAGATATGGAAGCTTTGGAGCTGTTATAAGAATAGTGCTTAATGAATCGCTATAACAAAGGGACTAAATTAATATTATTTAAAGTAATTTATCTGAAGGTTAAAACAATGTTGATGTTTTTTTGTTTTTTTTTTAAGTTGCTGCAAGTGCAGCAACTCCTGATGAACCCAAAGAGAAGCAAGAGACAGCTGAAGATGTACTTGAAAAGGTTCAGTGGCTAAAAGGACAACTGTGCACCTTCTACCAAAGTCAACGAGTACATGTCATTGAAATCAAAGCACAGGGCAGAATGGGTGAAGGATAAGGAGAGAACTGTTGCAGAAATCTAGGAGGAGTCCCCCAGGCTGCTTGCTATTGGGATGGTAGGTTCCTACCAAGTATAATGGGACAGTATATATTGTTACCTATGTGATTAGTTTTCGTCTATGATGTATGTGCATAATGAGGGAATTTCTGGACACTTGGTGGATTCAGACTTACCAGGTTAATGAACGTGAATGCCAGACAATTGTGTTGTAAAAACATCACGTTTTTAGCATGCGTGAGGGCGCCGAAAAGTTGCTATTGCATGCAGTTTAGACTAGGTTAAAATCGGATGGTGAGTTTTTCCACAATCAAAGTTAACTCATTAATTAATATAATTATGTTTTGATAAAACCCAGTTTGTAATTAGCTGTTTCGTAGCGAAGCGCAGCGAAACAGCTCTTGTTTTTGTTAAAGTTTGTTTTATTATTATTATTATTATTTTTATTTTTTTTATTTGTCATCTTCAGAAAAATTTCATATAAGTGCTGATTTGCAATGTTTCCAAAGAGCAATTGCAATGACATTTTCAGGGATGAAAGGTATTGGTGCAATGATCATTGCGAAACAAGGATGTCATTATGACATAATCAGAAGTCACGTGACGTCATCTTAAAGGTGTTGTATTTTAAATGTTTGAAAATTTATAACAAATCAGCCACAAGAGACCGTAGGTTTCTGTTTGCGGGATTGGGGAGGAATAAATAAGGTCTTCATTTTGTTTCGTGTGCGTGACCTCACATGACCTCTACTTCCGGTCGAAACCGGAAGTGGCCCTCTAATTCAAAATTGGAAAAAGATATGAAGTTGCTTTTAACGATGTTAGTGCGTGGCAAGGGTGGGCAGTTCAAAAAAAATACCAATGACGTCACAAAATGCAACGGCGCCCTCTAGCGGCAGGTTGAAAACTCGTCAAAATGGACTTTTTGAAGATGTGTGTGGTGAAGTTTTTTGTAATCACTTCAAATTTTACACCCATGTTAACTGTCAGGCAGCCATCATATGTGTGAAGTTTCAGATCAATGACGTCATTGGGGGTCACGTGACGCGGCCTTAAAGGTGCACTTTTTGAACTAATATAACTCTCTAAGTAATTATGCGATTATGTTTAAACTTGGTAGGTTGTTAGATATTGGCAAGCCCTCGTGAATTGTGAAATGATGTCATAGTGACGTCATCACACGATATTTTATGATTTTTTCAATTTTTGCACCTTTAACGAATAAATTGCTATCCGAACATGGTATAATCCAAATTCCTTTTTTTTTAATAGCCTGGATTAGTCATAACTGCTTTAAAAAAAGAATAAATTTCAAATTCAGTTGACAAAATTTAAATTGTTATTAACGAAACAGCTCTGCATTTGTGCATAAATGCAATCATGTCTAGTTGTTTATTGGAATTGATATAGATTGTTATTCATTCGTAATATTGTGTAGTTATCGTGTATTTCAAGCCAAAACAAGTCCAATAATTACACAACTGATTTTGTTTTCTTTAGTTATAGACTCTTTAGGCAAAGACCAAAACTGTTATTTATTGTAATCAGACCAAATATAATCTTTGAATCACTCAATTGAAGCAAAATACCACGGAACAGCTTTGTGTTTATGCACAAACACCTAATGTCTAGTTAATAATTATTGTAATATTTGTTAAAGATTTTGAGTTGCAATTCAGAGCTACGACATTTTAAAATAAGTAAACCATAATTTAATTAGACAAATTATAGCAGAAAATTATGTTGTGCTAAAGTGTATACCTCCTTTATTATTCTATTAGTTTGTACAAAGCATTTTTAAATTAATTTATTCATTGCTGCTGTTTTTCATTTTGTTTTAGTTTTGTGTTCATATCATGGACAACTACACTTTATTGTAATGGACTTTTTTATTGCAAAGTAATATCATTTAAATTTAATATATTTGATATACGTTTTGCATTTTTATTTTATTAATACAAACATACGAGTTAGAATGCTGGTTGAATTTTCGTCTGACAACGAAAGTTTTACTTTATGACATCTGTCTACTGTTTTTTTGGTGGCACACCATTTTGTCAAAATAGTAGAAAACCTCTATTGGGCCAATACTGGTTTTGTAGCTGCACTAAATCTTTTCTGGGCCAATACTTTTTTTTTTCTTTCTTTTCTTTTTTCAGTGCCTTGCAATTTTGGCGAAATGGTATAGAAAACTTTTTTTCTGGGACAATACTCGTTTCGAAGCGGCAAACCATTTTGGCAAATAATGGTATAAAAAAACCTTTGCTGTGCCAATACTGATTTTGTAATGGCGCAGCATGGGGCCGGCATTGAACCGACATTGGTAAAAATATGCAATTTTTAAGGCAGGGTGTCAAAGCAGCAACTGTGCCAAAAGATGACTTAAGATTGTGAAAACAGTTAAAAACTGACAAGGTAATGTAATTTGTTGGGATTTTTTGCTATAAAATACCCCCCAAATTGTATATATTATTTGACGAGATGTAATAATTTGGAATAACTGATAATCAATATCAATGGATACATATTCAACGGAAGTTTATATCACTCGGTGCTTATTATATTGCATAGGCTGTATGCTGTTTGTATTGTGTGTTTTAACAGTAGTATAGTCACATGTATATATATGTGTCTGAGGGTGCACTTGGTAGAATATTTAACTAATTAACGTATTAATTACACACTGAACAATCTGGCCAGTAACGGGCCAGTTATGTCATATCGTCAAATAATATATACAATTTGGGGGGTATTTTATAGCCAAAAAGTTACATTACCTTGTCAGTTTTTAATTGTTTTCACAATCTTTTACCAATGTCGGTTCAATGCCGGCCCCATGCTGCGCCATTACAAAATCAGTATTGGCACAGCAAAGGTTTTTTTATACCATTGTATGCCAAAATGGTTTGCCGCTTCGAAACGAGTATTGTCCCAGAAAAAGTTTTCTATACCATTTCGCCAAAATTGCAAGGCACTGAAAAAAGAAAAGAAAAAAAAAAAAAAAAAAAAAACAGTATTGGCCCAGAAAAGATTTAGTGCAGCTACAAAACCAATATTGGCCCAATAGAGGTTTTCTACCATTTTGACAAAATGGTGTGCCGCCAAAAAAACAGTAGACAGATGTCATAAAGTAAAACTTTCGTTGTCAGACGAAAATTCAACCAGCATTCTAACTCGTATGTTTTTATTATTAAAATAAAAATGCAAAACGTATATCAAATATATTAAATTTAAATGATGTTACTTTGCAATAAAAAAGTCCATTACAATAAAGTGTAGTTGTCCATGATATGAACACAAAATTAAAACAAAATGAAAAACAGCAGCAATGAATAAATTAATTTTAAAATGCTTTGTACAAACTAATAAAATAATAAAGGAGGTATACACTTTAGCACAACATAATTTTCTGCTATAATTTGTTTAATTAAATTATGGTTTACTTATTTTAAAATGTCGTAGCTCTGAATTGCAACTCAAAATCTTTAACAAATATTACAATAATTATTAACTAGACATTAGGTGTTTGTGCATAAAAACACAGCTATTCCGTGGTATTTTGCTTCTATTGAGTGATTCAAAGATTGTATTTGGTCTGATTACAATAAATAACAGTTTTGGTCTTTGCCCAAAGAGTCTATAACTAAAGAAAACAAAATCAGTTGTGTAATTCTTGAGTTATGGCCCCACTTCCGGATGACCCTGAAGTTTATTATAATTATAATTATTATTATTATTATTATTGTTATTGTTGTTGTTGTTGTTGTTGTTGTTGTTGTTGTTGTTGTTGTTGTTGTTGTTGTTGTTGTTGTTGTTGTTGTTGTTTTCGTTTTCGTTTTCGTTTTCGTTGTCGTTGTCGTTGTCGTTGCCGTTGCCGTTGCCGTTGCCGTTGCCGTTGCCGTTGCCGTTGCCGTTGCCGTTGCCGTTGCCGTTGCCGTTGCCGTTGCCGTTGCCGTTGCCGTTGCCGTTGCCGTTGCCGTTGCCGTTGCCGTTGCCGTTGCCGTTGCCGTTGCCGTTGCCGTTGCCGTTGCCGTTGCCGTTGCCGTTGCCGTTGCCGTTGCCGTTGCCGTTGCCGTTGCCGTTGCCGTTGCCGTTGCCGTTGCCGTTGCCGTTGCCGTTGCCGTTGCCGTTGCCGTTGCCGTTGCCGTTGCCGTTGCCGTTGCCGTTGCCGTTGTCGTTGTCGTTGTCGTTGTCGTTGTCGTTGTTGTTGTTGTTGTTGTTGTTGTTGTTTAACATAATATACATGTAGTACACAATGCAATAAAAACAGATAATTATAAAACCAATAGCAAATAATAAATATGTAATAAGAATAAAAAATAAATTTAAAATAAATAAACAATACAAGAAAATAAATAAATAAATAAAAAGTAAACTTGTAGATAAATTAAACAACTTAAAATATTGAACAAGTGATTCAGATAAAGGTACTATACAATATATTCGTGAGCTTGGCAGACAGAAAATCTAAGTGATTTTAGAAAGCTGTAGAAGGGCAAGAGCAGTAGTGAATTGCGAATGTTTCAGGCAAACTAGACCAAAGTCTTGGGAAAAGATGAGGAGCAGATAAATGCAAAACATCGTTTCTAGCATACAGGTGTTTGAAGGTGAGAACATTAGGATATCTATGGTTGACAAAAATGATGTCTGCCACATCACAGTTAAAAAGGTTAATCTTAAACTTAATGATAACATACAAAACAGACAACTTACGACGAATTGACAGAGACGACCAGTCAACACGGGGTCAAGATTACCCCAGGTTAACCCACACCTGTGACGTCATGCTATTGTTAAATCGCTCCATTAATTTTCAAGAATGGTGCGTTGGGTACAACTATACACCCATTGTGCAAATGGGTGAAATTTTCACAAAAGAGTTAGCGAATAAAGTAAATGAAGTCAATGACGCCATGGACCACATGTGTTTTTAATCGAGCTACGCATGTATTACGAAATGATCGTAAAGAACTTAAATAAGTGAACTGCCTATTTCGCTCCCGAGCCATGATGTCACACTGTCGAATGAACGAGCGTATATCGTGAATGTCGGTCTTCGTCCAAAAGTTACGCACCACCAGTGGTGTTCACTGGCAGGAGTAAACAAGCTTACGCAATACTAGAAACACTTGACTTAAAAATTAAACAATATCGCGCCATTCGTGCAAAATAATGGAGCGATTTTAACAATAGCATGACGTCCCAGGTGTGGGTTAAGTCGCACGCGACATTCGTGGGTGCCATTCTTACCCACGAATGGCGCGCACCTCAGGCATTATCCTATACCTAATCTCCAATGCCCAAGGAGCCTCCCAGCAAACATCTGTATTGGCTCGATACTGGCATTTACATTTGAAACATTGGCAATTAATCGGCCGTGTACAGTTGCCATAACTCACCATTAGCAGGCAACAGGTTCATATTAAAAGCCATTGGACCCTTTCGGTTCAGAAAAAAAATAAAAGTTCACAGATTTACAAATAACTTACAGGGTTTACAGAAGGCAATGGTGAAAGACTTTTCTTGAAATATTATTCCATGAAATGCTTTACTTTTTGAGAAAACAGCAAAACAATATAAATTCTCGTTAACGAGAATTACGGATTTATTTTAAACACATGTCATGACACGGCGAAACGCGCGGAAACAAGGGTGGGTTTTTCCGTTGTTTTCTCCCGACTCCGATGACCGATTGAGCCTAACTTTTCACAGGTAGGTTATTTGATATAGAAGTTGTGGTACACAAAGTGTGGGCTTTGGACAACACTGTTTACCGAAAGGGTCCAATGGCTTTAACTGTATTTTTTTATTTTTTGTTTCAAATTTACAGCTTAAAATTGTCATTATGGTCTGTAAATTGCTCTCGAAACAGGATTTTAAAGCAACACATTTTTGTTTTACAATTTGTTCCTCCAAATCGTGAAAAATATGCTGTAGATTTTACGACTCAATCTAATATTGCTATGCTAACGTTTTCAAAATGGATAAATCACACGTATTTGTTGCATGTTATCACACTCGTTGTCGTGTTTTATTTTCAAGGGAAACAACAATATATCCCTTCCTCTTTTTCAGCTTGATTTGAGCACCAAAATATAAACAAATCTAGCCCTCCTCTTTTTGGCTAAGTTTGTGCACCCGATATTGACTTTGTTCTCCCATAGGTATTTTATGGAGAAAAACAGTATAGTTTAACATTTTGAAAAGATTTTCAAGGAAAGTTCCTATATATTACTAAAATCAGTACAAAACAATTTTTTTTTATTTAATTGTGAACCTGTTTATTTTTGGTTATTTGTCAAGTTCATATCTTAAAATTGTCATTATGGTCTGAGAATATTGCTCTCGAAACAGGATTTTAAAGCAATAATTTATTTTTACCATTTTATCCTCCAGATCGTGAAAAACATGCTGTAGATATAACGAATCAATCTAATTTTGCTATGCTAACGTTTTAAAAATAGATAAATTCCAGTTATTTGGTACAATATATCGCACAATTTGCCGTGTTTGAGTTTCAAAGGATAAACAAATCTAACCCTCCTTTCTTGCTAAGTTTGTGCACCCGATACTGAATTTGTTCTCCCACAATTATTTTATGGAGAAAAACAGCATAGTTTCAACACTTTGAAAACATCTTAAAGGAAATTGGCTACATATTACCGAAAAAGGCGAAACATAAAAAAATCGTAGTTAATTCTGAACCTGTTAGGCCCAATAACGCTCGCGCCGATGGCACTTCTGTCTTAGGCCATTATAGCATGACACTATTTGGCCCAGAATTGGCAGCTACTGGCCAGATAATGCAACAGCTGGCAGAAGGTTGGCCAAAATACTTTTTGCATTCAGGTTCATTTTGAGGCAGTCAGTTCTGATATTTGTGCAGTCTTAAAAACGATTGGTTAACTTCTTGTTTCCTTATACTAATGTTAAAGGCATGCGGTTAATTTTGCACTCTTGAACATGATATGTACATAAACATAAACCACGTGATACTAACTCATCCGTATCTTGCCCGGCAGTCAGCATAACATGGCGGGTCAGCTTATTGCAACCTACAACATTCGGTTCCACAAAATTAGGACTTCGTTGTAAACAGAAGGGGAAGCAACAACATCAACAGCAACGGCAACATCAACATCAACATCAACATCAACATCAACAGCAACAGCAACAGCAACAGCAACAGCAACAGCAACAGCAACAGCAACAGCAACAGCAACAGCAACAGCAACAGCAACAGCAACAGCAACAGCAACAGCAACAGCAACAGCAACAGCAACAGCAACAGCAACAGCAACAGCAACAGCAACAGCAACAGCAACAGCAACAGCAACAGCAACAGCAACAGCAACAGCAACAGCAACAGCAAAACAACAACAACAATAATAATATTGTAGCGGAAATGCAATTGACGGACATGTGACTGTTTAGTGTAGTATTTGCATGTGTTTGCTGCGTGGCTGGGCGATCGATGCAAGTGGGCGGAGCTTGGCACTTGCAGTGACTCAGGCTGACATGATACGCGTGCGCAGTGAATCAGGTAAGCGGGGTGCGCGTGCGCAGTTAGCGATCTAGGACCGCATGTGTGTAGAGGCGTGGCACCGGGGGTTGGCGTGGAGCGCATCACGAGTCAGTGTGTTTAGTGAAGTGACTCGAGCAAGACTTGGTATAGTGTTTTATTGTGTAGTGAGACCATCGTTTAGCTAGAGTACGTGTATTGGGTGATTGTCTTTGGGTTAGGGTTCATTGTCAATTTAAGGTCTTAGTCTTGTTATAGTTTTAAGAGTCTGTTTGGCGGTGCTGTCGACGTCGGACGATATACGATCGTAAGTTTGAATTGATTGCATTTATTTGGGTTATCTTGTATTCTTGCAATTTATGTGATATTCCAGGGTGTCTCAGGGGTGTCTATTAATAATAATAAACAACTACTATCAAATCAAAATTTTGCGAAACAATTATTAGTAAGCGAATATTTATTAATAAACAAATTACAAAATTGCCTAGTTGGGCCCTCCCAACTATTCTGCCTAGTTGTGTAACGGACAGTGCCTTTCACAAAACAACACGAAAAATGAAAGCATGGTTAAACAATGGAATCAATGTGTGATGAATAGGTTTTCAAATAGTGGTTTAATCCAAACGAGGCCTGTTTCTTGGTAATTTTACCGAGACGAAGTCGAGGTAAATTATAAAGAACTAGGCCTTTGCGGGTTTATTATTATTATTATTATTATTATTATTATTATTATTGGTTTATTAAAAATCAAACGTAGCAGCCAAAAGGCTGAATTGTGTTTAGTTTTACAATATAAAACTACATTCAAACATCAAAAACCAGCAAATATACAATACGAGATTATAAAAATAGAGTAGATGAGAATATAAAATTAAAAAACTGTAAGTATATACATTACAAATATTTACACAATGAAAACAAGTTATCTACAGGCCAGAACAATTATTGGTGATTGAGCAGCTCAACTAGGGAAGGGATGCAACTGTTTTTGAAACGGTTAGTCCTACATTTAATTGTACAAAGTTTATTGGAATTTCTCAGGTTGTTGTTTCTAGGTGGGGGAAGCCATTGTTTATATCTGTTAGAAGTGAGGAGGGATTTACCAAAATTTACGAAGAGCTGCTCAAGTGTAACATCCATGGCAGGGAGGCCAAGCTGGGAATAATCTCAGCAAAAGACTTAGTTTCACAGTAATCGTAGGACAAGATAATACGAAGAGCCTTGCGCTGCAACTTTTCAAGGCATCCAAGTTGAGACTTCGTGAGGCTTGAATACCAGACTGGGCAAGCATACTCAATAGTTGGTCTAACATACATAATATATACACTCAACAAATCAGCATTAGAAGTGCAGCACCGTTTTAATTGGCGCAGAAGGTACAATTTATAGTTGAAGGCTTTGCACATTGAACTTATCTGGGTATCCCATTTAAGATTACTCTGTAGATGAACCCCAAGAATTGTCATACAGCTTGTGTTAGTGAGGTAGTACAGCTGGGGTGCGTTGGAAACAAATACTCAAAGCTTGACACTTGGGAGGATTGATTTTCATGTTGTTAGTGTCAGCCCACTGTTGGAGACAGTCTAATTCGTTTTGCAAACCAATAGCATTCTCAGAGTTTTTAAAAGACTGGCTAAGGGTCATGTCATCTACATACTTATAGTGAGTAACCTCTTGATGATCAGTGACAAAATCATTAAACATGACCAAAAAGGCGATCGGTCCGATTTTGGTACCTTGTGGGACACCGGCTTTGAACAATTAGTTGAAAACCACTAGTTGAAACTCGATTCAACACACTTTGATTCCCATTCATAAATACCTTTTAGGTCAAAGACATCATCACTGTTTGGTCAAAAAGTAAAATAATTGCAACAAATATAATGTTTAAATGATTTATTTCAACACAACCCCCCTCCAGCTATGAAACGGTAAAGCCCTCTGCCGCCCTCGGGTAAACAACTCCTTACAAGGGAATGGTGTGCGCATCGCGCGTATTTGCGTGATGTGGCAAAACTGTTTCAGCCGTTGCTCTCGATCAATATGAATGGAGAAACTGTCTCAAAAGAACATGTGCAAGGTCGCGTGTCACACCCATGAATTAACACTTGTTACCGGTCATGAAAAAAAGGTTTACATCCACCCACGTGAAGCGCTCTACACCAATAGGAATAGCGAAACTGTCTGAGGTATTTATGAATAACAAATAAAATTGGTCCTGGATACAGGTAATGAAAGGTATTTACTTTTGTATGTTATATTTGTTTGTCTTTTTTCGGACACTACAACAATTATAACAAACGGCCGTCCAGGGAAAGCCAAAAGTAAAACAAAAATGTCAACAAACACATGTGCCCTCCCAAACCATGTGCATAAAAAAGAGTTAAGATTGGAAACAACACTGGAAATAAATGTATCAGTACACATACACTTTCATACTTTAGATATTAAGTTTACACTGAGCTATTGCGCAGCCAGCGACTGTTCCATGTGCTTGTGTCTACGGTACGGTAAACAATTCATGAAATGTGTTAAAATGCAATGGAATAATACCAGCATATATAGCTTGAGGTGAGTCGTCAACCAATACAGTCACCATTAATTTCGAAGCCCCATATGATTTTAACACGCTACACGTTCTTAGAAAAAAAAACGCAGGTTGGACTTGGGGTATTTTCTTTCTGTATCAACTAAATTTTGCTTTTGTATTTACTTCACATCTTTATTAACTTTTACTCCTCTTTTGTTTTCATCTCAAAGCGCATAGGGACTTATATGTGATTGTGATATGCGCTCTACAAAAATGGTTCATTATGTGAGATGTAGGTTGGTGATACCAATGATACCATTTACCATCCATAACGTTACATTGACTGTGTCTGAAGAACATACCTGTAACCAGTTGTTCTCAGTGAGATGTTGCTTATGAGTTCCTCAGTGCGCCTCTTGTTTTGTTTAATCTCTTCTTGGTCCATAGAAAATGGCGCATGGCTGCTTGGAGAGCGTTTCGAACTCTTTAAAGGAAACCATACGAGATGGCGGTATTCATGGTTGGATTGCTGTGTTGGGTTTATTTACGTGTTTTGCAGCAAGGGTTGGTGTGACCAAAGGTCTGGGTATGATGTTACCCACCCTACAGGAACAGTTCGTCACTTCCACGTGGTTAATTGGCTGGATGGTTGCTTTTGTTTCGTCTGGTGGGGCGTTCTCGGGTAAGTTTATCTTAAATATTGATGTACTTTTAATTAAACTTTACTGTTTATAAAATAGTTTATTTAAACTTATCTCTTTGCTTATTTGTGTACAAGCCAGTCACAATATGAAACAGTTGGCCCAGTCCACAGTTATTAAGTTAAACTTTTGTGTTTATGGCAAGTGTTGCTGTATTGATTGTTCCCTTGTGGATTTTCATCACTTTGTTGCTCTGTACTCATCATTGTTTTGTTGTCTGATTTCCAAATGAATAATAATACAATAAATATAAATAATAATATCAATTAAAAACTAGACATTAGGTGTTTGTGAACAAACACAAAGCTGTTCCGTGTTGTTTTGCTTGGACCATGTGCTCAAATGACCAAGGAGTCTATAACTGAAACAATTGAAAATAGGTTGTGTATTTCTTAAGATATGGTCTCACTTCCGGTTGACCCGGAAGTATAGGTCAACTTGATGTCAAGGTTTTTTTTTAAATGAATGTCCATGCCCAATGAGTTTAAACATTGGTCGTGTAGTTCTTGAAATTAAGGTGCTGCAAAGATTTCCACTGTAACTTGTCAATAGAGGGCGTTATATAAGTTGAGTGGTATCAACATCTCCTTTTTTTAAGGCAAATAATGTTCAACTGAATTGTTTATCCCCAAAAGTTCAATTAAAAAGTTGAATGAATGTAAAAACTTGTATTTTACTCAGGATTGTTTGATTTGTTTGGTTTATTGAGTACATGACAGTATTATTAGAGTCCATTATCATGTGACAAACTCCTTAGGATGAAATCCCTGTATTTGGTAGTTGGTTTGATGTTTGATCTAGTACGAGTGGATTTCACTGAACTCATAACCACCAAACTCTGTGCTAATGATTACCATTTTCCACTTACTGTGTATTTCAAACATCATGCATGCACACAGGTTATGCTGGGCTAACAATTGAGAAATAATAACAACAACAAAAACAACAACAAAAACAACAACAACAACGACAACGACAACGACAACAACACTGGCAACGGCAACGGCAACAACGGCAACGACGGCGGCGGCGGCAGCGGCGGCAGCGGCGGCAGCGGCAGCGGCGGCAGCACCAGCAGCAGCAGCAGTAGTAGTAGTAGTATATCGACGAAAACAATATCAACAGCTAAAAAAAAAAAGATCGCCTGGACGGATGTAATATATTGTAACTTTGTTCAATTATACTGCTGTCACAATTATAATCAATGTATCATCGCCATGTTTTTTGTTCTTCTTTTCTGAGCAGGGATATTAGCAACGCCACTAAAGGAGAGATTTGGCGCCAGGACTGTGGTGATAGTGAGTGGAATAGTTGCTGGTATCTCTATGATAACTGCGTCATTCCTATCCAGTCTGTACGCAATCACCTTCCTCCTTACTGTTTCAGGTAAAACGTTGCTTAAAATTAACATAAACAAGTTGGATTGAGCTAACAAAACAGTTGCTGACATTGTTACCACTTTATGCAACACACTATATGCATAATCTGACAAACCTGTGTAAGTTTGAGATCGATCGGCCATCTGGTTCACGAGAAAAAAAGTAAAACAAAACGATTGCACATTTTGCATAACACCAAAGCAAGCCTATCGGGAGAGTGTATACACTACAAACAAATGACCTTGTTGAGGCATATTGTCCTCTAACTAAATGTTTTACTTTTTTGATTGGTCGTTTTCGCGGGTTTAAATGTTTGCAGCAGAGATTGTACAGTACGGAGCTTTTAAAGGGACATGCGTAAAAACAAAATTGCGTGCGAACGAAACAAATAATTGGGTGCAAACAAAAACAAGTCCAACGAAGATTTTGATCGTACGCAAGCACATTTTTAGTTCGCAACTGTTTTCGTACGCACGCGTATTTGTTGCGGTTGAACGTAGATTTATTTGTCAGCTCGCATATTTGTTTTTGTTCGCACGCAACTTGTTTTCATTTTTTTTCACGCATATTATTCCTTAAGCTCCGTATAATAGAGCAATAATGTCTATCGGTCAAACCACACATCAGCTGGACTAACAATCAAGACACTGTAATTGCAACTACATTCAACAAACAGTATGAAGATAGTATGGTATAGTGACTTCTTTAAATTCTACTTCCTGAGGTGCTGAATTTTTTTGAGAACATAGTAAAACAAGTCACGAAAATAACATTAACGGACATTACGAAACATGTGAAACGTCTTTACGTGATACTGGTTTACTCATTCATAAAAACAATTGCAGCACCTTAGCAATTAACATATAAAGGGAAAGTACGCGTTTTGTAATTACTAAAAACAAATATTAACTCAAAAATTTACTTGGTAACGAGCATTGGAGAGCTGTTGTTAGTATACAACATTTCGAGGAACGGCTTCCTCTGAAGTAGTATGTATTTTGAGAAAGTGTTTATTTCTGACTTGAATGTTAAAAGACTTTAAGCTATAAGTATTTTATTTCTAACTGAAAGCACACAAATTTTGTTATCTTTCATCTTTGTCTTGCAACTTCTATGACCAATTTAGCTTAAATTTTCACAGGCTTGTGATGTTATGCTTATGCTGGGATACACCAAGTGAAAAGACTGTGCTTTGACAATTAACAAACGTGTACCTTCCCCTTAAAGAGAGTGGACACTATTGGTAATTGTCAAAGACCAGTCTTCTCACTTCTCACGTAAAATAACAAACCTGTGAAAATTTGAGCTCGATTGGTCGTCGGAGTTGCGAGATAACTATGAAAGAAAAAAACACCCTTGTCACACGAAGTTTTGTGCTTCCAGATGCTTGATTTCGAGACCTCAAGTTCTAAACTTGAGGTCTCGAAATCAAACTCGTGGAAAAGTACTTGTTTCTCAAAAACTATGTTACTTCAAGAGGGAGCCGTTTCTCTCACTGTTTTATACCTCTCCCCATTACTCGTTGACAAATGAGGTTTTATGCTAATAATTACTTTGAGTAACTACAAATAGTGTCCACTGCCTTTAAAGGTTAACTTTTTATTATCATTATCTTAAAATGGTGTGAGTGTAATTTATGTAAATATGTTGACATTGTTGAAAAAAGTACCTTAATGTTTAGAAAATGTTGAGTATACTTTGTTCCCTCAGCTCTTCAGAGGAATGTTAAAAGTTAAAACTCTTAACATATTTCGTATCTTACTATTCAGGAGCAGCAATTGGCATCACTTACATAATATCGAAGCATCTGGTTGGAAGTTTCTTTACCAAATCACTCACAACAGCCTACGGCTTGGGGTCCATGGGCTCCTCCTTTGCCTTCATTGCTGTTGTGCCATTGATACAGCTTTTCCTAGATATATACGGCTGGAGAGGAACAATGCTACTACTTGGAGCATTATTATTACATATCGCTGTTTGTGGAGCTCTGATGAAACCACTTGCAGCTAGTGGGAGTCGAGATGGTTACGAAGCAGCTCTCACATACGAGGAGCAAGAGACCGGAGAAGACAAAAGGGCACCAAACAACCACTGTGGCTGTTTTAACAAAGTATACTTATTCACTCGTGAAACATTCCAGCGTGGTTTGTTCTCATCCACATCATTTTGGTTTATTGTATTTATATCAACTGTTCGACTAATCACTTACTGTGCTTGGTTAGTCTACTATGTGCAGTATACTACTGTGTATAAAGGATTCACAATGGAAGACGCGTCGAATTTCATCGTTGCTTATGGAATTGGAAGAGCAGTAGCCTGCCTTATGATCGCCCCTATAATTCAGCAAGTGCAATTTGTCAGCAAATACACCTGGCTGGCTATAGCTGTACTTATACTTGTCATTTACTATGCTGTCGACCCATGGTTGATGTCTTACTGGCCAATTACTGGAAATGCTTGTATCTTTGGAATTGCTTTTGCATTGACTTCCATACTCATAGATGTTGTCATAAAGGAAATATTTGGTAAAGAACAGCTGGGCCATGTTCTTGGCTGGATGGGATTTATGACTGGTTTGTCCATAATCCTTCTCCTATATGTCCCAGGTGAGTTTTTGTGTTAAATGAACACGCTGCTTTGGATCGGACAAGTTGGTCATTGAAAAGCGTTTGTAACCGTTTGTTATAAAATGCATATGGGAATTAATATATTTTTAAATTGGAATACAATGATCCACACACGTTTGCGTGTTTGCGTGGTTTTCCTTTTACTTTGCGACCTAACACAGTCGGCCGTTTATGTGAGTCAACAATTTGACCCCCATAAAATGGCCGACCGTGTTTGTCGACGAGGTAAAAGGAAAACCACGCAATTCGAGTTATACTTGTGTGGATCATTATATTATACTTTTAAAATATCTTTATAATCATATGCATTTTACGAACGGTTACAAAAGCTTTTCAAAAACAAACTCGACCGATCCAAGGCAACGTGTTCCTTTAATTGTTAAACCAAATTCATAAATACCTCTGACAGTTTCGATATTACTATTGGTGGAGAGCACGTCGCGTTTTTTTAAACGCTTGATTATGACCAGCTGGAGTTGTTTATAACTGATTTTTCGGATACGTGTGAGCGGGTTAGCCCACACTTTCGTTCCCAGGGGTGATCGATCTCGCCGCGCCTTTTTGACCCATGACTACGAGGATGCATACAACACTACTAGGCGCACGAATGCATATCCGAAAATGGTCTCTGTCATCAAGATAAGACACATGTACAAAGCTCAAGGAAATGACGTCGGTATATTTCGACATGCAAATATCGTCCTGATTAACACAATCAAACTAAGTAGGATTTGAAACTTTGCGTGGTGGAAATACGATATAGAAAGGTTTGCGGTAACACCATGTAATGACTTTCTCTATTGAGTTGGGGTGGTTCTGAAAAGAACCGTTGGTTTCAACTCGACGTTTCGATAAGTATGCTCTGATCGTCTTCTGCAGAAGACGATCAGAGCAGAAGACGATCAGAGCATACTGATCGAAACGTCGAGTTGAAACCAACGGTTCTTTTCAGAATCACCCCAACTTATTAGAGATAGTCATTACATGGTGTTACCGCAAACCTTTCTACAAGCAAACTAACCCAACATATTGATAACAGATTCGTAAATGATTGATAAACGTTCTGCATCGAGTATTTTGTGAGGTGTCTTGGCCGAGTGGCTATATTCAAGTATGGTCAAAATCAATGGAGTGTGGCTTCAGGTCCCGGTAGTAAAGCTTTTGTCCTTGAGCAATATACTTTACTAATGTTTCTTTTCACCAAGTGTTATGTATCTGGCAGTTTGATTTGTTGGTAAGAAAAAGCCTTCGGAGCGCTACCTTTTTCCAGGGAACGGATACATATGAAAGGGGTGTTATTGCCCCGATGACCGGGGCAATATAGTAAAGCGCATTGGGACGGTAGTTGTAAAATTCACTATTGTGTTGTTTATATTTAGTAGTTTTGTCGGGATGGATCCAAACCACTCTCTCGATCAACAAAGCTCACGGCTACACTGGCGAGCTGATGAAATAATGAGTCGCAAATTAATGAATGAATGAACGAAACAGTAAATGAAGGTATGAAACTTAAACATGTGTACGTTTTGTTTGTGCCCACCAGGATTGATATACGACTTAACTGGAGACTACACCGTGGCCTTCAGTCTAATGGCTGGTGCACAATTACTGAGTGTTGCTGCTGCCTTTTGGTTACACTGGAGGCATAAAGGAGAGAAGAGTTTTCGATAAAGACGCCACGCCGTTAGTCTTGTCATGACAGAGTGTTAGCAGAGAATAATTTGGGGGTATGCCGCTTCTCGATTGACCCTCGCTAACTTTCATTTTCCTTAAAGTAACAAATACTGAATGGTGATTGTGGAAACATATTGAAATATTTGTGTCGACAATTTCAGTGAGCGTTATCATCGATTTTTCTTTTTAATCGATTTCATGCTAAAAGTGTCATCGGTGTTGTATTTTTTTTTTCGCGTGTTTTGTATGGTGGATTACTTAGTGTTGGCAGTGCCAGCCACTGTTTTATAAACCAATATGTAATGCCCCTTTGACTTATCATTGTTCCATCGTCTTTACGACTTCTTCTGAACCCCTTTTAAACCCTTCTCATCCTGTCCAATAAACTAGAGAGCTTTCGATTTTGGGACGGTAGGAACACAGAGGACGGGAGGTAGCGTTAAGGCCGAGTCACACAGTGACTGCAGCGATAACTAAAATGTTAACGATAACGACGCAAAGAGGAGACATTGTATTGGTTAATTAATTGCTCTACACAGAAAACGCCCATGCTTCAAGGGCGTGCATTTCTAACGTTCTCGTTTCCATTCTCTTATAAAGGCGTGTGCTCACGATTGAACGCCCCCGCCCTGTATGATGTGGACCGCACGGTAACATACTTGGCTTGAGTCCCATTCCAATGAGGTTCATTTTATGTCCAGTCCCATCATCTTGACACCAGGAAAATTTTGAGCGGCCGGCATCCCCAGCCATATGCCTGGCCATTCTCGGGACCGGGTGGTGTCATGTTTACGCGTTGTTGTGGTTTTTATTAACTGCACCGAACCGTGATCTTGTGAGCCCTTTCACCGTTAGACTTGATTCAATGCCCGTTCTCGTGCGAGAGGTCCCTTGTCACATCCGCCGCCACAATGTAGCTACATTGGTCCCGAGAAAGGTACGGAACAGTTTGGGGGTGATCGGCTGCACAAAACAAATGTTCATTTGTGGGCGATGGGACTGAAAAAAAACTGTCACGGAACTGCGACTTGAGTCAAGTCAATGTCAAAAGGAACAATAAAACAACGTGTGCAAAATTCTACGATTTGTTCTTCTCCGAATCATGATAAAGCTGTGTTGTACTTGGTATGGGTGGTTCATGTTAAAATGGGTTGATCCAATTGTGTGCGAAGGTTGAAAAAAAAAATAATATAATAATTAGTTTCCTTTTGTGTAAGGGTTTTCGTGGAGAATTATTTGTGAGCCGGGAATTTTTGCAAAAGAGCTGGACAACACCTTATTGGGAACTATACAAGGTAATAAGCATTTTAGTTTGTTTAGACTGAGTTGTCCGCATGAATATAGTCTGATTAGTGATCGATAACTAATACGCAAAATCACCTTGATGTTGCAGTGTTAAAGTAGGTCGGTACAGTGACTGTGTAATTGCCTTCGACGCGTTCCTTCTAGAGAAAACAAACGGAGCGGAACAAATTGACTTATTTTATTTACTGACGTGCATGCAGCTATAGCACAAAAACAATTACGCTTGTCACAACGTAATTGCATTGTAAAAGTAGGTCGGTACAGTATCCTTGGATGTGAAATTGCCTCTGTTGTGTTCCGTTTACAAAACTAAATAAATGGAGCGGAACAAATTTACTTCTCTTTTCTGACGTACATGCAGCTATATAGCGCTAAAGATCTCATATCAAAAACAATTATGATTTCCACCACGTAATTGCAGTCTACACACCTCGGTATTGTGCCACCTTGGCTGTTAATTGTTTTTTTGCAGCGTTTTTTTTACAGAAAACAAATTGAGCGGAACAATTGCTCTCATCTCGGTTCTGACGTGCATGAACCGCTTTTTATTTCAGTAAAAACCAAAACAAATACGCGAAAAAAAAACTTTTAGTTACTCTGTAAACGTATGTCGGTTTTAAGAGTCAGTCAGCGTATAACAATATTTGTGAGCATATGGGTGTGTATTCGTTTAGCTTCCATGGGTCGACCCCGGTCTACGTCTGCCCAGGTACGTTCGAATAGCTTTGACGGGGCTCACCCGGGTCGGCCCCCAGTGCCCTGCTTGTGGAGTGGGTCATTTTGGTGACCTGATGAGTATGCCATCACCACGAGAGGGCGAGTGTGATCGTTCGATTAGCTCTATTTGTGTTATATATGCGTTGTTATAGTGTTGGCAAACGCTACAGTGTGACTTGGCCTTACAGACACTTGACACCATTGTAAATTGTTAACACACAGTCGGTGTATCTCACCATATATTTAAAATAACAAACCTGTGAAAATTTGAGCTCACTCGGTCGTCGTTGTTGCGAGATATTATTGAAAGAAATAAAAAACTTGTCACACGTAGTTGATTGCTTTCAGATGTTTGATTTCGGGACCTAAAATTCTAAATATGAGGTTTTGAAATCAATTTCGTGGAAAATTACTTCTTTCTCGAAAACTACGTCACTTCAAAGGGAGCCGTTTATAACGGTGTTGTATACCATCAACCTCTCCCCATTACTTACAAGAAAGGTGTTATGCTTATAAATATTTTGGGAAATTACCAATAGTGTCCACTGCCTTTAAATAATAGGCCGATACAGCGTCCTTGGCTGTGTAATTGCTTTCGCTACGTTCCTTTTGCAGACAAACAAAAGGAGCATAATACAGTGATTTGGTCTGAAGCACACAGGAAAACCTAATAAATTGTATTACACACGCAATCGAAATTGACCCATAATTTGACAGCCAATCAAAACCCGCCACAGTCGTCTGTTTCTTTATAGACAAGCCTTAAATACTGTTTGGTCACTCGTTTCTATCTCACTGCTGTGAATACGGTGAACGGTGAAGTCGATGAGTGAAGCCTACTCAATTACACATGTGTGCAGCAACAACTTCTGTTCAATTAATTGCTTGATTTGAAGAAATATATGAATAACTGCCTGATTCATTTCTTCTAAAAGTTATTACGAATAATAGTATACACAAACGATCATCATGGAAGTCATTATCGCAACTTTGTTTATGTTTGTACTGATTCAAACATGCCATGGTGCAAACCAACAGCGGTTCATCGAAACATTCTACTTGGCTGAAAACCGTGCCTTACTGAATCAAGTGTTTCAGTTGAAGACTGTATCTTCTCCTGTGATCTGTGGGCGAGACTGCTCTTCAAACCCACAGTGTGCATCATTCAACTACCAAATAGATAACAATGGTTGTGAATTTAACAATATCACCAGAGCAAACAGCCCTGTTGACTTTATCGAATCACAAGGAAGTGTCTACTATGATGAAAGGGTGGACACTTTTTCTTTTTCCGTTCCGAACGTGAAGAAGTATAGCAGTTGTACTGAGTTATATCAAGCCGGTTACCGTGACAATGGCATGTACAAAATCTACCCTGCAAGTCTTAATGCTGGGTTACAGGTCTACTGTGATATGGAAACAGATGGAGGAGGCTGGATCGTGTTCCAGAGGAGACACGATGGCTCTGTTGACTTTTACCGCACCTGGTCTGAATACGCATCTGGCTTTGGTGACATGCAAAATGAGTTCTGGTTGGGGAATGACATCCTGCGTGCCCTTACTGGAATGGGTCAATGGGAGCTCAGAGTAGACATGGATAATTGGCAGTCCACTGCAGTTTGGGCTTCTTATGGTGAGTTTGCTGTTACAGGTGACAAATACACTCTCAATGTTGGTTTATATGATGCTCAGAGTACAACAAGTGATTCAATGTTTGGTCATAATGGCCAACCATTCACAGCGAAGGATCAGGACAATGA
Source organism: Asterias amurensis (assembly GCF_032118995.1). NCBI lineage: Eukaryota > Metazoa > Echinodermata > Asteroidea > Forcipulatida > Asteriidae > Asterias > Asterias amurensis. Next base: position 13,692,494 of record NC_092657.1, on the reverse strand, counting down.
TGGAGATACCATTGCCAACTGCGCAGAGCTATGGGAAGGTGCCTGGTGGTTTACAAGCTGCTACATGTCCCATCTGAATGGTAAATACTATCCACAGGAAGACGTTCCATTCGGACGTGGAGTAAAATGGGCAGGTTGGTGGTATGGATCAGATTATTTCTCCCTGAAGAAATGCAGCATGAAAATACGGCAAGTTTTGTAACTCATTAAACGAACAAGCTTTACTTAAAAAGACACAGGACAACTTCGGTATTGCCATCGACGTGTCTCCTAATTTGGTATATCTTAACATATGCCCAGCGTAACGAACCTTAAAAAATGAACTCAAATGGTCGTCGAAGTTGCATGATAATATTGACACAAACAACAACACTTGTCGCACGAAGTTGTGTGATTTGAGATGCTTTAATTCGATACCTTAAAATCAAATTTACGTGTTTAAGTGAGAAACAACCTCTTTCTCGAAAACGACGTTACTTCGTTGGGAGCCGTTTATCGCAATGTTTTGTAATATCATTGATCGTCAAGAAGTAAGTTTTTATGCTAACAGTTATTTTAAAGGAAGTCGTTGCCTTGGATCGGGTCGAGTTGGTCTTTGAAAGGCGTTTGTAACCGTTTGTTATAAAATGCATATGGGTAGAAATATGTTGTAAAAGTAGAATACAATGATCCGCACAAACATGCCTCGAAATTGCACGGTTTTCATTTTACCTCGTCGACTAACACGGTCGGCCATTTATGGGAGTCAAATTTTTGACTTCCATAAATGGCCGACCGTGTTAGTTCGCACAGTAAAAGGAAAACCACGCAATTTCGAGGCAAACTTGTGTGGATCATTGTATTCTACTTTTAAAACATCTTTCCAACCATATGCATTTTATAAACAAAGGTTACAAACGCTTTGTATAGACCAACTCGACCCGATCCAAGGCAACGTGTTCCTTTAAGCAATTGTCAATAGTGTCCTGTGCCTTTAAAGGCAATAGTGGCATATGTAGTTGACTATAATACCAATATTCTCACTTGGTATAACCCAACACTATGCATAACCAAAAACAATTATTTAAAAATGTGACCCATTAGGTCATCGAAGTTGCAAGAGAACTGCCGGCTTTTATATGCCTCCTAAAATGTGCAGCTGGCGTTTTTGATTATGTTTGTGAGAAATTACTCATCTCTCAAAAACGTACTTCAGAGTGAGCCGTTTATAAATAATATGTTCAATAGCTCCCTGTTGCTCGTTAACATTTTGTTTAGACTTGACACTAAATTGAATAAACACCAATGGTGTCCAGTGCCTTAAATAAACATTATGAGAACGAATTTACAACTATTCATATAAGTGATCATCGCAAAATGCATCACTGCCCCAAAGTATTCAATCTGAAGTACCTTGATGACTGATTTAATAAATAAATTAATGTCAGAGATAACAATGACATAAAACTCATTGATTTAAAGGTACACGTTGCCTTGGATCGGTCGAGTTGGTCTTTGTAAAAAGGTTTGTAACCGTTTGTTATCAAATGCATATGGATAGATGTATGTCGTAAAAGTAGAATACAATGATCCACACAAACATGCCTAAAAAATTGCACGGTTTTCTTTTTACATCGTCGAATAACACGGTCCGCCATTTATGGCCGACCGTGTAAGTTCGCAAAGTAACAGGAAAACCACGCAATCTCAAGGCAAGTTTGTGTGGATCATTGTATTCTACTTTTAAAACATCTTGCTCACCATATTCGTTTAATAACTGTTACAAATGCTTTTTATAGACCAACTCGTCCGATCCAAGGCAACGTGTTTCTTTAACATTTGGAAGTAGTCGAGTTAAAGGAACATGTGATTGGCGACAACAGTTCCTAAATAATTGGTTTGTACATTCTAAAATAAATATCCAGTGCAGATTATTTAAATTTTTTGAAAATGTTGACCCCCAAAACGGTACAAGTTTTCCGAACAAACACCTGGTCGTTTTCAACCACCCTGTGTTTAAAACGGGGAACCCGTTGGAATTCCGAATGTTCTGGTCAACTGATGTTTGTTGTAGAAATGAATGGCATGTAGTATAAAAAAAAAAAAAAATAATAATAATCAATCAATCAATCAATCAATAACACAACAAAATATTACCCTTTTTGTTAATCAATGTGTATATAATAGATGTTAAACTTGCATCGGGGATAAATAACATTAATTTTGTTTTTTTTTCCCAAACACCGGTGTGTGTTGGCACTGTATACTCAGTACTTGTCCGACTCCTGTGAAATAAGTATCACAGGCATCTTACTCGGGTGGGATTCGAACCCACGACCCTTGCAATTCTAAAGCAGTATAAATCAATGTGTGTTGCATATTGCACATTTTCAAATCAAAAATGTATTGTTGTCATTGCCTTTAAGAAACTACGTGTTAAGAAGTTGCTTCTGTTTTATTATGCTTAATTGTGTTTAACTTAAATTTAAATGTGTGGAACCTAGATTAGAAAAAACAAGACAATCTTAAAAAACTTAGAAACTGATTGGAATGTAAAGATCATTACAACAGCTGATTTCCTTTTCAGGAACAATCAAAATGTGGATAACACATTAATTGTGAACCGCTGATTCACACAAGTTGTTGAGCGTTTAAGAAGGTAAATATTTAAGAATGTCATTCTCTTTTAGTTTACTTAATTGCAAATTTATCTGTGTAAGCTTCAGGTAGAAATTAAATATTTAATGACTATTATCGTTTACTATCCAAGGATACAACTAAAATATGGATCAAAAGATACAACTTCAAACATGAGTTCAACAGCAACAATCAATGCTGGATGATTTCACATGGGGTTTACAATTGATGAAGGGATTGCCACATTAAGTTAGAAGTGATAGTTGAAACATTTGTCGTTGTCAGAGTGTTCAAAAAAGTACATACTGCTGAAGGTTGATCTCTTGTAATAAACTTAATTTTCTTTATCTGTTTTACTTATGTGTTTTTCTTAGATTGGAACAAAACTTATTTTATGTCAATAAACATGTACTCATCCGAAAAAAAAGAAGACAAAAATGGTTAATAATAAATAATTGCAAAGATCAGATAAACAGATACACTCCATTTCAGGAATAATCGCTGAAGTGGTTTAAGGTTTGAAAATCACATCACTTGCGATCTGCTAATTTAAAAAAAAAAATTGTTGTTAGAATGTTTAAGAAAGTATATTATTTTGAAGACGGTTGTTTTCTTTTAAAAAAAACTTAACTTTCTGCATTTGTTTTTTTCTGTGAGGACCTTAGATTAGAACAAAAATATATATAAGATGATTATCATCTTATTAGATGGTTATAAATTACGCAGCCAAGTAATCAAACATAAGGGTCAGAAGATCAGAAGAAATGAATGCAACTAACAGTAAAACAGCAACGAAATCCTTTGTTTAACACTAAAAGTTTGATTTAAACAATATATGAAGCAGATCTCAACTTTGCGGACTGCAATTGTTTTACATGTGTAGTTGTTGGTGTGTTTAAGAATGAAATTGTTACGAATGTTTTTTTGTTTTTTTAATTAATCGTCCAGCTCTTAATTTCTTACATGTTAGCCTTATATATAAAACAAAACACAAACCTGTTGAAATATTTAAAACGTTTACTCATACATGGCCTTTTTCAGAACTATGGAACCTAAGACAATACAAAACGCCGCTACTAAGCGGTTTAGAGCTTAGAACCTAAGTTGAAAGTTGTCTTAGTACGTAAGACACTACATTATTTGCTACTCTTACCAATGAGTAAACTGGTACATATAAGTGTGACGTTTAATTTTGTTGTGATCAATTACCGAACTTTGCGCCCAATGAGGCTGCCGGCAATGCACCTCTAAATGATCAGCAACAGTGCGATTTGATAACAAAATAAAATACCGTCACAAATGGCTCTTACTCTTAACACCATCTGTAACGCCCAAAGTCAGGGAACTTTGTTTCTGTTAGTTGAGGGCGCTGTTGAGGTCGAGCTGTTGCTATTGGGTACTAAATACCATGGTTTAGTTCCACGATTTGTTCCTAGTCAAGGCCCATTTTTTTCGCCCGAAGTTTAGGTTCCCGCCAAGGTTTTTTAAACGGTATGTTCATTGATTTTATTGCCACTACATTATAGAGCTGATTGAGTGATGGTGTTATATTTAGTTACTGTTTTGAAACCTAACATATTTTTTTTTTGACAAACCGTTTAATTTGGTTGCACATATAAATGGGGAATGTTATTCGGGTTTATACATGCATAATTTCACACAGGGTATAGCATAGTCAGTTGCTAATAACATTGTGTTTAAGTGGTAACTCTAGCCCTGGGTTTTATATGTCAAAGTTGGTATATAGACTCGCTTCATTCCATTCACTCCATGCACACGGGTCAATGTAAACATTGTTTTATTCATACATTCATTTGCATAACCATTAGGGTAGTTTGTGTTAGGTCCAATTGGTACAATCACGGAGTTTTTCTTGTGACATATCTTTTTGTTTATATTATCATTGTAGTTAATCCGTGCTAGTCACCATGTCAACTAAGTTTAATAACCATAAGAAGAATTATTAAGGAAACTGAATGTCTTGAACTCGACGCACGGCATGTTTTTACTTTGGCAGATCAACCATCAATCATTCTGCGGAAAAAGTACGGATACGCCATTAGATATTTGAAAATACCGACAATAAAAAGCTATTCTTCTTTAAATGCACCTGGAAATACAATGTTCTTTTCTTCAAACATTAGAGTATTTGTTAATGAACATTTCAATATTTTTTTGAGTAATCGTTTTGAACGATTTATATGTTTACACAAAATATATAAAGTTGTTTGGGGGTGACTCCGCCTACCCCTTTCGTGACGTCGATCGAGGCAGACTTTGCCTCGATCGAACATTGAACGCACGTACGTGCAAGTACATGCAAGTCCTAGTCGTGAGTTCGTACGTTTCGAAAAAAAAATATTGCATATTTCCGGCAATGTCGACCAGGTGTATTGCTGCTGGATGCAGCAAAACAACTTAAGATAGGGTCAGTTTGCAAAGGGGTCCGGTCCGACGTCTTTTTCAGCACTTCGATCCGTCGTGGTTTGAGAATCCGGAATACACCACACATTTTGACATGAAGAGAAAAGTTATTTTCTAAAACATGACGCCACCCCAACAATTTTCCCAGAAAGTGGGAAGTCGAATATTAGGTACCTGAAAGACGTGACGAACCTTAATAAGCATTTGCCTTACGTGAAAAAAATCGGGTATTGTTTCAACCTAGAGGGCATGTTTTTAGCTTGCGCCAAGAGTCACTATTTTGTGTTGGCACTGCATGCGATCCACCGCGCTGGGTAATCCGGACCGTCCTCACAGCAGCCATACAGTGCGTGCATTCTGCTTCGTGACCGTAGTTTGGTACGTACGTAAGCATCATACCGATCTGGTATCAAGACGCAGTATACGGGGCCAGACTATACAATTTCTCTTCAAATATCGCGCCTCGATTGACGTCACGAACAGCGCCCTCTCGGGTCGGGCTTTCTTTTAAATTGGTGAATAAAATGGAAACTAATTTTGTAGAACCTTAGCTCCTTGTTTATTTATGTTCCACTCATCAAAACACATATTTTAGTGACAAAAGCTTTATTTTGACAAAATACCACTTCCAGGTGACTTAAATGCATTCATTGGTAGGTATACATGGGACGACAATGTTGTAAATGAATGTGTTACAAACAACCAAATGCATTGTTACTAAAGCTGCAATGGACCGTGCAAGTGTCGCTCGTTTTCGCATGTTTGACCAACTAAAATTCGGTTTGTCATTAATGGCTACGCACTGAAAATACTTGAATACACTCTTAGAGGATTTTGGTACTTTTTTTAACACAGCACACAATGTTCACATTATTTACACTAAATTTTAACCGTAAAATATCAGTTGCTGAGGTGCTGTAGTTTTTGAGAAATTAGTAAAACATTGTCATGAAAATACGTTTACAGGCTAAAATAATGTTCGTCTCATGATCACTGAGACGAATATTATTCTTATTACATTGTTTTACTCATTTCTCAAAAACAACAGCACCTCAGCAAGTAATATTTTCAGGGAAGCTTTCTACTATCATTATTTTCAAGCTGTGTAATTTCAAGCTGTAAGTTTAGTGTAAATCTGTGGACATTGTGTTTTTTGTCCTACAAAAAGTACATAGACCCTTTATCTTGCACGGTCTATAGATGTACCTCAGCATTCTGGATTGAATAACCAATGTTGTGAGAAAATAAACTAAAGCATTGATAAAAGTGAACAAATGTCTTTGATGGAATTTGAGTAAACGGTGTTCATTTGTCAAAGTTATGTTATGAGAAATTGTTTAACGACGTCGTTTGAACAATGTATTTAAGATACAGGCGTAACTTTATTGATTGTACATGATATGAGTAATCAGACAAAATAAAAGGAAACAACCTTGGACGAAGACATGCTTACTTAGAACAGACTAAAATAATGTTAAAAAGCTAAACCTGTTTCACAAAATAGTACTTACATGGACTTAAGAGTAATGGGGTGAGGACGCATACAAATTAATGATTACAAAAACAAATTTCATAATATATATTTGGTTTGCGGTAACACCATGTGTGTATCTACTTGCCAGGTAGAGTTGTTCTTAGAGAGCTGTCTTGCTTTATTCTACTGCCGTGGAGAAGATAATCGGAGGTTCGGGAGACTTCTCAGTTCTAAAAAGAACTGTCCTGCTTTATAACTATTACCAGGGCGGAATAAATTTCATAATATTACACAAACCTATTAGGTTTCGGGTTAAGTGGCCTCTTTGTATTGTTTGATAGGAAACTAATTTTGACTAAACATGATGTTTTTAGTTTCTCAAAAATAAGTCAAGCAATGTTTCAAGTTTTGTCATTTTCTCAAAATACTTTTGAAACATACGTTCACTGTTTTGAAACTAAAGCCGCAATTTTATATGTTTGAGTTCTGTCTAGGTGAGTTAATGTATCTTTGTGTTGTTTTTTTTCCGAAAATTATTTTCAAATTAATTTGGTTTCCTGCGCCTGTTGTTCTAGAGATGCAACCGATTGAGAGACTTTGTTTTCCTATATTCACCTAGACAAGCATCCAATATAGTTCATATAATACGCCTTTTTTTGTTTTTCTACTTTCGGTTACTTTAAAATAATTGTCGTTTTTTTTTCCAAACCTGAATTCGAACTTTTAAAACAAGGTATTACACTAACATCATAGAGTGTATGTGTTGGATTAAAACAAATACAATAAATAATACGTGGCAAAATGTTCACTTACCCTTGTTTGTATTTTTGGTATTAAGACAACAAAATATGTCGACCATTTTTTGTTTTACTGTGTAGCTCTATGGTCACAGTTTAGTCGTTGCAGCATCACACGCAATATGCTAACAGCCATTGTACAAGTATATGGAATAGGTCACAATGAAATCATGTGACTCATTTCACATGGGAATGGCTAATAACATAAATGCTAAGTAAACAATTTGTACGGGCTATGTTGGTGAGCTTTTAAACCAAAACATGATGGTTTTGACAAGGCAATGTAGCCTGAACGTCTTACGTCACAGTTCGAGGGTCGTGAATGACGTGTGAGAGAGTTGCCTCTAGCAAAAGTAAATCCCCGTCCATCTTCACCTGTCACCTACAACTTTCAGTTAATGTTGAATTGTTAGACGCTAGGTGGCAGCATGGAAACTTACATTGTTAGTTTGCTGCTATTTATTCGCCTTTGGCTAGCTTTAGTTAAGGAAGTTGGAACGTATCAAAAAATGTGGCGGAATAACGTTTAATTAATTAAAACAAGACACTTAATAAACTGAATGAGAAAATCGAGCGAGGAAAGCACTTCAAATGATGTTGGAAATAATTTTCTATTTTCCACTTGATGGGACTTTAACAAAAACAAATAATGAAAATGTTGATACACTTCAGCGATACAATTATCCAGTAGAAAGAGTTAACAACAAAACGGTTTATCAAGGAGCGGATTTTAAAACAACGCGTTTTGAATACATTTATTGACGGTTCAGCCCACTTGGCACTTTATAAATGTAACTCTGGAGGCACCCTGACGTCTCAATCGGAACAACTCAAAATTGTTACACCATACCACTTGGCTGTGATACAATCTGGTTTCAAACTCAACTTCAACCACTCAGTTACGGCTGTCAGTAAACCTAAATTCACAAAAAGGGACGGGAGAGCTCCTTAATTGGTAAACCATACACAAACCTCCAATCGGCACTTGAAGTATTTCATACAAATATATTGATTTTGCTGTCCCCGCGATCGTCTAATTATGAAGCCTAGGAGAAAATACGCCAGCCTTGCAAAATCAAAATATAAAACTATCGACTTTCTGTCCACGCCCATCATCTTAGTTTGAGCGGCTTTGACAAATGATGGATAGGAACAACAAACGCAGAATTGACCTAGATTTGAGACCAAGCCTCGGTACGGGAACCCAATTCAAACTTCGGAATGAAAATGAGGAGTCTCGCGTATTATTAATTAACACTGCATATCACTTTATAGACAACATGTGTAACTCCGCAAAGTGAAAGGAAAATCGGTAAAATACTAGCACAATTAAACACAAAATTTACTTTGAAGTGGAAACTTCATATTTTGCAAAAAAATATATTATTTAAAAGGTTCAAAATGGTTGGTATATTGTGTTCGATTAAAAAATATTTTTGTGCATTTATTATAAATCTCTGTGCATTAATATTGTCCCCTGTCTACGCCAAAGAGCAACTGGTGCTTGATACCACGTCAGCAGCAATCACGTATTAAATATTTACGCACCGGAGAAAGCTATTTCAGCTTTCCACTGAACGACAATGAAAAGGCAGTGACAAAGGATTGAAAGTACGATGTCCTTGGAATAAATCTCGTCCGTTTTGTAAACACCCATGCTAAACAATCAATAATAGACTGGACCAATGCTGCCGCAGACAAATTTATATAGCTGTTTGAGTCTCAATACCGTTGTACCGTGTTTCAATTCAGTCTGACAATTTTAGTCATGGTGAAAATTGAAAATTAGTTAAGATGAAGAGTTTGCTGCTGATCGTATTTTTGGTGTGGTGTATTGAAGGTAAATTACAATTTGTCGTTTTTGTTTACCATGTAAATTGCTGCATCGTCAGTGGATGTTGGCGGGTTTTATGTGCTTGTTCATATGATTGTTATTTTTACAGGTTTGTATGTGCCAATTTCAACATAAATGTATTTCGTTGAATAATGATGGTGCTGCAAAAATGCCTTTTTACGATTTGTATTTGAATGGTGTCCGTTACAGCAATTTTCTGGTTATTACGCTTTTACATGCTAATAAAATAACTGGGACTAAAATTACGTTGTGACTTGTTTTACTCATTTCTTAAAAACTACAGCACGTAAGTGAGTAATATTTGACGGGAAGTTTTCTACTATCATTATCTTTAAACACTGTAAGTTTAGTGTCAATCTGTTGAAATCGTACTCGAATCCTTTAAACGAAAACTAAAGTATCAATAAATACATAAATCTGTCCGCGTATCTAGGCAATATTTTTTTGGGGGAAACGGAAATTCTTTAGCACAATAAAGTATATATCTTGAGACAACGAAAACGTATTTTGTTGTGAACGTTATCGTACGTAAGTTAGGAAACAAAAGCGTATAAAATACACGCAATCGAGCATTTCAAATTTGAAACTACAACTTTCGGTTTTAAATTTAATTGAAGGTCACTTGGGGTCGCACACTGTGTAGCAGTGCTTAAGTTTTTGAAGACACGGTAATTTAGAAATCCAATATTGTGCTCATGGTTTTGCAACCGATGTGTGGTTCAGGATTAATGATTCGTTAAATCGTGAACTTGTTATAACGTATAAATGATACAATTCTTATTTGTGAGGTTGACGAGTAATGATTTTTTTCAAACGTAATGTTTCATCATTTTCAGTTTGAACTGGAAGTAAAGGTCACATTGAGTCAATTTGTGTGTATCTCTGGTAATTTTTTTCCCCCCAAATATTTAAAATCAAGAAAACGATACTTTCTGAGTGAACTTTGTCTACTTTATTTTCACGTTTATATGTCTTTGGTTTATCTGTCTAGACAATTTAGTTGGCTTTATGTGCAGAAAGAAACTCACACAATTTTTCTATTTTACCCCGGTAGTAACTTTTAATGTAAACATAAGTAAAAATACTGTTTGTTCCGTTGTCTTTGTTTAATTTTCAGCAAACAATGGCATGGATATGTCGTCTTATTATGGCCCAGTACCCGAGCTGGATCCCGGTCAGCCTTATAACAAATACCATTGGGTGAAATCAGCCATGAAGAAACTTCAAAGTGGATGTCTGAAAGGAACCCCATTGCATGAAAGTGACCCCACAGAAAGTACTGATCAGAAAGGTATGCTTGTTACTGCTAGACGTTCACATCAATAAAATATCCAGTTACCGTAGTGGCAGGGAGTCAGAAACACTTTGTCACGTAGAAGCAGTTAAGTTGGGCGGAGTCTTCAACATGCCAAATTGCTTGATTTCGACGCCGATCATATATACCCCGACTTGATAATGTATTAAGATCGGGCAGATTGGCATTACCTTCGTAAGGTCGTAGTGCTGTGTGAACAGGGTATAAGACAATTTCTGGATGAGGTATCAGTATATACTTGGATTGCGGTAAGACCGTGTGTTGTCCACCTTCTCATATCAACTTCAAATTTCACATTTTATAGTTGGACATTTACTAAGAGGAAATCCCTAAAGTTACGTCCTGATAACGTCTTACGCTTTTGAAATACTTTATTCAAAGTTTAATAATTAAAACTGCCATAACTCCCGAACGCCCAAGTTGATTGTGTACAATTCAAACAAAATCGCAGCGGGTATTTTTAAACTCACTAAACGACATAACATAATGTGATCTAATTTGACCGTGACTTTTGGTTTAAACATGAAAACAAAATTGTATTGTATGTAGTTTGTTCCTTGGACTCCGACGAGCCTCTCGGTATGGAGAATGGAGACATTATCGATACCGATATCGAAGTATCATCGACGCCCGGCGTGGATCCTGTTAGCAGTGCGAGGCTCAATTATCAAGGTACATTTTTCAAATAAAAGTACAATAATTATTGCGGCTCTTATATGTGACCCGCCACGTGAAAATGAGTCAGATGTCGCGCTATGCATTAGCGCGCACATGTCCGTCACTTAATGACGCTCCTAGCGCTGTAGCAGGCAGTATTTCCTGCCAGATGTGAGACTACGTTTTTTAATTATGAGACCTATGTTTTACAAGATGCTGTGGTGCAATTTGTTGCCAATCAGACCAGGAACACCGGGGCAAACCCCTTCTCTTTGTTGATAAGTGTGGGTTAAACAAGGACGAAGGAATGGTTAAGTGTCTTGCTTAAGGACACAAGTGGCTGGGGATTCGTGGCTGGGGATTCGAAACCCCACTCTGCTGATCAGAAATACCAGAGTTTGAATTCGGTGCTCTTAACCGCTCGGCAATTGATAGTGAGGGGGTTTAGAAACACCAAATTAGCATCCACGCGACTTTATCAAAATTGGTAGCAACATTATTACAATTATATACATTTGCTTCAAGTCAATTAAGCACGGTTTTTGAAGTTGCTGACCTTAACAAACTTCTTACTTGCGGAATACAGGGGACCTCTGGCCCAAGGGTGCATTTTGCAAAGGGCGATTGGTCATTAACATTGCTCAACCATATGAAGGAACAATACATGAAATCAAAAAGTCGTGCTAACCAACTTCGATTTTAATCCCGTACAATGAACGAATTTTCAGATTGAAACTACACGTGGATTATTTGTTTGTATTCTCTCCAGTTATCTAAAATTGTGGTACAGTTCTCAGTTTACCATTGTTATACCTCTGTTCAAACTGTGACGTTTGATTGGTCGATAACCAATCACGTGCCGTGCAACAAATACGCATGTATCATGGCTAAAGATGCTCGCTACGCGGTGTACATCACCTTGATCGTTCCCACCGTTGGACGATTTCCAGGTGAATAATTGTTACTTATTTGAACTGTTCGTCTGCTTATTAAACCATGATTAAACTAAGCATAGCTCCGTCTCAACAATGTTTGAAGATGACAACATAACTTCGAGAAGAGGATAACAATGTTAACATTTTATAACAAAACAATTGTTGCACGCTGTGACTGGGGTCCATGGGTTTTGTACACCCTCGGTGGCAAATGGCACCCTCAGATTCGCCTCGGGTGCCATTTCCCCCCGCGGGTGTACAGAACGCCATGGATCCCATCACAGCGTGCAACAATTGTATATTGTAATACAACCTAATGTTATCCGCCAAAGTGATAACATTCTCGTTTGATGCTATGACACAAGAAGCTCTGATGTGAGGCAAGATTTTGTATGCACACTTATGATTAAAACCAAATTGTGCAAGTCTTCGTGGTATTTCACTGAACAAAAACCACCATGCACATTCACATGATACCTCGGACACAGCAAACCCACCTTTACACCGCGTTTACACCTGATCCTCCTACAAGGATCCAAGGAGGATCAGATCCCGAAAGCGAGATCAAGCATTTTGTGTGCCACGTTCACACTCGCATAGACCTTATGCATTGACGTCATCCAGCCGCCATCTTAGAGGAAAAACGGTGACGAAACAATCGATACGCATTGATTTGTACGCGCGGCGCACAGTATTGGCCAATGAACAACCTCCTTTCGACCTCTAGGTGAGGGCGCCCTACTGAAACGACGTAATGTGCATAAGGTCCGTTGACACCACATAGTTAAACGGAAGTTCAGTTCAGCTCACTGCGCGAGGTCATTGATTGTGGCAAGTTTTCGTTTGTATGACAAGATGTGAGCAGCTTAAATTGCAGGATTAGATTTCGCTCTGCGTTCACACTTTTTTGTTGATCACCTTTGCGGAATTTGATATCCCTTTGATCCCGAAATAAAGGGAAAAGAAAATGGAGTATCTGATCCTGATCCTGATCGCGTTCACACTAGCCGGTGATCTCCATTTGATTGCCATTTCGAGATCAGATCCTCCTTTGATCCTCATAGCAGGATCAAGTATGACTGCGGTGTATCTCATATTAGACGCAACCGATGGTTTTTTTTTCAATAATGGACTTTACCCGGCTTTGTTGATTGCATTCAAGTCAATTGTGTATTAAAGACACTGTACACTATTGGTAATTGTCAAAGACCAGTCTTCTCACTTGGTGCATCTCAACATATGTATCACTTAGCAAACCTGTGAAAATTTGAGCTCAATTGGTGGTCGAAGTTGCCAGATAATAATGGAAGAAAAAAACACCCTTGTCACACGAAGTTGTGTGCTTTCAGATAATTGATTTCGAGATCTTAAAATCTAAATCTGAGGTCTCGAAATAAAATTCGTGGACAATTACCTTTTTTCTAAAACTACGTTACTTCAAAGGGAGCCGTTTCTCACAATGTTTTATGTTTCCAACATCTCCCCATTACTTGTTACCAAGTAAGTAATATTTCATCATAATAACTATTGTGAGAAGATAGTGTCCACTGCCTTAAAGCTCAATGCAGAGGCAACCTACAAACAATTGTAAGTTTCAAAATTGGTATGTTATTTTTTGTTTATCAAGGCGGATGGTGCGCATCAAGTGATCAAGACTTTACTCCATGGATACAAGTCAACTTCAACGCCAGAGTGACCATAACTGGACTGGTCACCCAGGGAATGTGGAACTTCAACAACCGCGTTTCGACCTATAACGTAAAGTACGGTGATTTTGCGTCATCGTTGACATACGTGACAACCTCAAGTGGAAGTGTTCAACTGGTAAGTAATGAGAAATGGGCAATACTTATAAAATATATAGTCACTTAATAATCAGGATAACACATTTAATAATACATACCCCATACAGTTTCGCTTTTTATAATGGTGGAGAACGCATCACTTGGGGAGTTGAAGCGGTTGATAGTGACCAGCTTGAGCTGTTTATATATAACCGGTTGTTTTCGGATACGTTTGGATGCATACAATGCGCTTGTCTTTGTGCAGGGCGTTTGTTGTTACGGGCGATGCTTGGTTTGTTGGTAAGTTGGCCGCGCTGTGTGTATAAGGAAACGATAAACGTCTTGCACCAAGACTTATACGTGCACGAGTGCATATCCGAAAACTTCCAAAGTCATACAAATGCAACACACGTACATAGATCAATGACGCCGGAAAACGGATAAGTTTTCCCAGAATTTCTATGTTCATTACGCGTTTTGACCAACGGGCAGTAGTAGTGACTCGTTATTAAACTGCCGTTTAAAACCAACGGCAGTTTAAGAACTCGTCGCTACCTTTGTTGTCCCTTATTACAAATCCCCTTCACTCCTTAACTCTGGTAATAATACATTGGAGCAGAATGGCTCCAGAGATGTTTTACTTTCGAAGAGTGATACTTTTTATTTGATCAGGAATATGACCCGCACCAACTACATGTCTGAATAATGTATAGTTAATACAAACGTGTGCAACCAATTTTAGTGGCCTGACGAAGTGTGTTACTGGTAATAAGTACCGAGTAACAGTCAATACTGATATATCACTTATAGTCCCGACAACATACCCCCTTTCACTCTGTTTGTATCCCATATCTGATATATATATATTTTTATCTGATAATAATACCATGACGGAAGCCTTTCAGCCGCCCAGAGGAAGATGCACATAAGGTATATGAGCAGATGTTGCACAGGATGTACACATCCGAATCATGCTATCAATCGTGCAGCAACATTGAGTGTTTTGTCACGACACATTTACCTGACACAAAACTTTGTTGTAGTGAGTGAGTTGCGATGACAAGGTTTCATTTTGTAATTTATGTTCTGGTCGTATAGCTGTGTATAAAGCTTAACTCATTAATGTGTTATCATCAAAGGTTGTATATCACGCTCTAAAAATACAGCACTTTCCTGACACCGATTCATGCGCGCTCACCTGACGATGAGTGCATATCACAAACTGTTTACAAGCACATTACGTATATAATGTTATAATTAAAGGTTCTCATAGGCACATTTCCATTTGAATGTTGGTGTCCATTGATATCCGATAAGTCCATTGATATTTCGCAAGTCTTTCAATACTACCATTATGTTTATTACTGTTTTTTTCTTCTCAGTTCTCAGGTAATTCGGATGGAGATAGTCGCGTGAGCAACTCGTTCGCGCCAATGCTGAGCGCCCAGTTTCTGCGCATTGAACCAGTTTCATGTCTGCCGGTAAACTTATGCTGTATGCGCTTTGAGGTGTTAGGTTGTCGGTAATGTATGTAAGTGTATAAATCACAGCAAATGATTGACAAGTTATCACAACCTGGGTGTGGGCGCTGTTTCATCAAGCTACCTGGTGACTTTAAAGGCAGTAGACACTATTGGTAATTACTCAAAATAACTATTAGCGTAAAACCTTTCTTGGTGACGAGTAATGGGGAGAGACTGATGGTATCAAATATTGTGAGAAATGGCTCCCTCTGAAGTGCCATAGTTTTTGAGAAAGAAGTAATTTTCCACGAATTTGATTTCGAGACCTCAAGTTTAGAACGTGAGGTCTCGAAATCAACTATCTAAACGCACACAACTTCGTGTGACAAGGGTATTTTTTATTTCATTATTATCTCGCAAGTTCGATGACCGATTGAGCTCAAATTTTCACAGGTTTGTTATTTTATGCATATGTTGAGATACACCAACTGTGAAGGCTAGTCTTTGACAATTACCAATAGTGTACACTGTCTTTAAGTGTGTTCTATTTGATTTGGAGAGTGTATGCTACGTTTATAAAAACCGGTAACAAGTATGTTGGTGGTAACTAATAAACAGGGGAGTTTGGGGGTAATTGACAGCAGTTCCAAAACGACTTACTTGCCAAAGAAAATTTAATATAATGGAAGTTTGTAAGTCTAGCAGTGTTTGATTGATTTTCTAGAGGCTGGGAGTAGTCCGTTTAGTACAATTCAACATTTTAACAATGCTTGATATGGGTGTTTAATTGGTTAGGTGCGGCTCCTTAAAGAAACACGTTGCCTTGAGTTGGTCATTGAAAAGTGTTCTGTAACTTTTTGTTATGAAATCGATATGGTTAGAGATATGTTTTAAAAGTAGAATACAATGATCTACACCTATATATTGTCTCGAAATTGCGTGGTTTTCTTTTTTACCTAAAATGAAAACCGTGCAATTATGAGTAATACTTGTGTGGATCATTATATTCTACCTTTAAAATATCTTTCTAACCATATGCATTTCATAAAAAAACGGTTTCAAGTGTACGAAATGTTCTTGACTAGAGAGACAGTAGAACAAATAAAATATGTAGGTGGGGTAATATGTAAACTAGGTATGAGGCTGTGGAGAAAATGTGTTACCACATACCATTGCAAATGGATAAAGTTATTCTAACCAATTATAGTTAACACAAATTTCTTACCGAACAATGTTAATTTTCGCTTTATGTACCGAGTATCATCATCATCGGTTAGCATCATGCATTTCTGCATCAGCTGCCTGACTTGTGAGATGCTTCCAAATAGACCGGTCTTGAGCTGCCACTTCTGCCTCCTCCACAGACCACCCAGTGCCCAGTCTGGAGAGGTCCCTCTGGATTACATTTGTCCATGATGTCCTAGGGCGCCCTCGTCTGCGTTTCCCATGGGTTGGTGACCAGTTGTAGAGTTGTTTAGTGATGCGATTTGTACCCATTCGTTGGGTATGCAATAAATAAATTATTAGGCAGGAGTGAAATGGATGGTAATGGGAAGTTATTTATTAGCAGTGTTTTTGTCCAGTCCAAAGTAAAGGACTGTCTGGAGTTTGTGAATCCGGTGTGATTATTTATGATTGCGGTGTGTGTCATCTGGAAGTGCCATCCGACATGTTGAGATCCTGACATAAATATATCCCGACGACGACGTCCTAAACGAAAATAGGGCGACATACCGAGATAACCAAAAAGTAGGCTGTCGTCTTCCAGTGATAATGTTTATCGGGATGACGACATCCTAAAACTATGATTTCGTCTTGCTGTGATAATTATCTCGGGATGACGACATACAAAACTAGGATTTCGTCTTCCTGTGATAATTTATCTCGGGATGACGACATCTTACATCTATGATGTCGTCTTGCTGTGATAATTTATCTCGGGATGACGACATCAACAAAACTTGGATTTCGTCTCCACGTGATGATTTATCTCGGGATGACGAAATCCTAAAACTAGGATGTCGTCTTGCTGTGATTACTCATATCAGAATGATGACATCAACAAACTAGGATTTCGTCTTCCTGTGATGATTTATCTCGGGATGACGACATCTTAAATCTAGGATGTCGTCTTGCTGTGATGATTTATCTCTGGATGACGACATCTTAAAAGTAGGATGTCGTCTTCCTTCCAACAACACGCCTGACATGATTACCTGATGCGATCCAATGTCTTGTAGAATTACCGAAAACCAAAGTGGCGTCACTCATTCAACTATATACAATGGGTAGACGACATCAAAATTGAGGATGTCGACAACCCGAGATAAGTTATCACAGGAAGACGTCATTTTGTTCTGTGGATGTCGACATCCCGATATAACTATCTCGGTATGTCGACTTATTTTCGTTTAGGATGTCGTCATCCGGAGATAATTATGTACGGATCTCAAGATGTCGGATGGCACTTCCAGAGGTCCATACCCTTGCAAATGTTCGAACAATTATATATATATCATTGTGTGGTCCAAAAATTACTAACTGTAAATAATGTAAAATGTTGGCTGAATAATGAATTTAGTGTTATATAATGAAATATGTAAATACTTATTTATTAATACATCTACACTTGGCGCCTCAACGAGTCGAGGACCCCAAAACTAGAGTTTTGACATCGCATGGAAAAACCACAGCCGTAGTTTACGTGACCGAGGTCCACGTTAACCCGAATCTAAAGGTATCTAATACACAGCTTTCAGTTATCTGAACCAGTTGCGCGCCTTCAGCGTCGTAACAAACATTTTCCCTTAAGTAATATCCAGGGATTCGAGCATCTCTCAAACATTACTTAAAGAACAATTTGTGTATGCAGTGAGCAGTGATAAACAGTCAATATAAATTGATTTATTTTCACTTAAACTGCTAGATTATCTATTTAATGCAACATACTGGCCCATGAAGTCAGTAAACGAATTGAAAGAATTGTCTTTTTTTTCGTTTATGTTTTATGCTTAGTTTTTATTGAGTGCAATTATCTATTTAAATATGTAAAAAGTAACCTGCAGTTTGTTAAATTAATTTCAATTCGATATTCTCACTAGGAAGGTTTAGCTGCACGTCACGCGAGCAAAAACGTGAGATCATTTTTTTTTGTGTAAGAAATTTCACATTTCAAGCATCGTGAATTTCCCACTTTACACCACAGGCAAGTATTCATACACGCCTTACGTTCCCAGGGGTGATCGATCCCACCGCGCCATTTATTCCCAGCATGCCTTGCTCGATCATAACCCCTGGAAATGGCAAGTTTAAATGTGCTATATGCTACCACATTTCTTATGCAATGCCCCCCCCCCACCCATGACCATACTATTTTACCTGGTTTAAAGTCACCTGGAAGTGTTCTTTTTTCTTCAAACTAAAGCTTTTGTCACTTAAATATGTGTTGTGATGAATAAACAATTAACTACGGTTTACACAAATTAGTTTCCTTGTTATTTACAAATTTGAAAAAGACCGACCCGAGAGGGCGCTGTTCGTGACGTCAATAGAGGCGCGATAAAACGCATGGAGTGCCAACACAAGATATTGACGCCTGGCGCAAGCTCATTTAGGTTCGTTACGTCTATCAGGTACCTTCTTCGACCATCCCATTAGTTGTAAACAATTGTTGGGGCGGCGTAATGTTTTAGACAATGAACTTTTCTCTTCAAATGTGCAGTGTATTCCGGATTTTTGAAGCACGACGGCTTCTGTAGTTGTTTTGCTGTATCCAGCAGCACTACACCTGGTCGACATTGCCGGAAAAATGAAAAAAAAAAAATATATCGAAACGTACGAACTCACGACTAGACTTGAATGTAGTTGCACGTACGTGTGTTCGATGTTCGATCGAGGCAAAGTCTTCCTCGATTGACGTCACAAAAGGGGTAGGCGGAGTCACCCCCGCACAACTTTATTATTTGTTTTAAACATATACATCGTCAAAAACAATTACTAACACAAAAACTGTTTAGTTGAGAAACATTTATCCTAATGTTTGAAGAATGAAAAACTATATTTCCAGGTGACTTTAATAGACAAATTGCCTGCTTCATAGGCAAGCCGGTCACACGTACCCCCGAATGGTGATTATTAATCCGTACATGCATGTCCCCATGGAACTGAGTTGAAATATACAATAACCAGGCCTACTATTCAAATAGCACAGAGTGTCTTCTGCCAGACGAGGTTCTCATTTGCAATAGCCTACAGACAACCCCACCCACAAAGGGTTCACAATTGACCCGGGTTAAACATCGGAGGAACTAATTGAAACCAAGTTGAAATGGCAAATAACACTTGTATTAATATATAAGTATCAGTGCTAGACAAAGGTTTTGCTGTATATTACGAACCACCTTACGAACCACCTGAAACCAAGTTTAAATAACTATTAACACTATTCCCAATAGTATAAAGTATCAGCCGCCAGACAAAAGTGTTACTGCACTGAGCCCCCCCCCCCCCCCCCCCCCCACACACACCTTGGTTTCCGGCTCTCGACACTTTTGATAATTGTCGAAGACCAGTATTATGACGTGGTGTATCTCAACATATCCGCAAAACAAAAAAACCTGTGAACCTTTGAAATCAATTGGTCGTCGAAGTTACGAGATACTAATGATAAAGGAAGAAAACACCCCCTTGTAACAAGGAGGAAATTGATGCTTAAGCATTTAAGAAGACACATTTTGAAGAAGGTTGTTCTCTTTAAAGAAAAATGTACTTAATTGGCTTAATCTCCAGAAGACGATCAGAGCATACTGATCGAAACGTCGAGTTAACCCAACGGTTCTTTTCAGAACCACCCCAACTCATTTAGAGATTGTTATTACATGGTGTTACCGCAAACTCTTCTATATCTTATCTCCACCATGCAAAGTTTCAAATCCTACTTAATTGGCTTAATTTAATTTTGTAATTATGTTTGATTAGATTATAACACATTCTTGAAAGACTATGAACATGTAATCATCCAAGGAAAACAAAAATAGATATGAATAAAATGATTGTAAAGATCAGTACAACTGCACCAATAATATAAGCTAGAAAACTTTAAGTGTGGTTTAAAGGCACTGGACGCTATTGGTAATTGTCAAAAAGCGGTCATCTCACTCGGTGTACCTTAAAATATGCACAAAATAACAAACCTGTGAACATTTGAGCTCAATTGGTCGTTGAAGTTCCGAGATAAATATTAAAGAAAAAACACCCTTGTCAAACGAAGTTGTGTGCTCTGCAAAATTCAATTCCAAAGTCTCCAAATCAAATTCGGCAAAAGTTATTTTTTTCTCAAAAACTAAGTTAATTCAGAGGGGGCCGTTCTTACAATGTATTAGAGAGGTTTCGTAGAGTCACCGATACTCTTACGTGAACGGATACGTCATAATACGTCATCACTTGTTGAGGTCCATGTGACGTATAACCGTTGTACACAAGTTAGAATAGTCGCTAAAAACGGGAGTCTGTCGCCATACACGTAAGTAAACAACGAGTATATTTTGTTCATGTCTTTGTAGTTCATTGGTGCAGCCATTTGGTTAATAGCGTCCTCTTGAGCCTCAAGTTGAGGGTATACGTTAGATTTCTGCGAAACAAAGTTACACAGCTCACTTGACGCGAACGCGAACGCGTACGGTTCGATATCTGTATGCGTATTAATATCCGCGACTCTGCGAAACCTCTCTAATGTATTATCAACAACGCTCCATTCCGTGTTACAGGGAAGTTTTTATGCCAGCACTTTTTTGGGGTAATTACCAATAGTGTCCACTGTCATTATTAGCATCAGGGGAACCACCTGAAATGGCCAAAAACACTATTCCAAAAACAAATTATCAGCCGCCACACAAGCTGCATCGGGCCCGCCAGACACCCCTCACCACCACTAAGGTTAAACATCGGATGAACCACTTAAAACCAAGTTGAAATTACCAGCAACACTTTCACTGGACACTAAAAGTCATTATTATTATTATTACTCAAAATAGTTATCAGCATAAACCTTCTTTGGTAACGAGTATGGGGAAGATGTTGGTAGTATAAAACCCTTTCAGAAACAGCTCCCTAGAAGTAACGATATTTTTTTAGAAAGTGGCAATTTCTCATTACAATGAATTACTTTAATTCGATTTCGAGATCTCAGAATAAGATTTTGAGGGCTAGAAATCAAGCATCTGAAGTCACACAACTTTTGCAAAAAAAAAGTTTCTTTATTCAATAGTTCTCACGCAACTTCGACGACCAATTGAGCTCAAATGCCCATAGGTTTGTTACTTTAAAATGCATATGTCGGTTTACACTAAGTGAGAAGACTGATTCAATTCAATTCAATTCAATTCAATTCAATTCAATGATCTTTGATAATTACCAGTATTGTCAATGTATTTAACAGAAGTATCAGCCGCCAGATAACAGTTTGCCTGTATAAGGCCCGCCACCCCCCCCCCCCCCTCCCTCCCCCGGGGTAAACGTCGGAGGAACCACCTGAAACCAAGTTGAAATAACCAAACATTTTGTAATTTGCCTGTTTATTGTAAGACTTTTCGTAAATGTTTATATATTTTGACGCAACGTGCCATAACATACAATACGGTAACAGCTTACCCAGTCCATTAACGAACGACGTGATAGATTACAGGCTCTTTATTGTTGGCGAGGTTCAAGCAATTTTAGTGCTAGGATCATAAACCTATTCATGTCAGTATACATATGTTGAGGCTCAGGCTAATGACAATGGCCATCAGCTTTCTTTTCAAGGCAAGTGAATAATAAGTATAAGTTATATATTAAAGATGCTTTGACAAATTTTTGGCCGATTTGACCTGGTATTTTGATGGGGGTCGAGAAAGTTACAAGCTTTCATTTGAGCCGTTGCTCAAAAAAGTCCGCCAATTATTAGTAGCAGTGAATTTAAGTGCTCCAAATTAGTTTTTGTCGGGATCCCGACAATGTTTCACGTGACCAATTATTATGTGTTTTTTAAGAAACGTCTTAAATTTTTCTCATGGTTCCTGACCATTCCTGACCATTAAAAGTCAAACTTAAACCTCGATTTTTTAATGTTTGGGGCAAAAAATCTGGCATAGCATCTTTAACTGGCATTTTAATGAATATCAAATGTAAATTCTCTCTCGGTTGTTTGATCAACAACAGCCATAATTATATGATCTGTTGAGTAAATTTACATAAATTGGTCTAAAATATGCAAATAAAACAGTCATCCGGTGTGGTCTCACAAACAAACATAATATATACAAACATAGAATTATACGAATATTAAGCATTGTTATTACAACAAATACGTGTACAACACATTATAACAATGATTGGATAAATTGACACTTAGCTGACAAACTTGGAATTATGAGAGACTTGCATCTCCGGGACGGAAGGTCTTGAACGCACCAGTATGTAGCTTGTAGTGAATGACGGCTGGTATAGACCAAGGAATGAACGCAAAGTGCACTCGAGGGTCGCTTCGGATCGCCTGTTTGTTTACAACGTAAAGCATTGCCGTGTAGTGTAGGTGTAATGTGGGGCCGCTGAATTGTTTGGTTCATTGCTGGGGCTGTTAATTATTTGGGGTTGGGTACATTGGAGTGCTGCCTAACGTGCTGATGTGTTTTCTCTAGGTAATGGATAACGCTTTAAAGGTAGTGGACACTATTGGTAGTTACTCAAAATAATTATTAGCATAAAACCTTACTTGGTGACGAGCAATAGGGAGAGGTTGATGGTATACCACTTAATCTTCGATCTTGTCTTTGTACCGCAAAATTAAAGTCTCTTCTCAAAACTTATCTTATGTCACAGGTTTTCAATGACTAATTTTGTTGTGTCTGTTTTTCTTTGTGTTGTGTTTTTTGTTTTGTTTTGTTTTGGTTTACTGCGCCTTGAACACCCAGCAGGGTGGATATGTGCGCATTACAAGTCTTATTATTATTGTTATTATTATTATTATAAAACATTGTGAGAAACAGCTACCTCTGAAGTGCTATAGTTTTCGAGAAAGAAGTAATTTTCCACGAATTTGATTTCGAGACCTCAGGTTTAGAACTTGAGGTCTGGAAATCAACCATCTAAACGCACACAACTTCGTGTGACAAGGGTGTTTTCTTATTATTTTCACAGGTTAGTTATTTTATGCATATGTTGAGATGCACCAACTGTAAGGGCTTTTCTTTGACAATTACCAATACTGTCCACTGCCTTTAACACAAAAAAGCAACTGTGTATTGGTACGGCGCATCCAGTTGGCTGTAGTGTTTGTTACAACGTAAAGTAGTGCCGTGTAGTGTAGGTGTAGTGTCGTGTTATTATTAGGCTTCATGAACGTTGCTGCAACCACATAATCTTCACCTACAAGTTATTCACGTTATTTAGGGTCATTTTAAGATGGTTTCTGGCTGTTTTGAACGCGTTTTGATCTCTTCAGTTGATACTTTTCGAGATGGTGGTCTTCATGGTTGGATTGCCGTATTGGGTTTATTTACAAGCAGGCTAGCTTGGAATGTTTTGGTAAAATGCCTAGGTATGATGTTACCCACCCTACAGGAACAGTTCGTCACTTCGACTTGGTTAATTGGCTGGATGGTTGCCTTTGTAGATGCGGGGGTCGAAGGATCTGGTAAGTTTAACATGGTTACTGATGGTACGGCAAGGGTAGGCCGGGATAAGGTTTTATGCCTATAATTATTTGGAGTTATTTTCAATAGCGTCCAATGCGTTTAAATATGAAAAAGGTCACAACTCAAAGTGTCACAGCCTCTGAAACAATACAAACATTAACACAATTTGAGCAACAATTGAAGAAACTCAGACATTAAAGGAACACGTTGCCTTGGATCGGTCGAGTTGGTCTTCGAAAAGCATTCTGTAACCGTTTGTTATAAAATCGGTATGGTAAGAGAGATGTTGTAAATGTAGAATACAATGATCTACACAAATATGCCTCGAAATTGCGTGGTTTTCGTTTTACCTCGTCGACAAACCCGTTCGGTCATTTATTGGAGTCACAAATTTGACTCCCATATATGGCCGACCGCGTTAGTTCGCGACGTAAAATGAAAACCATTGCAACTTTGAGTGATACGTGTGTGGATCATTATATTCTACTTTTAAAACATCTTTCTAACCATATATGCATTTCAGAACAAACGGTGTCAAACGCTTTGCAAAGACCAACTGGTCCGATCCGAGGCAACGTGTTTCTTTAACAACAACATAACGGACAACGCTTCTGTTTTTTTTCTTTCATGTTTTTAACAATTTGTTTGCCACTCTGATCTACCCACAAAACTTAATTTTTCACTAAATTTAACAGTGATCCTATCAATTAAAAAAATCATCGCGGTACAACTGAAATTGCAGATTGTTTTCGTCTTGTCTGACTAGGTTTATATTTTTTGGTAATTTGTGTTTTCCTTTAAATCCGTTATACACTTTCGGTAAAAAAATAAATGAAATAAAAGTTCACCGATTTACAAATAATTTACAGGGTTTACAAAAGGTAATGGTAAAAGACTTCTCTTGAAATATTGTTTCATGAAATGCCTTACTTTAAAAAAAAAAAAACAGAATAAAACAATATGAACTATCGGTCGCGATAATTACGGATTCTTTTTAACACATGTCACGACACGGTGAAACTTGTAGAACAAGGGTGGGTTTCCCCGTTACTTTCTCCTGACTCCGTTGACCGATTGACCGTTTTTCACAGGTTTGTCATTTTAAAAGATGTGATACACGAAGTGTGGGACTTGAAAAATACTGTTAACCGAAAGTGTATAATGGCTTTAAGCAATTCGCTAGACGCACAGGGCCTACGCGACATTGATTTTAAGTTGTAGTTTGACGTTATTTGGTCGAACAATCATTTTTGCGAAAACATCAGTAATCGGTTTTACCATTTAAGGGAAAGGTACACGTTTGGTAATTACTCAAAATAACCATTAACTGTTGATAGCATTTATGTGAGAAACGACAACTTCTGAAGTAGTATAGATTTTGAGAAAGAGGTTATTTTATCACTAAAATAATAAAATACTTCTAGCTAGAAGTCTGTTATTCAACTAAGCACGCAATTTCTTCCAACAAGGTTTTTTTATCATCTTCTCGCAACAGTGACGACAAATTGAGCTCACATTTTCACAGGCTTGTTTGTTTATTATGCTCATGTTGGGATACACCAGTTGAGAAGACTGGTCTTTGACAATTACCAATATTGTTCAAGCCTTTAAACAATCGCGCTTATGTTGAGCCAACAATGACCAACGTTGGTTTAAAGGGAAGGTACACGTTTGTTAATTGTCAAAGACCAGTCTTCTCACTTGATGTATCCAACCATATTAATAAAATAACAAGCCTTTGAACATTTGAACTCCATCCGTCATCGAAGTTGCGAGGAAATGATGTAAGAAAAAAACAACCTTGTTGGACGAATTTGTGTGATTTCAGATAAGAATAAAATACTTCTAGCTAGAAGTATTTGATTATTTTATTTAGAAATTACCTCTTTCTCAACAACTAAGTTACTGCAGAGGGAGTAATTTCCCGCAATGTGTTACACTATCAACAGCTCTCCAATGCTCGTTACCAAGTCAGTTTTTAAGTTATATTTGTTTTGAGTAACTACCAAACATGTACATTCCATTTAATGTTGGGGCAAGGTAGTTACAACGAATTGTGCTCTGTGTGGTAGGTAAGATGTGTTTGTATGACTTAGCAATGTCGTTACAGCTGGCGGCACACACACCGTTCGTCTGCTGTTTGATACCTTCCACGCACTAGCTGATCAGCCCATCACACGAGAAAAGCCTATAGAAATGTTGACAATGAATTGTAGCACAAAAGTTGAACTCACAATTCCATTTGAGCAAAATATTACAAAATACCAACACTCGACAACGAGAACAAATACTTTAGTCTGGTTTCTGATCCCGAGGATCAAGGTTTCGCAAATCATTTGTACTGTATTGATATATGCAGTAGGGGCCTCTCACTCAAAATAATCTGACAACAACAAATACCAACATGTTTTTCACTCCACTCGACTCAGTGGTTAGAAGGCAATGAAAATAAATTCAAAACAACTTGCCAAATATCTAAGTCGCGCTGGGGTTCTGGCCTAATATACTGTGTTTTACTTAACTTTTGATATTCAATGGTCCATCGAGTAACCTGTCGTTTGTAGGCACACACCCCATAACCCGTTACCAGGCTTACAATTGTTTTGAGAACTTACCAACGATGTCCAATGCTTTTAAATCAGAAGATAATAAATAATAATATATATGACCTTTGGATCAACATTGATTTCAGGTTGCTTTTTACAGCGACGCAAAAACAACCTTTATCCAACATTATCTATACGTCAGCAACATTACGTTGAAGCAGGTTACAATACTGGTGTTGGACCAACATCAAATTTAGGTGTTTAATGTCGCCGTTGCAAAAACAAAATTCATCCAACATTGTAAATAACACAACAAACATGTGAACATTTGAGCTCAAATTGGTCGTAGAAGTTGCGAGATAATAATGAATTAACGAACATTCCAAAAATGTCTGCTTATTATTGTTAACCTCTGTGAAGCGCCTCGGGAGCCTTTGGGGTTGTAAAGGGCGCTATATAAAAGCCGTTTATTATTATAGGTTTTCTCGGTCAAATTCGGCAAATGAGCAGTCAATTTCATTTCCATGCGTTCGAATTAAAGCTGTTTTGCCTCTCCAGTTGTTACTGCGTTTCAAATTCAGAATTCGGCCATTCAATTTCCTTTTGAGTCGAGTCAAATTCCTTTAGCACTCTGTTCAATTTAGCGTAGCGTAATTCTTTTTCGGTACACACACACCTCAAGCAGCGTCTGCGGATTTGAATGCTGCTTTGATCAATTGTTAAATTGAATTATTATTTTGTTAAATCAAATGACGCAACAATACATTTGACTAATCATGAAACGAAATCGAATAACCCTTTTGAGTAGCATTCAATTTCGCGCGAAATAGAATATTCTGGTGGTTAAATTGGCTGCTCATTTTCCGAAATTGACCGAGAAAACCTCTATTATTATAAATTCCATTGTCACGAAGTTGTGTGCTTCCAGATGGTTGGTTTCGAGGCCCAAACATCTAATTTTAAGGTCTCGAAATCAATTTCGTGAAAAAAATTACTTCTTTCTCGAAAATTATGTCACTTAAGAGGGAGCCGTTTCTCACAATTGTTTATACTACCAATATCTCATCATTACTCGTTACCAAGTAAGTATTTTGCTAATAATAGTTTTGAGTAAATACCAGTAGTGTCAAACGCCATTAATATCACGCAACAAGACAACATTCATCCAGCATTGTAAATACGTGTAATTTTTGCGCTGAAACAATACAATACTGGAGTTGGATCAACATTAAATGTGTGTGTTTAATATCGCGACGCATAAACACCCTTTATCCAACATGGTAAATACTTCAAAACATAAGACTGAAACAGCAAATAAAGTAACCAGATTATTGTTGGATCAACAGTTATAATTGTTTGTTATTATCGCGACGCAAAACGAACTTTATCAACAATTGCATTTTTATTTTTTTTTCTGTGGTTCCCTTGGCATAGCCTAGGACATTATTCTAGCTAAAACCAATGAGCAAGGATAAACCTCAGCCGCCCGAATGCGATACACAACCAGTCCCCTGACTGACTCTAAAAAGAATAGCACACTGCAGTCTCACCCACACACAAAGCGCCTGTACACCCTACGCAGCCCCACTTACACACCGCTATTCCACACACCGCTATCGCCCACAATCCTAACCCGTGACCCGACGGCTCACGGTCTTGGATTGGGTGAGACAGCGGTGTGTGGAATATAGCGGTGTGTGGGACTGTGGCAACGAGCGTTTGTGTGCTTCCTTGGGTGAGGGCGTGGTGTGCTGTTTAAAGGCAGTATACACCATTGGCAAATGTCAAAGACTAGCCTTCACAGTTTATCTCAACATATGCATAAAATAACCTGTAAAATTTGAGCTCAATCGGTCATCAAAGTCGCGAGATAATAATGAAAGAAGAAAACACCCTTGTCACACGAAGTTGACGAAGTCTCGAAATCAAATTCGTGGACAATTCCTTCTTTTTAGAAAACTATGGCACTTCAGAGGGACCTGTTTCTTACAATGTTTTATACCACCAGCCTCTCCCAATTACCTGTCACAAAGAAAGGTTTTATGCTTATAATTATTTTGAGTAATTACCAATAGTGTCCACTGCCTTTAAAGACAGTCGGGGACAGGAGTTCCATTGCATTCGGCCATCGCATTCGTGCGGCTGTGGTTATGTACATGTATAGCTTTATTAAAGTAAGCAAACTATTACACAGCCTTGATCAAGGCTACCCTAGGCACAGTTCCTGTACATTATTTACATTTAAAGGGACACACCGGCTCACCGTTTACGCAATTAAGGGGTGTATAATCATAAATATTGTTGTTATATATGGTTGCTGTAAACAAAATATCATCAAACTGTCAAGTGTATAGCAAATAATGAAGATGATGTTTGGAATGCGATCGAGGCGTTTGGAATGCGATCGACGTGTCAGGACACGATTGCATAATTGACGTACTCCCTCCCTGCTCCTGCCACTCCATCTCCGAGTTTTTACAAAAATGTGGCGGCCGTGGCCTCCCCAAAACACGTACGGAATAACAAAAACGCACGGTGGGTTGTGACCGAGGCTTAAGCGTAGCTGGTATCTTGGAAAGGAAACGTAGCTGTTCGTATGGAACGTAAGTGTAGCTTGACTCGGGGTTGAAAACGTACGTGTTAAAATTATAGCGTAACTCGAAGGAAAGTAAGCGTAGCTCGGTAGCTGCGTAGCTTGGAACGTAACCAAGTAATACCTCATCAATCTCAAACATAACACTTCATTCACAGAATTAAAACAATGTTTTTTATTTTTTGACAAAATTATGCTTTGAGGGAGTTGTTTTATCATTATTTTTGTGTTCAACCTTTTATACAAAACTCTTATTCACCTGTTCTTTTTACGATCGGGGGCTCCGTTTTTGTTTTCATAAAACATTAAGCTACTCACACAATAACACTGTCATAAAACATTAAGCTACTCACACAATAACACTTTCAATGTACAAATGCAGTAGTCCTACGTTTTGACATAATCAATCTTTTTTTAATTACCTGAAAACTCCTAACAAAATTAAATTAGGAGCCATGAAAGCACAACATAGCATTACAATGGAACGTTGCGACCATAAGAAATAACGGAATCGACACGAGGTGTACCGACTGATAAACCCACGATGACAAACATGTACTTTGATGTCTGGCTCCCCCCCCCCCACCTCAGGCTCACGGCAAGACCCGCAAGCTGGGAGTTCATAGCGCCCGGGATTACACCTCCAGCCACCGACGAGACACGGTATGTGCGGTACGTGATATTCCTCAAGGCTTACTTTCCGACTGCTACCATGCCGAGGCGCTGTAAAACACGATTCCGTTATTGCACGAACCCTCTTAGTGAGAATCTTACTTCCCCGTCTTTTATATAATAATTTACAGTTTTTACCCGTAATCTGTATACATAGTCTCTGTCAAATATTTATGAATAATTGTAACCAAATAATAGACAATTTGGTTTATTAATTTATTTTTAATTTATTAGTATACGGCTGGAAGTAAACTGAAGGTCACGTGGGTTATCCGAACCAAACAAAATGGATAATCCATTTTTTTTTTTTTTTTTTTTATGCGTTAAAACGCAAAATTTGACGTTTTTTTTTTTGGGCAACTATATTCTTCTCCATTCCTGGAAGACCGGTGTGTCTCTTTAACCCCATAGAGGTGCCTCATACATCGGCCTCATCAGGAGCAAAGTTCAAGGCCTAAATTTTGTGTACAAAATAGCGATAGGTATTTTTATTCAGCCGCGCCACGCATCTAGAACTCTCTACCACTTAATCTTCGATCTTGACTTGCACTGCAAAATTCAAGTATCTTCTCAAAACTTACCTTATGTCACAAGTTTTCAATGACTAATTTTGTTGAGTCTGTTTTTCTTTGTGTTGTGTTTTGTTTTTGTTTTGTTTTTGGTTTTACTGCGCCTTGAACACCCAGCAGGGAGGATATGTGCAAATTACAAGTCTTGTTATTATTATGATAATAATTATTATTATTAGCTAACTATTTTTGTTTCTTCAATTTCTTCATAACAAAGGTGTTATAGCAACGCCTCTAATGGACAGATTTGGCGCCAGGACTGTGGTTACAGTGTGTGGATTAGTTGCTGGTATATCCGTGATAACTGCGTCCTTCTTATCCAGCCTATATGGAATTACCTTTATCCTGACTATATTCACCGGTAATTATTACACAGCTGGCTCTAATCATCGTAGCGAATCCCCTTGTTACATCCCATTTAGCTTGAGCTTAGGTAATCAAACGGTATATTTATAGATAAATAATAAAACCACATCCCTTCGCATCACCAAACAAGTGTCAATACACTCAAACCCGAGGGCGTACAAAACCCATGGACCCCAATTACACGGTGCAAAACTTTTGCAATACACATGGATAATTCATTTTGTCGAAGTTATGTTTTTCGAAGTTATGTTGTCAACTACAAACAAAATTTGCGACGAGTATGCATAGTTTAATAACAGACGAACAGTTGTTCAAATAAGAAAACCATTATTCACTGTTCCCTCGAACCCGCGGCTATTTCGTACTTAGCGCTTGAAATTGATCAACGGTGGGAACGATCAAGTTGATGTACACCGGTTAGCATCACTCATGTTACCCACCGCGCTGTGCAGTCATGGTACCTGCGTATTTGTTGCAAGGGACATGATTTGTTCTCGACCAATCAAACTTCACAGTTTGTTGCCGAGGTATATCAATGTTGTTTGTTTTACCTCGGTAAACCACCATTGGTCAATTACACCCGCGCAATACGAACCAAATGCGGGTTCTAAAGAACAGTGGCGACATGTTTATATCGCTTAATAAACTATGCATGATCTGTCGCAACAATGTTTGAAGATGACAACGGAACTGATTGCACGCTTTAGTTGGGATCCATTGGTTTTGTACAACCTCGGGGGGGGGGGGGGATGGCACCATCGTCTTTGCCTAAGGTGTAATTTCCCCCCTCGGGTATACACTGCAATCGACCCCGCCACAGCGTGCAACAATTGTTTAATACCATTGCAGAGCTTTCTGCAACATGTAGCTTATTCCTTACCACATACAAAGTTTACTCCAAACTTGTAAACCAATGTTCAGTGTGTACATTTTACCGAGTAATATAGGTTTTATCGGTCAAAATCGGCGAATGAGCAGTCAATTCAATTTGCATGCGTTCTAATTCAAGCTGTTTTGCCTCTCCAGTTGTTAGTGAGTTTCAAATTCACAATTCGACCATTCAATTTAGTTTTGAGTCGAGTTAAGTTTCTTCAGCACACAGTTCAATTTAGCGTCTGCGAATTCGAATGCTGCCTTAGTATGAATTGCTAAATTGAATGACGCACAATTATATTTAACTAGTTATAAAACGAAGTCGATTGACCCTTTTCAGTAGCATTCGATTTCGCACGAAAGAGAATAGCTTGGTGATTAAAATGGCAGCTCATTTGCCCAAATTTACCAAGAAAACATATAATAGTTACTGCGTACTGCAATAGGTTGCAATTTATTTGTTTGTTTTGTTTTTCAGATTGGTAAATTGTTTTGTAATGGCTGTTATTGTTCTTTCCGTACTAAACGATGGTTAAATTGTTTTTGTGTTTAATTTTGCAGGACCAGCTTTTGGCATATCATACGTGATAACGAAGAATCTAATTGGAAGCTATTTTAGTAAGTCTATCACAACAGCTTACGGTTTGTCGACCCTGGGTAGCTCTTTTACCTTCTTCGTTGTGCCCTTGATACAGCTTTTCCTAGACATCTACGGCTGGAGGGGAACATGGCTTCTTCTTGGAGGATGGTTCTTAAATCTCGCTGTCGTTGGAGCTCTGATGAAACCACCTGCAGCTAGTGGGAGTCGAGATGGTTACGAGCCAGCTCACACAGACGAGGAGCAATACACAGGGGAAGACAAACTGGCACCAAACAACCGCTTTGGATGTTCTTATTTTATCAGAATCTTCTCATCTACTCGAGATACATTTCAGCTTGGATTGTTCTCGTCCATATCGTTCTTGCTGATTGTACTTAACTACTCCGTTTGGCAACTGTTCTACTCTGCATGGATAATATACTATGTGCAGTACACTACTGTGTCTAAAGGATTCACACTGGAAGACGCGTCGCAATTCATTATCGCTTATGGAGTAGGGAGGACATTTGCTTGCCTCTTAATTGGTCCGTTAGTTCAATCTGTGCAGGCTGTCAGCACACACACATGGCTTGCTGGTGCTCTGCTTTTATCTGGAGTTTATTATGCTGTCGATCCATGGTTGACGTCTTATTGGCCGATTGTGGCAAATTCACTCATGTTTGGATTCTTTTATCCAGTGACTTCAATACTTATGGATGTTGTCGTGAAAGAGATATTCGGTAAGGAGCAAATGGGTCATGTATTTGGATGGCTGGGACTTGTGTCCGGTTTGGCAAAACTCCTCCTGTTGTATTTTCCCGGTGAGTTTTTTTTTTTTTTTTCATCGTCTGCAGAGAACAGTAACAACTATTTTTTTTTTTTTTATTTTTTTTTTTTTTTTTTTTATTGTTTTAATCACATCTTTTGAATTTCAACATAATATAGGTTTTCTCGGCCAATTTCGAAAAAAAGTGCAGCCAATTTAACCATCAAGCTATTCTATTTCGCGCGAAATCGAATGCTACTGAAAAGGGTCAATCGATTTCGTTTTATGATTAGTCAAGTGTAATGTTGCGTCATTCGATTTAACAATATAATCACTCAATTTAACAATTCATCAAAGCAGCTTCAAATTCGCAGTCGCTTCTTTAGGCGTGTGTGTCTCGAAAAAGAATGACGATACACTAAACTTAACTTAGTGCTAAAGGAGCTTGACTCGACTCAAAACGAAATTGAATGGCCGAATTCTGAACTTGAAACGCAGTAACAACTAGAGAGGCAAAACAGCTTTAATTCGAACGCATTAAAATGAAATCGGCTGCTCGTTTGCCGAGTTGACCGAGAAAACCTATATTTTGAAAACCGTTCGTTCTGTTTTTGAAAACCAACACCATAAAGAGCAATACAATCTTGTTGCAAACAATTATTGTTGATGTTGATCACTTGTCCAAAACTAAAATGGTTCTCAAATGAGCGGATGCAAAACTAATAAAACCGGGTCACTGATATTTTAACATGTTAGCTAAAACTGTCAAAATTTGCCCTTTTTTAAGATATGGTACTGTTTCAGTTTGTACATGTAAATTGCCTTCATGTTTACACGTATTGCATTAGCATAATGAGAAGTACGATTTCCTACAAACACATGAGCATCTTCTTCAAACTGCATGCGTCTATGGTTTAAGCAGTACACAGTAAGTTCTCGTTAAACAACATTATGAATGATGAATCTGGATCTGGTATTGCTTTTTTCATGCCAATGATTGCAAATTACAAATGATGTTACTAATGGTAAATGCAAGGCATGCAAGGAAAAAGCCCCGATTTAAATGTTATACAATAACACAACCAATAGTGTTCATTGTTAAACATAATGTACCATTTGTGTAGCAAGGACTTTTGAGTGGTATACCATTTTGCTGTGCAATTGGTAATTGGTGGTTCGCAAATTGCTGTGCAACTGTTAATTGGTGGTACATCATGGAGCAAACCAATGATGATTAATCGTATACCATTGACTGTGTCACAGGATACTGATTGGCTTACCATGTATGACTAAACCGATGGTGTTGAACCATTGACTGCTGAAAAAAAAAAACGTTAGTAAACATCATGATTTATAACATTCCAATGGTAATTGACCAGTCTAAAACTAATTGTAAACGACATGTACTCAATATCACAAGTTCAAAATGTCATATAAGTAATCACGTTAAAACACTTTAGGCTGCGTTCGATTAGCTTCCCTGTGTCGACCCCGCGGTGATCACTCGGGTGAGCCCCTGACAAGAGCTAATCGAACGATCACTCAATGTTCGCAAATACTTTGAAATTACTATCGACTGTTTCAACAAATAATGTCAACACGGTTTTCTTTAATTACCAACAGGGAACGGTAATCATAGCTTCAACTAAAACTTTAACTAAAAATTGGTATTGCTAAGCCCTTGTTGAATGTTCTAAAAAATTGTCATCGTGATCGTACCGGCCAAACTAAAGCTGAATGTACGGTCGATAGAGAACCCGTTGACCGTACACCTCCACACAACTCGGCCTTAATTACGACGATTTCACTTACCGACGAAAATCGGTGCAGAGCTAGCGCGGTGCAGCTTGAAAGATTTTTGATTTCCCAAATCCTTTGTGCAGGTTGACAAACACGTCATATCCTAGAAGAAAACAACGAAGAGCTTTGAGCTCCTCTGGTTGAAAACCATTTATTTTTAGCTTGTCCTGCAGCAAAATTTAAACTTCCTAGCTTCACACATCGCGAGGGTGCACTTCGCGAGAGGAGGTCGCCATTTTTCTCATTGATAAGCACACACACAAACTACGTCATAACGAGAGTCTATCTGCCCTGATGAATATTCAACATCCTATTCCAGCAAACGTAATTTGCGCTGTAATCCGTGCGCAATTGTAAATAAACACATAAGCAGCCTTTTACAAAGGAAATAAGGCTCTGATCCGGCCTCGTTTTGTAACCTCGTTGATACCTCGAAAGCCATGCTTCGACCCCGCGGTATCAAGTAGTGTATGTGCCGTGCGGTCTAGTATCTATGCATTTCGTGAAGTCAGAGCGGGCCGGTGCTTGCGTAAAGAGCCTTCGACAAGGCTAGGGCAGACCGGGGTCGACCCAGGGAAGCTAATCGAACACAACCAAATACAAATATCTCATGTTAGCTCCGAATCAAACGGCTTTATCCAACACGTATAGCATAGTTTCCACGTAAACATTGAGTGGCACTGTTCGGTCAATCTTATTAGTTAAAGGCACTAGACATTATTGGTTAATAGTCAAAAGAATTATTAGCATAAAACCTTACTTGGTAAACGAGCAATGGGGAGAGGTTGATAGTATAAAATGATGTGAGAATTGGCTCCCTCTGAAACGACGTAGTTTTCGAGAAATAAGTCATTTTCCAAGAATTTGATTTTGATACATAAGATTTAGAATTTGAGGTCACGAAATCAATTGAGCTCAAATTTTCACAGGTTTGTTATTGTGTGCATATATTGAGATACACCAAGTGGAAAGAATGGTCTTTGACAGTTACCAACAGTGTCCACTGCCTTTAACACTTGGTTCAATGGTGTACTATTTGTTTCAGCCTAAATTTATGTATTTTGTGTTATTAGTTAATGCATATTTTGTTTTCTTTAAACACGTTTAGGCTGCCCACAGTTGGTATTGTTTGGTAATGTGGTTTTTTATTGTTTGTGCCCACCAGGATTGATGTATGACCTAACGGGAGACTACACCGTGGTTTTCAGTCTAATGGCTGGTGCACAATCACTGACTGTTTTTGCTACATTGGGTTTGAGCTGGAGGCAGAAATACCATATCAGTTCATCTGAGGCATCCTCGTGAGGATCTGTAACTCGCCTAGTTAAAGGAACACGTTGCCTTGGATCGGTCGAGTTGGTCTTTGAAAAGCGTTTGTAACCGTTTTTTATAAAATGCATATGGGTAGAAAGATGTTGTAAAAGTAGAATACAATGATTCACACAAACATGCCTCGAAATTGCGTGGTTTTCCTTTTACCTCGTCGACTAACACGTCGGCCATTTATGGGGGTCAAAATTTTGACTCCCATAATTGGCCGACCATGTTAGTTCGCACAGTAGAAGGAAAACCACGCAATTTCGAGGCAAACTTGTGTGGATCATTGTATTCTACTTTTAAAACATCTTTCCAACCATATGCATTTTATAAAAAAACGGTTACAAACGCTTTTGTTTTGACCAACTCGTCCGATCCAAGGCAACGTGTTCCTTTAACTGTAGGACAAACCGTTTCAGAAACAGGTGCATCACCACCCAAGCTGAGCTGCTCAATCAGCAATAATTTTACTGATCTGCATATGATGTTGTATTCATTGTTCAAGTTGTTGTATCTGTACAGTTTTAAAACTTTATAATTAAGCTGTCTATATTTGTAGAACCTTTAATTGTATAGTTGCTCTTGCTCATTAATCTTTGAATAATTTTTTTTTATACTAACTTAAATGCAGAGTTCGATAACAATAAATAGTTCAAAACTGGTTGACCCGGAAGTAAAGTTGAACCTAGGGTCGCAGTTACCCAAGGTCAATTGTTTATGCCTAACGAGTCATTTACTGAAAAAAGGAAAGAACATAAATGAAATCGGCTGGGTACATGTACTTTTCAAGATTTTGTGCTGCAAAGAAAAAACTCACTAAAAGCGTTTAAATACCTTAATTTGACATCTGATGACGCCACAGTCACAAACATGTAAACTGCACCAATAAAGTATCTAAACACTTACAAATGGTCAGATTTATCGGAACCTAAAATAGTATACAAAAAAATAATTATTCATTTTTATTCACCGTTAATTTCTGCACATGTTGACA
The DNA here is from genome assembly GCF_032118995.1 of Asterias amurensis. Lineage (NCBI taxonomy): Eukaryota > Metazoa > Echinodermata > Asteroidea > Forcipulatida > Asteriidae > Asterias > Asterias amurensis. The sequence goes on along the minus strand of NC_092657.1, from coordinate 13,655,426 downwards.
CCTATTGTGTTCCGCTACGATGTTGTTTGGTGGTTTTATGGGCACTTGAGTGGCTTAAGGTCGAATTTCAAAAGTTGCAAAAGCCCCTGTTCATCCCAATTCCAGAAGGGAACTCTCGTAAGCATCACACACAGACAAAATCAAGACAAAAGACACAAACTCGTTTCGTTTACTTGACCATGAAATTTACTGCCGTATCTTTAACTCTAAAACTGCTGATATCCTGTCCTCAGTTCTTAGTGTGTCCTCCATCACTGTCCTGAACGCCAAGGAGTAGTCTTCTCATACTCCCAATGAGACCTCTGATCTGTCCCTGGTCAATCCCCTGCCATTTCCTGATCAGGATGCGTCGCAATCCCTCGAGAGTGATGTCAGGCTAGATGGACTTGTTCACTTTCTTCTGCGCAGAATTCACCATCGGACGGCCACTCCTTGGCAGGTCGTCCACATTTCCCTGAGTTTGGTAGCGATTCCACCATTTACTGACCGTCGCTGATAACATTCCAACTTGATGAGCTGCAGCTTGAATCGACATATCGGCTTCTATCAAACCAACGATCCGTCCTCTTTCCTGTTTGGTAAGTTGAGCCATCTGTCCTGTCATCTTGAAACACCTTTCCCTGTCTAACCATATCAAGGAATCTGGCTCTTGACCCATATTGATCTATGCCTCCCATTGTTGGCCCCTTTGCTTGGTTACTGACAATTAATGCTGTATGTTCATCGCAACCGATTTATCCAACACGCGACAAAAACAAAATCATTTGTAAAAGGCGGGCAAAAGAAACGCTGATCTTACTCGTCACTATCAATGATTTAGCTTGAATAGGGGCTTTTGCAACTTTTGAAATTCGACCTTAAGCCACTCAAGTGCCCATGAATCCACCAAACAACATCGTAGCGCAACACAAGATGTGTCAAAATGTGTAGAAATTAACGGTGACTCGGAAAGAATAATTATTTGTTGGCACACTATTTCAGGTTCTGATATATCGGACCATTTATAAGTGTTTAGATACTTTATTGGCGCAGTTTATTTTACATACTAATAAATTTGATATGGTACACAATGACATGTAACTTATCTCAATCCATGGCCTTTTTTATAAAAACCCTGTTAGAACGTACGTGTCTTCCCTCTCGGTTATGATTTTATTTGACGCTTTGCCGTGATTACACGATTGCACAATCAGTGATTGTCACATCGTAATTTACAATCCAGCCAGCGCAAGGTGTTCGATTGGTCTGTTCATCGTTAATTATCGTGTACCTCAGCTTGCGGTAACACCATGTGTGTATCTTGCTAGGTGGCAGTTTGTTCTTAGAGAACTGTCTTGCTTAGTTCTACTACCGCGGAGTAGATTGTTCGGGTGTTCGGGAGAATTCTCAGTTCTGAAAAGAACTCTCCTACTTATATACTTTTACCTGGGTGGATGGTAAAGAAATATGCTTGGACTACTACTTTAACTTATATGATCGTAATTGACTGAACTACCGCGGAGTCAGTTTTTGGATCGGTCTCTATCAATCAAACAGGTAAAGGTAACAGTCAATGGTCGGAACTTAGTGCGTGAACTTGTTACACAGTCGAATGCTAGGCAGTTGGGCGCGCTTTTGAATTACTATAAAAAGTAATAGTGTGAGATTCAAATGGCGATTGGTTCTGTTGCATCACGTGTTTACGCTTTTTATGCTAGTTGAATATATATATAGTTATTTGGGGGAACAAAATCACATACAAATAGTTATTTCCTTTTAGCTGTGCTCGTTATTGCAGAAAAAAAAAATTGGTGGGGGACACAATGTCAAATTTCCCCCGTGTATTTGACAACCTTTATCATGAAATTCAAATATTGCACTGTGTTAGACCGAACCCTGTGACCATATTGATACATTCCTAAGAAATCAACAACTAGTTATCCTAACGACAAACCTTGGTTTGACGGTTCAGTGGACAAGGCACTCCGCCCAAGGGACATGGCATTCAAACGAGGGGATAACGCATCTTGGAAATAGGCGACGCAGTCAGGAAGACAAAACGCCGTTACCAGGGGCAACTCGAGGACGGTATATCTTCTACCAACTCCAAAGAAATGTGGAAGAGTTTAAATAAAATGACTGGGTATAAGCCCAGCCCCCGATTTCACGAAGCGCTGCGACGCGTCGCAAGTGCAAGTTGCGACCAGTTACACGTCGTAAGTTGCGAACTCGTCGCAGCCGCGACGTGTCTTAAAGGTCTGCGACGCATCGCAAACCTTACGATGCGTCGCTACTTGCGATGAGTTTCGTGAAATCGGGGGCTGGTCCGTAGGTGTAATATCTAATGATCCGTTATTGCCAAAACCAACTGAATGAATTTTATGCTCGTTTCGATCGCCCTTTGGACAGGACAACAATTCCTTATAGCGATGACCTTCTTCCCCCAGTTAAGGTTTCGTTGAACGATACCCGCCGTGTCTTGTCCAAAGTAAACGAGAGGAAGGCTCCTGGTCCGTATGGGATTTCCTCGTGCCTTTTGCGATCGTGCAAAAATGAACTGTGTGACATTCTCTGTATTATTTTTAATTGGTCATTGCAGATTTGTCAGGTTCCTAAGGTATTTAAACATTCATTTGTCATTCCTGTGCCCAAGCGTAGACCCGTTTGTTTAAATGAGTACCGACCAGTTGCTTTGACGTCAATTGTTGCGAAGTGTTTAGAGTCTCTGGTACGGCAATATATTTTAGCTAATACTCCACCTGCTCTTGATCCTTATCAGTTTGCTTACAATAAAAACAGATCAGTAGAGAATGCAGTGTCTCTCGCATTATTTAATGTAACTCGGTTTCTGGATCAAAAAATGCCTTATTATGCCAAACTTTTATTCAATGATTACAGCTCGGCCTCTAACACGATTTCGCCTTTTAAATTATATGACACGTTGACTCTTCCATGGTTAAATGTTAATCTTTGTAAGTGGGTTTTAGACTTTCTATTGGATCATCCTCAGATTGTCAGAGTCGGAAATAATTATTCCAAACCCCTGGTTTTAAATACCGGGACGCCACAGGGTTGCATTTTGTCTCCTTTGCTGTACTCGTTATTTACATACGATTGCGTCAGTACGTCAGCCAGCAATTTTATGGTTAAGTACGCTGATGACACGACTGTATAATTAAAAATGACGAGATATCGTACCGAAATGAAGTACAATCTATTGTTAACTGGTGCACTGAGAACGATTCAGAATTAAATGTCAATAAAACACAGGAATTTGTTATTGATTTTCGCAAAAATCCTGCAGCTTTTGCTCCCTTGGTCATTAATGGTTCTGAAGTGGAAATAGTAAAATGTTTTAAATTTCTAGGTGTACATTTATCATCTGATTTGAAATAAGGGACGTAATGCAAATTCAGTTGTTAAGAAAATTCAGCACAGAATATTTTTCTTGAGATGGCTGAGAAGCTTCCACGTCAGTCAGCCACTTCTGTTGAACTTCTACCGTGCGGTGATTTAGAGTGTTTTGACAAAATCAATGATCGTTTGGTGGGGCAATGTAACAGCCGATGACCGGAAGCGTATAAGCCGGATCGTTTGCACAGCTGGTAAAATCATAGGTTGCCAACTTCCATCACTTGATGAACTGTACCTCTCTCGAGTTAAAACAAACGAGCCCTCTCTATAGTAGATGACCAGTTTCATCCAGCACATTCCCTCTTTCAGCCCATGGGGTCTAAGAATCGTTTTCGTTCAATTAAATCTGGATCCAACCGTACTTTGCAGAGTTTTTATCCCAGAGCTGTTTGTGTTCTAAATGACAGGTTTTAATCATGAATGTCTATTCGGGATTTTAATAATATCGTACTATTTTTATATTTCGTATTCACCTGTATATTGTAATACTTTTCAGATTTACTTTTGTAAATGGTTAATTTTTAGTGTAATTTGTATATAACATAATATTTTAAGACACGCACAACCAAAACGAATTTCACTCTACTAATAAAACAATAAAACATTATTCTATTCTACTATATTCTGAGACTGTTTTCTCAGTGGCCGAAAATTACACCACAAATCATCTAAAATGAAAAATCTACCCGGGCCCTGAAGCAGGCCTGGACCCCAGGCCGTAAAAAGCTTCGCGTACCGCACGAGCATGTTCCATCTTTAAAGACATGCTTGAACGAAAATGTCAAGTCGTGAACCTTTGCTGAATTCCACTTAAAATGTTTTCGATGAATAAGACAATCGAGTCATATGATTATAAACAGGTTTCAATTGGATAAAAAAAAAAAACAATCATTTTGTATGCCCTTGTCCACAGCTTTTCTGCGAGATTTGTGGAAAGCCCCGTTACGTTATCACTTCTTAAAACGTAATGAGTAGATAAAGCCGCTGTGTTGCAGCGTGGATGTATACCAAAGCAATCTCCCACAAATGACGTCAGCGGCATTGTCCTTTAACGCCCGCTCTCAACGGCAGAAGTGTTTTTAGTTTTTCAAAAACCTTTAGGTAGTAAGGGGCCTGACTGTTTACTCGATAATTACGAAAAGTTCACAAGTGTACACATATCCAAATAACATTAAAATGGTGAACAAGTTCATTATAAACATGTAAAAATACAACTTATGTTGAAAACATTCCTCTCAGGTAGCTGTTTAACATTGTTTTTCTCCCACCGGTGAATATATACTAGTGGGAAACGAAAGTGGGTTTTGCCTACCCAAGTTTACGTCTTGCACACGGCAGACAGTACACGTTTTCTACAAATTCACCCTCGTGTGAAACGTTCGATCGGAACATGAAGGTCGGACCATTTATGATGGCTATATAAATATCCGTCTCAATAAGGATAATAGCGACTTTTTGTTTTCGACGACGGGTGGTTCTGCGACGTTTTCAGCACAACGAGGACTCATCCCATGTACAGTCGTAGAAAGTGAGGGACGACCGTCCTCAAAGCCGACGCATGCGCAGATGACGCCAAATGTCATCTTTGTCGTCGCAGAACCATCCGTCGTCGACAACGAAAAGTCCCTAATGAGTATCGACCAAGAGCCGTTATTACGCTACTGCCAAGGTATTTAAAGCCGTTGGACCCTTTCGGTTCGGAATTTTTTATTTATTTATTTATTTTATTTATTTATTTTTTTTTTTCACATATTTACAAATAATTTACAGGGTTTACAGAAGGCAATGGTGAAAGACTTCTTTGAAATATTATTCCATGAAATGCTTTTACTGTTTGAAAAAACATCAAAACAATATAAATTCTCGTTAACGAGAATTACGGATTTGTTTGAAGCACATGTCATGACACGGCGAAACGCGCGGAAACCAGGGTGGGTTTTCCGTAGTTTTCTCCCGACTCCGATGACCGATTGAGCCTTAATTTTCACAGGTTTATTATTGATATAGAAGTTGTGGTACACAAAGTGTGGGCCTTGGACAACACTGTTTACCGAAAGGGTCCAATGGCTTTAATGATTGTATATGGGTTTAATAAGGAGGCTAGAATTGTTAGACCGGATACACATTATTTTCCAAGTTCTGACTCGGTGAATATTGAGTTCATACAACTTGCCGTAATTTCATGTTGTATTTCTTGAGGGAGTAATATTGGCCTGTCCAGTATTTCCATGTTATGCCCTGTCCAAACGACACGTCTGCTTGTTCGTAATATTCACCATTTGGATTAGTGTGATGGCACCCACTGTACCACCATGCACCGGTATAGAACTCAGCACAGTTGTAAGAAGAAACTGCATCATTGTCTTTGTCCTTGGTTGTGAATGCACGCCCATTACTAAATGCCATTGAATCACCTGCTGTACTCTGAGCATCATATGAACCGACACGGAGAGTGTACTTATCACCTATAACAGCAAACTCACCGTAAGAGGCCCAAGATCTGTTAGACTGCCAATCTTCCATATCTACTCTGAGTTGCCATTGACCCGATCCAGTAAGGTCACGCAGGATATCATTCCCTAACCAGAACTCATTATGTAGATCACCAAACCCAGATTGGTATTCAGTCCAGTTACGGTAAAAGTCAACAGAGCCGTCTTGTCTCCTCTGGAACACGATCCAGCCTCCTCCATCTGTCTCCATATCACAGTAGACATGTAACCCATCAGTCAGACTTATAGGAAAGATTGTGTATAAACCATTGATGCGGTAACCAGCTTGATACAACTCCTGGCAACTACTGTTACTTGTAGTTCTGGGTTGTGAACATGACAGAGTATCCACGTTGTCATCGTAGAAGACGCTCTCTTGAATCTCAGCAAAGTTATTCGGGCTGTGAGCTCTGCTGGCATTATTCAGCACACAAATGCCTTTTATGGCGTGATAGTTGAATGATGCACACTGTGGATCCATAGAGCAGTCTCGCCCACAGATCACAGGAGAAGATACCGTCTTCCACTGAAACACATGATTCAGTAAGGCTCGGTTTTCAGCAAGGTAGAACGTTTCGATGAAGCGTTGGTTAACACTATGGCAGGTCTAATTACCACCAAAAGCAGAACAGATATTATGATCATCACTTCCATGGTGATTGTTTGTGGAATCTTTCTAATTTTTTTTTTCTTGTCAGAAACGTAGAAAAGTAAAAACGTATTGTTACTGTTCCTCCTTAACTGTCGGTTGGAAATTGCGCTGACAGTGATAGCTTGTATTCGACGGGTCAAATGAACCAAATATTTGGCTGCAAACTGTTTGTAGGCAAAAGCTCTGGCCATTGACGTCACCGTTTCCACAGCAACAACAGAAAGAGAGGGGGGGCAATCAACAAAGCTTGGAAACAAACGCCTGACGTCGTGTGTTGTGGGTTTGATTTGTTTGTGTGTACTGTTCCCGCTAACGACTGACCTGACTCTCTCTCGAGAGTGACTATAAAACGGCTGCCTTTTGAAGACTCTGACAGAAGCGTTCTATAATTAGGTCTCTTGTTTTTACTTCCTACCCATGGTTATATGGCGAGTATTCACCATCACAATGGACCGATATTCAAGTTGCGATGGACGTGTGAACCATGCAATCAACTTACATTCATAACTACCTAAGACAATTAAGTTATCCAATCTGATTGGTCCAGAGGGAATCACGTGGAGTGTCAAAACGGATGACGTAACACCAGTAAAACGTGTTGAATAACGGTGTCAATTTGATTGTTCATACAGTAAAAAAAGAAATTCTAATTTTGGCATTTGTGATGTGTGACTTTGTCTCATTCTTATTTACATGGTCAAGTCCAGCAACATGTAATCATTGTAACTGTGGTATTATTTTAAAGAGGAACAGTTCAGCTTTGCAATGATATATACCATACACAAAGAGAGTATTAAATAATAACAAATATACTGGATTGAAAAAAAAGGCCTTACTTTGTGTGAGCAGTTTAGTATAAAATACAACATTAATACAAATGCAATTTTACGGAAAACGACATCTTAAAAAGGGTAACACAAAAATATAACAATAATTAAACCATTAAATCAAACGCCTGTTCGAAAAGAACAGGCGTTTAAGCCATTGGACCCTTTCGGTTCAGAAAAAAAAAGTTTACAGATTTACAAATAACTTACAGGGTTTACAGAAGGTAATGGTGAAAGACTTCCCTTGAAATATTATTCCACGAAATGCTTTACTTTTTGAGAAAACAGCAAAACGAGAATTACGGATTTATTTTAAACACATGTCATGTCACGGCGAAAGGCGCGGAAACAAGGGTGGTTTTTTCCGTTGTTTTATCCCGACTCCGATGACTGATTGAGTCTAAATTTTCACAGGTTTGTTATTTGATATAGAAGTTGTGGTACACAAAGTGTGGGTCTTGGACAACACTATTTACCGAAAGGGTCCAGCGGCTTTCATGATTGTATATGGGTTCAATAGGGAGGCTAGAATTGCTAGACCGGATACACATTATTTTCCAAGTTCTGACTCGGTGAATATTGAGTTCATACAACTTGCCGTAATTTCATGTTGTATTTCTTGAGGGAGTAATATTGGCCTGTCCAGTATTTCCATGTTATGCCCTGTCCAAACGACACGTCTGCTTGTTCGTAATATTCACCATTTGGATTAGTGTGATGGCATCCACTGTACCACCATGCACCGGTATAGAACTTAGCACAGTTGTAAGATGAAACTGCATCATTGTCTTTGTCATTGGTTGTGAATGCACGCCCATTACTAAATGCCATTGAATCACCTGCTGTACTCTGAGCATCGTATGAACCAACATGGAGAGTGTACTTATCACCTGTAACAGCAAACTCACCATAAGAGGCCCAAGATGTGTTTGACTGCCAATCTTCCATATCTACTCTGAGTCGCCATTGACCTGATCCAGTAAGATAACGCAGGATATCATTTCCCAACCAGAACTCATTCTGTAAATCGCCAAACCCAGATTGGTATTCAGTCCAGTTACGGTAAAAGTCAACAGAGCCGTCTTGTCTCCTCTGGAACACGATCCAGCCTCCTCCTTCTGTCGTCATATCACAGTAAACATGTAACCCTGCAGTCAGACTCATAGGAAAGATGGTGTATACACCATTGATTCGGTAACCAGCTTGATACAACTCCTGGCAACTACTGTTACTTGTAGTACTGGGTTGTGAAATTGACAGAGTATCCACGTTGTCATCATAGAAGTGGCTCTCTTGAATCTCAACAAAGTTATCCGGGCTCTGAGCTCTGCTGGCATTATTCAGCACACAGATACGTTTTATGGCGTGATAGTTGAATGATGCACAGTGTGGGTCCATAGAGCAGTCTCGCCCACAGATCACAGTAGAAGATACCGTCTTCCACTGAAACACATGATTTAGTAAGGCTCGGTTTTCAGCCAAGTAAAACGTTCCGATATTACGTTGGTTTTCACCCTTGCAGGTTTGTACCATCAAAATAAGAACCAACATTATGATCATAACTTCCATGTTGAATGTTCAATGATTATATTTAAAAAAAAAAGAGACTATGTTCCTTATCTGCCAGTCACGGTTGTTTTTCTTCTATAAATATGAACAGTCAAAGTCTAAGTCACTAGATGTAAATCGTCGGCAAACCCAGGCTTAGTTAAAACAGGAACTCTGTTGATCCACTCGTTTTGGCACTGCGAAAAAGAGACTGTTGTTTTACGGATTGACTCCAACCACCCAAGTCCATTGGTGTTTTGGCCGACAACACACCGGTTACCATAGAAACTGTGATTTGATTTAAAGTCGTCGTTGGCTGATAATTCAATAATGAAAATAGTATTCGCCGTGAACGTTCAAGCTACGTCAAAAAAATTAAGGAATTCTTTGGTCCGCGAACAAAATCGCTGATCCATGCATGCCATAAATCACGCCATAGAGCTTTTCATTCCGCACTAGTGATACTCAAACGAGTAATACCTATTTAAGTTAGGACAATCTTGCTACGCTAATTAATCACGCAACAAAGCAATTAGTTCATAAATTACTCAGCCATTGAGGCACAGGATCGACTTAACTGTACACTTTAATTACGCGGTCAATAGGCGAATTATTTATGGAACACTGAGCAGACTAGATTTACGTGTACACACATATTCCTTATTAAAAACAAAGCAGTTTAACTGCGGTTCTCTGAATAAATATATAGTGTTTTTGTTTGTTATTGAACGTTCCGGAAGTTTAGCCATGCATTCCATCCATTGAGACTTCATCTTTGTTCTCTTACAAACAGGCAATTCGTACCAATACTGAGGTTTATACTGCGTCTTTATATGTATTAGTGTTACATGTGTTTTTTGTTTAACATCATTTATCATTGTTTTTCAAACTGTGACGATAACGTAAAAAGCAAACAAATTGTATACCTATTTTCTGTATATTTTGTCCCAAGATTAAACTAAAGCAATGGCATGGACGGTAATGAGCGTGAAGGCTATACTTGTCACATGAGTTGTAGGACTCGGGTCCATAACGCGGTATCGAGTCCGTCCTAGTCACAATTTACGTGAATTGCACTTGACTCGAGTTACGTCGAAGTGTTGCATGAAAACAATAATAACTATAAGCACAACTTTTGATTACAGCGTTGACGTAGAAAATCAATTTATCACTTAAAATGAGAATTACAGGTTTTAGTAAAAACCCTAAAAATGCTGGATGCACGCCATAAAGCACAAGCTGCTATGTTCCGCACGATTTGTTTCTTGTTAATTATTTATGGATCTTGTGGACAGAAAACGTATTCCTGAGTGACGACAGACCTTAAGACTGGTGATTTAATGTGCTGTTTTTGGTAAAAGATAAGATGAATGGATTGTAATAGGAAAGATTGATCCGAATATTTGAGGGCAAAATTTTACATCAACCGCTGACCAGTGACGCTACCAGTGAGTGTGTGTGGTACGCATCATTTGCCAAGTTCTGACTCGGTGAATATTGAGTTCATACAACTTGCCGTAATTTCAGGTTGTATTTCTTGAGGGAGTAATATTGGCCTGTCCAGTATTTCCATGTTATGCCCTGTCCAAACGACACGTCTGCTTGTTCGTAATATTCACCATTTGGATTAGTGTGATGGCATCCACTGTACCACCATGCACCGGTATAGAACTCAGCACAGTTGTAATATGAAACTGCATCATTGTCTTTGTCCTTGGTTGTGAATGCACGCCCATTACTAAATGCCGTTGAATCACCTGCTGTACTCTAAGCATCGTATGAACCAACATGGAGAGTGTACTTATCACCTTTAACAGCAAACTCACCGTTAGAGGCCCAAGTTCTGTTAGACTGCCAATTTTCCATATCTACTCTGAGTCGCCATTGACCTGATCCAGTAAGGTCACGCAGGATATCATTCCCCAACCAGAACTCATTCTGTAAATCACCAAAACCAGATTGGTATTCAGTCCAGTTACGGTAAAAGTCAACAGAGCCGTCTTGTCTGCTTTGGAACACGATCCAGCCTCCTCCTTCTGTCTCCATATCACAGTAGACATGTAACCCATCAGTCAGACTCATAGGAAAGATGGTGTATACACCATTGATTCGGTAACCAGCTTGATACAACTCCTGGCAACTACTGTTACTTGTAGTACTGGGTTGTGAAAATGACAGTAGATCCACGTTGTCATCATAGTAGACGCTCTCTTGAATCTCAACAAAGTCATCGGGGCTGTGAGCTCTGTTGACATTATTGAGCACACAAATACATTTTATGGCGTGATTGTTGAATGATGCACAGTGTGGATCCATAGAGCAGTCTCGCCCACAGATCACAGTAGAAGATACCGTCTTCCACTGAAACACATGATTTAGTAAGGCTCGGTTTTCAGCCAAGTAGAACGTTTCCATATTACGTTGATTTTCAGCCCGGCAGGTTTTTACCGTCAAACTCAGAACCATGATTATGATTATAACTTCCATGATGAATGTTCAATGATTCTATTTTCAGAAAAAGAGATAACATAGTGCGTTTATGCTCCTTATTGACTGTCGGCGGAAAATTTTCCTGACACTGAGAGTTAGTCTTTACCACAGACAGATCAAATCAACCCAGTTTGTGGTTGCAACTAGTTTTAACGCAGTAACTCTACCCATTGACATCACTGTTTTGACAGGTTTTGACAGCAATAAATGAGAGAGGTCAAGAGAGACATAAAAACCCTCATTCGTGGCGACAAACGCCTGCATCACCTGCGGTTGGTTTCGATTGGTTGTACTGTTATCGGCCAAGATTAGATGTATTATTTACCTATTTTTCGTCCAACCCTTCCAACATTTCGATTTTTAAATACCGAATGGCTTCATAATATAATCAGCTGCCACTTCAACAACCTTGAATCGAGACTACCAGCACTGCTTCTAATTAAGCCTTGGCAGTAACATTTCTATAATTTAGGCTCATTAGTTTGTTTCCCTTTAAGACACTGGACACTTTTATTAATTGTCAAAGACCAGTTTTCTCACTTAGAGTATCTCAACATATGCACAAAATAAACCTGTACAATTTTGAGCTAAATCGGTCATCGAAGTTGCGAGATAGTAATGAAAGAAAAACACCATTGTCACACGAAGTTGTGTGCTTTCAGATGCTTGATTTCGAGACCTCAAGTTCTAAATCAGAGGTCTCGAAGTCGAAATCGTGGAACAATATTGTTTTGTTTTGTTTAATACGTTACTTCAGAGGGAGCCGTTTCTCACAATGTTTTATACAACCAACCTCTCCCAATTACTCATTACCAAGTTAGGTTTTATGCTTTTAATTAATTTGAGTAATTACCACTAGTGTCCAGTGCTTTTAATATCCAAACATAGGCAAAGTAATTACCATCGTACTGGTCATACTTTGAGGGTTCAGCTGGTCGTGTGGACCGCAAAGTCAATACTTCCAATGTAATACTTTTAGGTATCAGAAAGGGCCATTCAGAAAAGTCGATATTAAAAAAAGTTCGATTATTTGTTGGTGTGGAAATTGTATTGACTCGGTCAAAATCTGGATTGTTAAACGTTGGTTTGCTAAATAATATACCAATAAGGACATAGTAAGCCATCCAGTAAACCATACATTTCAGATTAAATGTCTCCAACATGTTGTTTTCAATAGTTTGTCCTGGCTTTAATGAAAAACCATTGCAATCGAGTCGGGAATGATAACAATTTTGCCAGCTTGTGCTGCTGGGTATGTTGTCTATTTTTATTTTTTTGTTTTAATATTATGTAGCAAAGCAAAAATCTAACCTCTGATTTTGCAAAGCCCTAATATTAGTCAAAACATAAATTGTATTAGTATATGTAATTTCTGAACAGAACCGAAATGTTCGTTAGCCCACCCATCCACGGATAAAAAAAAACATATTCTTTAAAGGCAGTGGACACTATCGGTACTTACTCAAAATAGTTTATGACATAAACACTTACTTGGTAACGAGCAATGAGGAGAGGTTGAGAGTATGAGACATTGTGAGAAACGGCTTCCTCTGAAGTAACGTATTAAACAAAACAAAACAATATTGTTCCACGAATTTGACTTCGAGACCTCAGATTTAGAAATTGAGGTCTCGAAATCAATCATTTGAAAGCACACAACTTCGTGTGACGAGGTGTTTTTTAATGTATTATTGTTTCGCAACTTCAAAGACCGATTGAGCTCAAATTTTCACAGGTTTGTTCATGTTTGCATATGTTGAGATACATCAAGTGAGAAGACTGGTCTTTGACAATTACCAAAGGTGTCCAGGATGAGTTTCGTTGGATGAGTACGTGATTATAGAAATGCAATACTGTTTTTGTTCTAATCTAATGTTCACACACACAACAAATTAGACAATAAAGTATGTCAAGTTTGTTAAACCTTCTTCAAAAAGTACTTTCTTAAACGCTCTGATAAGAACATATGTTTGAGTAAGCAGTTCATGTTGCATACTTTATCCTTAACTACACATTTGTGTTGTACTGGGCCTAATTTCATGGCTCTGCTTACCGCCGAATTCTGCTCTCACGATCGCAATTCCCCGGTGACGTGCAAGCGCCGAACTTCTGCGCTAGCCTTGTAAACGTAGAATGTCTAGTAACGCGGAGTACGCACGCGCAGAAGCCAAAGTTCGCCGCTAACCCGTGAAATACGCTTGCCGTAAGCACAGAATTCGCTGCTTCCGTAAGTGCCGATTCTGTGCTAAGGTAAGTAAAGCCATACAATTTGACTTTGACCTTTTTTTTCTTTTCTAAAGTTGTTCTTGTTGCATTGGACCATAATCATACATTTGTGGTAAACAACTGTATACAAAATTGTACAGTGCAAGTATAAACTAAACCATTTTGTAAAGTATTTTCAAACTTGTGCACATTCAAAAAACATTTAGTCAAAGTCTTCTTTCGCCCGTTAACATGTAAAGCTTTCTACTACTATGATTTGTAAACTGTGTGATCTTATTTTAAATTAGTTGACATTGTGTTTTGTTTCCTACAAACAAAAAATGTCCATGCCCTTAAGTGCATACAGCCAAAACGCCCCCTCCCCTTCATTATTAATGGAGCCAATTAATTGAATTTTTTCAATGTGTTATCCTATTGAAAATGAGGGCGAATACAAATAAAAAAGGCCTTCCCCGAATCTCTCTCTCAGAAAAAACAAAATAATAATGAGAAGACGCCCCCTTGTGACTACTTTTTGATAGACTTAACAATTGTGTACTTTGCTTGGTTAAAAACAAAGTAATGCTCATAAGCATATAAAGGCGATGTGCCTTGAAATATAAATATGTTGTGTCCCATCTCCAGTCCCAGGTATGTTTATACGAACAATATTAATAAAATCAGACAATCCCTTCTGCTTTCTTATAGGTTAGCTTTCAAATCCAAGATGGATTTTCATCAACTGGTTTGTTGGTTGACTGCAATCACGTAGCATCGATTTACAAACAGTGTAATAACAAACAGTGTTTTAAATAATAAAAGCTTGTTCCTTGTCTGTTACTAAAAAAAAAAAAAAAAAAAATTAACAAATCTCAGTCAACAAAATTGTGTTCACTTTTTATTGATCTTTTATTGGTTCCAATCATCCACATTTCAACACCTGTTCAAACAAACAGGTAGATATAAGACCATGTGAGTTACGCGCGTATCGAACACCTTTTGGGTGTTGTTACTACTTAGGCTCAATCAATTTAAAAGAGTAGCTCAATAACAATTGTTAGAATATAAATAATAACAACCCTCATTTCAATTGCATCGGCGAATTTTAAATACTGGTCAATGATCTGCAAACAATGAAGCTCCCATGCAAACATGTCAAATACAGCTAGTTTAAAACTCCTTATACTTATTAATGCCTATTTAGAGGAACATACCATTGTAATACCAACATTAGTTATAGTTTTCAGAGTGAAAGCCAGGGCCCAATTTCATAGAGCTGCTTAAGCACAAAATGTTGCTTAAGCCAACAAAAATCCTTGCTTAGTAAAATCAGATTACCTACCAAGACTCCACCCAATTGTTATGCTAAGTAAACAATAGCTAAATATCAGTCACAAGCAATGTATATGGCATGACATTTTGGCCAGTAACAAGTGTAAAACAAGCGACCTATTTTCGTGCTTAAGCAAAATTGTTGCTTAAGCAGCTCTATGAAATTGGCCCATGGTCACACTGCCGCGATAAAGAAAACGATCACGATCATGACGCAAAGAGAACACATTCTATTGTTTGAAATTCTCCACGCATAATACGACCACGCTCATTCAAGCAATAGAGGGCGTGCATTTTTAATATTATCGTTTTTTTTTCTCGTTCTCGAGGCCTGTGTGACCGGGCCTTAAGGGGCATTCATAAATATCCCGGACAGTTTTGCTATTCCTATTGGTGGAGAGCGCATCACGTGAGTGTGTATAAACCCTTGTTTATGACCAGCAAAAAGTGTTGAAACATGGGCGTGACACGCAAGCTTGCACCTGTTCTTATAAGACAATTTATTCATTCATATTGGTCGAGAGCAACTGCTGAAACAGTTGTGCCACATCACGCGATACGCGCGACGCGCGACGCGCACATCATTCCCTTACAAGGAGTTGTTTACCCGAGGACGGCGGAAAGCTTTACCATTTCATAGCTGAAGGGGTGTTGTGTTGAAAGAAATCATTGAACAATTATATTTTTTGCATTTATTTTACTTTTTGACAAAAAAGTGTTGATGTTTTTGACCGAAAAGGTATTGATGAATGTGAATCAAAGTGTGTTGAATCGGTTTCCAACTAGTGGTTTAAACCCGCCGAGGCCTGGTTCTTGATAATTTACCTCGACTTCGTCTCGTTAAATTATCAAGAACCAGGCCTCGTTGGGATTAAACCACTAGTTGAAAACCTCTTCACCACACATTGATTCCCTTATTTATGAGCGTTTTTTAAGTTGCCTTTCAACAAATGCTTTTTTGCTACTCATTGTACGCATCACAAACATTTTTGGGGCACATAGTTTGCCTCATCACAGCAACAATGTCTGATCATTCAATAATAAAGGCATCTAAGTTTGTTATCATAAATTTAGGTTCAAAGCTCTAAACTGTTCGGCAACGACGTTTCGTATTGCCTTAGTTCCGATCGTTCTGAACAAGGCCGTAAATGAGTATTCAGTAAACGATTGTATTCGTTCAAAAAAGTGATTTTTGTTTTCTAATGCTAACAACAAAATACTGAAGAGTAAAATAATGAATTGAAAAAAATAAGGAACCTTCGTCACAGTTTCCTTTCTTAAACTTTCCGACAACAATGAAATGTTGAAAGTAGCAGTTTGCAAATTTGATATATCCCATCAATTTTAAATCACAATCTGAGTAGTCCAGAAACAAGTCTTTCTGCGTACTGATCTTTGCAATCATTTATTCTGATCATTTTGTTTCCTTGAATAAGTACATGCTTAAAGTCACCCAATGTTTTTTTTGTTTTTTTGTATCTAAGAGTCCCACACACACATTGATAACATGAATACAGTTAATTATTTGAAAAGTGTGAAATAATTAAATGAAATAAATAAGAAAGGAACCTCATTCAAAGTGTACTTTATTCGATTACACTCAGACAACAACCACAGTCTAAAGGAGCAGTTTGCAATGTTACAATATCTGATACATCACATTTAAACCACATATTTGAGTAGAGTTCCATAAGTAATGTTTGCTGTTGTACTGATCTTTTCATTAATTTATTCTTATTTGTGTTTGTTTCCTTGATGACTAAATTGTTATAGTCAAGACATTTGAAGTCCCTTCTTAAACATGTAAAAGTATTTCTGCCAAGCGATGTTGTTGCTGTAGTAAT
This sequence comes from Asterias amurensis, assembly GCF_032118995.1. Taxonomy (NCBI): domain Eukaryota; kingdom Metazoa; phylum Echinodermata; class Asteroidea; order Forcipulatida; family Asteriidae; genus Asterias; species Asterias amurensis. Next base: position 13,638,643 of record NC_092657.1, on the reverse strand, counting down.
ATTTTTTGCAATAATTTCTTCTGAATCATTTTTTATTTATTTTATTTATTTTTTTCATTTGATGAGTATGTACTTATCTTTACCAACTAGACTACCGAGTTTCCCCGGTATCTAGAGGCAGTTCGATTCACAATGTTTTGACAGCGGGTACCTCAACGATAGGTCTAGTTTGTAAGAGACTGCTCTAGATTTACAAGGGTAGTGCGCTCGAATCCCAACCGAGTAATATGCCTGTGATATTTTTTTTTCTTCACAGGACTCGTGGGAGTATAGTTTACAGTGCTTACACACAACGGTGAATTGGTAAAAACCAAAATTAATAATGATAATAGTCATTCGAGCATCTGTTCTAACCTAACGTCAACACAGAAAACAAAATATATATCAACTACTGGTTACTACCAAAACACTAGGTAATACCATTTAATTTTGAACAATAGTAAAAACTATCGTCAAATAGGTTTCCTCGTGAAGCAATTGTCAACAATTCAAGTCAATTAAATGTATTGACTACAAATTTGTGTTGAAGTTGCATTGCATTGGAATTGAATTCGAGTTACGGGGAACTAACAATAAACAGTGAAGTTTCGGGAGCAACCGTGTGCAAATCTCTTCCGTGTGAGTGTTGGCTTTGGAAAAAGCCGGTTTGGTATTGACCGTTCGAACAACGGTCGAATATGCTCACGTGTAAATCACCAAAGCGCGACCTCTCACGGTACGATTAAGCCAACTTGAAGGGCTCGCTTGCACTATTGCGAGTATAGCCTGAACATCTGACGTCACAATTTTGAGGCTCATGAATCACACCAGAGACCGGCCTTCAAGCCGGCGTATGGCTTCCGATATGACCTATACTAATTTCATTCCGATTTGAATACACACGTCCGACCGTGAACACAGCATGTCAGCTTTCCAAAAAAATATGTGTTTTGATTCGTCGTCAGAGGTGAACTTAGACCAATCAAAACAAACCAAACTACGTAGCCTTTAGTCTCTGCATGTATACAGTGATATCATTGTATCATATGGAATCATTGGATTTGAGTAGCATATATCTGTCTGTAACCTTGCGGATAAAGACACGGCGACAGTCTATCGCAAATCAGTCAAGTTGGGTATATCGTTAAGGGACGCGCTTAAACGATTTACAACTGAACGTAGCAAGATTATCCACTAATAATCCAGGTCGTAATGGGTCATTTTCTAAATTCTAGGCCAACCCAACTATTCGAGAGCTTAACAACAACAAGTGTTGTAGAAGGTTGATCAGTTTGACAAATGTTGCAGAATTTGAGAGTGGAATATGAGATACAAAAACTAAAATCTAAACATCGAACATAAAAAGCATGCAGACAAAATTCAAGAAAATATGGATTATAATAAGGGTGCAAAAAAAACCACAACAATCTTAATTTGTTCCTCTCAATTAGGTCCGAATAATAATCAATGAATAAATCACAGCATCAATCTGTCCGCACACATGCACGTTGTACATATACCACTACTTTAAACTAACCGACTCCGAAAAAAAAAAAAAAAAAAAAAAAGTACAGTTTTTTAGCAAATAAGTCTACTTACCATAAAACCGACATAAGTGTGAGAAGAAAGCGAAGTGTAACCACATTTCGATGGCTCACTACTTATATATTGAATGTTTTTTAGTACACACAGGAAAACCAATTTAAAACTGAACTTGTAAAAGTTTAATGAAAAAAAATAATTCGAAAATATTTAATTGAATTGTTAAATAAAGTGTTAGTCGTAGTCGTTTTCGGTTTGGAATCAATGTAACATCACTTGACGGCCTATTTGTTTTCAAGCAAGACAATGTTATGCCTGATGAAAATACGCCTTGTTGAAACATTGCGGACATAATGCTACGGCACTAAGTTTGGGTTAATGTGTGCGTATACATACAAACCAAACAGTACACTCCTATCACGTCCGCCATACCTCAAAAAAGCTTATTGCACACCACCAATAGCACAACAGGATGTTGCCCTTGAATTGATGCATGCAACCTTGCATTGGAACTTTGGACTTGCTGAAGTGTAGGCCTTCTTCATCGCATGTTGACGGTTAATTGTGTCTGTCGGCTATAAACATACAACATACGAAAGGTGATGAAATTATGTGACTACATGTATTAACAAAGCACTTCATTCATATGACATACACTGGACACTATTGGTAATAACTCAAAATAATTGATAGAATAAAAACTTACTTGGTAACAAGAAATTGGGAGCTGTTTATAGTAGAACATATAGTGAGACACGGCTCCCTCTGAAGTAACGTAGTTTTCGAGACTGAGGTAATTTTCCACTAAAATTGTTGAATTAAATTTTCGAGACATCGAACATCTAATGGCACACAATTTCATTTGACAATGGTATTTTGTTTTTTCTTTGTTATATCGTAACGACCATTTGAGTTGAAATTTTTACAGGTTTGTTAATATTTGAGATACACCAAGTGACAAGAATGTTCTTTCACAATTACAAAAGGTGTCCATTGTCTTTAAAACCATTGAACCCTTTCGGTAAACAGTGTTGTCCAAGGCCCACACTTTGTGTACCACAACTTCTATTTCAAATAACAAACCTGTGAAAATTAAGGCTCAATCGGTCATCGGAGTCGGGAGAAAACAACGAAAAAACCCGCCCTTGTTTCCGCGCGTTTCGCCGTGTCATGAAATGTGTATAAAATAAATCCGTAATTTTCATTAACGAGAATTTATATTGTTTTGCTGTTTTCTCAAAAAGTGAAGCATTTCATGGAACAATATTTCAAGAGAAGTCTTGTACCATTGCCTTTTGTAAACCCTGTAAGTTATTTGTAAATCTGTGAACTGTTATTTTTTTTTTTCTGAACCGAAAGGGTCCCATGGCTTTAAACAGCCGATTTGCTTTATGGGTAAAACAAAACATCAGCATGACATAGTAATAACTAGACATGAAGTGTGTGCTTGTTTACAAACAGTATTTGTTTGGTGTAGACAGCTCCGAGGTTAGCACAACTGATGTTTGACACACAATGAATGGTGGCTTTAAAATAGTTGGCAGGTTGAAAAAAACGAGACATTGGGGACTTTGGAAACACAAGGCATTCTTATGATTTCATAACGTTTCGGTTTGTTTTGCCTACACAGTTGGTGTTTCTCAACATATTCATAAAATAACAAACCTGTGAAAATTTGAGCTCAGTCGGTCATCGTAGCTGCGAGAATATAACGAAAGAAAAAATTACCCTTGTCACACGAAGTTGTGTGCGTTTAGTTGGTTGATTTCGACCTCAAGTTGACCTCAAGTTCTAAATATGAGGTATTTAAATCAAATTCGTGGAAAATTACCTCTTTCTCGAAAACTATGGCACTTCAGAGGGAGCTGTTTCTCACAATGTTTTATACTATCAACCTCTCCCCATTACTCATCACCAAGTAAGGTTTTATGCCAACAATTATTTTGAGTTATTACCAATAGAGTCCACTGCCTTTCATATTGTTTGCAATATCAACAGATACACTAATAGTTGCTAACAAACTAAAGTGAACATTTTACCATTTTGATTTTGGACCCCAGTTTAAATCAACGGACGAAACCTTGCATAGTGCGAATTGGTTGTTCAGACGGTCCGTGAGTGTTTGTGGTTTATATATTGTTTGCTTACTGCCGCGCCACACCCCCTGCCTTCAGCAGTTATAGTGGCTCCCGATCAAAGAGAGAATAACTTGCCCAGTTGTAGTTACTGTGTTTAAGTGTCTTTTTAGGAACAGCACCAGGCTATCGTCAAGTTTGCGATCAGCTTCTGACACCACACGCCTAACCGAACACTTAACCATCAGAACACCTTTATTGCTCCGCGAATATGGAACAACTTTTAGTGTAACTCTTTGCCATTGTTCAAACAAAATCTCAAAACTCACTAGTTACTGTGTTTAAGTGTCTTTTTAGGAACAGCACCAGGCTACCGTCAAGTTTGCGATCAGCTTCTGACACCACACGCCTAACCGAACACTTAACCATCAGAACACCTTTATTGCTTTGCGAATATGGAACAACTTTTAGTGTAACTCTTTGCCATTGTTCAAACAAAATCTCAAAACTCACTTGAATCAGATGTATTTGTTGTATTTATAGTTCCATTGGTCTTGCTCTTTTCAGCGCTTTGAGCTTGATGTAAAAGTGCTTTATACATATGTCAGTTATCTGTATGTATTTATGTTTGTATCAATCTAAACCCGACATAACTTAATAACTCACTTCTTTCTCGAAAACTATGCAGTTCAGAGGGAGCCGTTTCTCACAATGTTTTATACTATCAAACTATCCCTATTACTCGTCATCAATAAAGGTTTTATGCCAATAATTATTTCGAGTAATTACCAGCAGTGTTCACTGCCTTTAACGGTTATTTCAAAGGAAACAAAATATTATCTTTAGACATCTCTGAGGTAGCATTTCCATTTGAGTAAAGTTTGTAAAGCCCTTTCATATGATTACATTGTCAAACTAATAGCTTATGTGGTTGAGGACTGTTAATATTATTATTAGTATTATTATTATTTTTTTTAATATTGACGAATGTGGAACAGACTAACCGAGGGGCAAGTGTATGTTGCAATACGCCTTTTTGTTTTTAATATTGACGAATGTGCAAGAGACTATTTAACGATGGTAAAGTGGATGTTGCATTACTCCTTTTAGTTTTTAATTAAATACTTACGAATGTGGTAGAGACTATCTACCCGAAGGAGAATGTATGTTGCATTACGCCATTTAGGTTTAAATATTGACGAATGTGGAAGAGACTGTCTAACCGAATGAGAATTGTAAGTTGCATTACGCCTTGAACACAGGCTATACACGAAGTTTCATAGCGCACTGAATTGTGACTCTGTACTGCAACACGTTTCCTTGGTTTGGACGAGTTGGTCTTTAAAAAGTGTTTGAAACCGTTTGTTATAAAGATAAATATCAAAAGTAAAATATAATGATCCACAAAAGTATCACTCAAACTTGGGTGGTTTTCCTTTTACCTAGTCGACTCGTTCGGCCATTTCTGGCAATCAAATTCCCATAAATGGCCGACCGTGTTAGTTCGAAAAGTAAAAGGAAAACCACGCAATTTCGAGGCAAATGTGGATCATTGTACTTTTAGAATATATGCATTTTATAACAAACGGTTACGAACGCTTTTTTAAGACCAACTCGACCGATCCAAGGCAGTTGATATTCCACCATTTTAAAAGGGTATACGTACTTGTTCCAGGAAAAAAAAAAGTATGTCTACAGATTTATATTAAACTTACACAGTTTGAAGATAATGACAGAAGAAAGCTTCTCTGTAAAGATTACTTGCTGAGGTGCTGTATTTTTTGAGAAATGAGTAATATGTAATGAACTTAATTTTCGTCTCAGTGATCATGAGACGAACATTAATGTAGCTTGTACAAACGTATTTTCATGATATGGTTTACCTCATTTCTTACAAACTACAGCACCTCAGCGTGTACAATTTTCAGGGAAGCTTTCTACTATCAATGTCCTCAAACGGTGTAAGTTTAATGTAAATCTGTGGACATTGTCATTTGTGTTACAAAAAAGTACTCAAATCCTTCAAGTATAATGTCCAGTGATGCACAATACATGTTGACATCATGTACACATTATGTTGAATGTGAATTGACTCACCAGTCACTGTCAAGGTAGTAGTGTCCTCACCACTCTTCCTTTCGGCACCTTTATCAAAAACCACATGGCAGCTGAACACTGCGTTGTTTTGAGACCTATCCAATGAAGCAATGGTGAAATAACTCTCGGTGCAGGTCCTCGTTATGGTACAGTCACCTGACGATGCACAGTAGTTTGCGTAGTTTGGAGTTGCTGCACCATTAAAGTAGTCTGCTACTAGGACCCCATCTTTTTTCCACTCCAGGTTAAAAAATTCGAACGTTGCATCGTTTACACAAAAATTGCACCTCAGTGTTGCTGTATGTAGTCTAGGATCATCGTGATACGACGGCTCCATGCTTACCGTCACTGGTGGACCTAACGAAACATTCAACAATAATCAAGGATATTAAGACAAATATTAAGAATTAAGAGACTAACAAAGAGTATCACTGTCAAAACATGACATTTGTCTGTCCCGTGTATAAGAAGAAGACATACTAGTAAAGGCAAATACACCAATAGACAACACACATACCATAACGAATATACAGATATAAACGAGTAAGGGCTTGCAATTTAAAAATGCAACATATATAAATCAACACTATTTATCTCGACCTTGTACTATAGATTTCTGTCTGTGTAACAAATGTTACTACTACGACGATGCATCTAACGAGGTACAGTTTGAACGACGTGTTGTTGGGGATTGGGGTGAGCAAAATGAAATGGATAAGAAATAAAAAAAATAAAAAAATAAACAGCTAAAGCCCGTTCATATGAACACTTTTTCAAAACAGCGAACATTTTACCATTATGATACATCCCTCAAGCCAAAAGGTACGCATTATTTATCATGAAGACGGGCAGATTATACTGCTCGAAACGTCGAGACCAAACCGGCTCTTTTCAGAGCTAACACTCTCTAGATTATACACGTGGTTGTACCCGCAAGTTTATTATTCATACCCATGTAGAGTTACTCACCATTGACTACCAACGTTGTGGTGGCTTTAGCAGCATCCCCGTAAGCACCTTTATCAAAGCTCACTTTGCAGCTGTACGATGCGTTGTTTTCAGTCATACCCACAGTTGAAATGGTGAAATAACTCTCACTGTTGGTTCTCGTTATAGTACAGTTACCCGACGATTGGCAGTAGTTTGCGTAATTTGGATCTACTGCACGATTATAGAAGTCTGCTAATAGGACGCCATCTTGTCTCCACTCCAGGTTGAAAAAGGAGTACGTTGAATCAGAATAACTGAAACTACACATCAGTGTTGCTGAGTTTGTTGCAGCATCACTGCAGTACAAAGGCTTCATGCTCACCGTAACACGATTGTTAAACGAAACTAAAAAGACAAAGAAATTATGTCTACTCTGTAACATAAGGATAATACAAAATCGAGATAGAAAAAAAATAAACAAGAGTGGGCTTGTAAAAAACAAATTGGAAAGGTATCAAAATTATCTCAACCATCTTTTGTAGGTGTTTCCATTCATGTTCAAACGAGCAGCCAATTTAACCTCTTTGTTAGTTTACTTATCTCAGGAAATTGAATACTACGGAAAAGTATAACTCTCTTTCGTTGTTTGGCCAGTTAATGTATTGTAGTGGAAATGCATGTGACGGACATGTGACTGTTTAGTGTAGTCCATGTGTTTGCTGCGTGGCTGGGCGATCGATGCAAGTGGGTGGAGCCTAGCGCTTGCAGTGATCCAGGCTGTCAGGGTGCGCGTGCGCAGTTAGCGATCTGGGACCGCATGTGTAGAGGCATGGCACCGGAGCGTATTTTTTCCCTAGGACGAACGTGGGCAATTTACATAAATGGGCGTAGTTAACTATACATTTTCCCATGCACATGCGTACTTCGACGTAATAATACTTTTAGTTGTGGAAATACACTCACGCATATCAAACATGTACACATACACGCATACATGGACACATGTTACACGTACCATGTAAAACTGCGTATTTTGTATAACTACCTTTTGTTCATAAAAGTGCGTCGCGCTTGCTTTCATTGCCAAGTCTTGATTGCCCGATAAAAAACGTTTGGATATGGTTGGTAGGGGGAGGGGGGGGGGGGGGCAATTATGAAAATGATTAATGAACGGTTGTGGTCGCTAATGTTTTTTGATGAAATTTAATAGTACACTGCATATTACAAACAGCTCACTTATGCATCTGGAGCACATAAAATTATGCAACAAAAATAATGGTTTGTTATCTTATGCATGTTGGGATACATCAAGTGAAAATACTGGTCTTCGACAATAATTACCAAATCAAGTGGAATTACTGGTCTTCGACAATAATTACCAAATTTGCCCAGTTTAAAAATAAACCATGGATAGTATATCTCCATGATTAGACCATTGAGAAAGAAATAGGAAGTACACTGGTTCATCACAACCCGTACACCATTGTGTGAAGCGATAGTAGAATAAAGGCAGGTTGTGTGGTCCCCATTTATTGACCACAACCGTTTTCTTTCCACATACCACCACCAAGGTCCCTTGCGGTCATCACTAAAGTTCGTGCATGCGAGAGAGTGTTTTTCTGGCAAAAACACGCCCATTTCATGTTAATTGCCCACGTTCGTCCTAGGAAAAAAATACGCAACCGGGGGCTAGCGTGAAGAGGGCAGTAACGAGTCAGGTGTGTAGCGGAAGACCTCCAAACAGGAGGTGCTGTGTAAATAGTTCGTGGATGGAGCGGGAAAGATCGTAAGTTAAGTTATCTGTACAAAGTGTATATATTAGTTTGTTCATTCTTGCATATTGTGTTTATCTTTTCATTTTATGTGACAGGCCAGGGGTCTTATATCCGAGTTTAGTCTTGCATTTTATGTGATAGGCCAGGGGTCTTATACCAGTTTATCTGTGTATGTTAATGTGATAGGCCAGGGGTCTACGGAATTGTTATTGCAAAAGTTGTTGAGTATTTCTGGGTGTATTTTCATGTAATTGTCTTTATGTGACACGCTAGTTGAGTGTATAGTTTCCAGTCACAAATGCTTTGGCTTGTGACAAGGTAAAGAACACCTTCTAGTAGTGTAAAAATTAAGTTAGGCTGTGATTGTGTTTATGTGACACGCTAGTTGAGTGTATAATTTCCGATCGCAAATGCTTTGGCTTGTGACAAGGTAAAGAACACCTTCTAGAAGTGTAAGAATTAAGTTAGGCTGTAATTGTGTTGATGTGACACGCTAGTTGAGTTAATAATTTCCGGTCGCAAATGATTTGGCTTGTGACCAGGTAAAGAACACCTTCTGGTAGTGTGGGAATTAAGCTGGGTTTTCGTAGTTATGGTATTGCACTAGGAACGTGTAAAGGCACACTGTAAAAGCTTTTGGCTTGCAGTAAGTGTGAACACAGTTCGGGAAGTGTGATTTGGTGTGGTTATTTTCTGGTATTTGTTGTTTTCTTGCATTAGTTATTGTACCCGATAATTAGTGTTCCGTAGGCATTGGAGACCTATCTGGAGGACACACTGTAAGCAGTTGCACAAATATAAGGGTTACAGATATATAAAGTAAAAGTAAAGGGAGGATTACAGGGTTACAAATACATGAAGTAAAAGTAAAGAGAGGGTTACATGATTACAAAGTAAGTGTCATCAGGTTACAAAGTAAGTGTCATCAGGTTACAAAGTAAGCGTTATCGGGTTACACGGTTACACAAAAGGGGACGAGTACAGTTTTGCAAAGCAAGGGGGTTACTTTGAATATAGCAGAAGGTTACTTGGGGTTACTTTGGATGTTGCAAAGTTGCTGTTATGTGAGGAACTGTTGACTACAATCCAGTCAATTATTTACTAAGACCACTGCTTTGAGTAGTCAACAACGTGGTTTAAAGCAATTGGACACTTTCGGAACACACACAAAAATAAATATTACAAATAACTTACAGGGTTTACGGAAGGTAATGGGAAAGACTTCTCTTGAAAAATTATTAATGCATGAAATGTTCTTTTTGATACAAAATTAAAACAATAATTTTTCTTGATATCGAGAATTACGGATTTATTGTAAACACATGTCATGACACAGCGAAACGTGCGGACACAAAGGTGGGTTTTACCGTTTTTTTTCTCCCGGCTCCGATGACCAATTGAGCCTAAATGTCCACAGGTTTGTTATTTTATATAAACGTTGTGATACACGAAGTGTGGGACTTGGACAATACTGTTTACCGAAGGTGCCCGATAGCTTTACTGACACTGGACACCTTTGGACATTTTCAAAGACAAGTCTTCCCACTTTGATGTATCTATAAAACGAGCAATGGAGAGTTGTATCATATATAAACGGGTCCATCTTTGGTAACGTGGCTTGTGAGAAAGAAGTAAATTCTCACTATCTTTTTTAAGTTTAATTATAGGCCTAGTTCGTATACACCAATTTAGGTCAAGCTTTCACAGGTTTGTATTTTTATGCATATCTTGAGATACACAGTGAAAGGACTGGTCCTTAAAGCCATTGGACACTTTCGGTATACAGTATTGTCCAAAGTATCACAACTTATATATAAAATAACAAACCTGTGAAAATGTAGGCCCAATCGGTCATCGGAGTTGGGAGAAATCAACGAAAAAAACACACTTGTTTCCGCACGTTTCGCTTTGTCATGACATGTGTTTACTATAATCCGTAATTCTCGTTGTCACCATTGATAATTGTTTTAATGTTTTCTCAAAAAGTAAAGCATTTCATGGAATAATATTTCAAGAGAAGTCTTTTCAATTACCTTCTGTAAACCATGTAAATTATTTGTAAATCTGTGAACTTTTTTGTTTTTCTGTTTCGAAAGTGTATAATGGTTTTAAGACATATAAATGGGTAACTTTTTTGGTAATATATGCCAATATGACTGGTGCGCCAACATATTGATGGTTTTGGAATAGACAACACAAACAACAACAACAACAACAACAACAACAACAACAACAACAACAACAGCAACAACAACAACAACAACAATAACAACAACAACAACAACAACAACAACAACAACAACAAACTAGAAACAACTTTAACCACGCCCCATTCAAATACACTACAATATAATTACAGAACAATCTACTCCGCGGTAGTAGAATTAAGCAAGACAGTTCTCCAAGAACAAAATCTACCTGGCATGTAGATACACACATGGTGTTACCGCAAACCAAATATATATTGATACCTTACCATGCAATGCCTCAAATCCTATATAAATATAAATATCGTCCACGAGTTTTGTTTAGGGGGAATGAAGTCAAAACAGAAGCATCGGGGAGAAGGAAAAAACGTGTGTCCTCTGCTGTTAAAGACACTGGACACTGTTGGTAATTGTCCACTGAACAAAACGTCATTGTCACACGAAGTTGTGTGCTTTCAGATGCTTGATCGAAATCAAATTCATGGAAAATAACTTCATTCTCGATATATTCAGAAGGAGCCGTTTTGCACACTGTTTTATAATAAATACCTCATATAGAGAATCCTCTTATCTGATTGGTTAAAAATGGAGTCATGGAAATAGCTATGCCCCCTTTTTCTACCAAGATGACGTCATATTGACTACTCCCGCTCTAAAAAAATCTCACAATGTTTTATACCATCAACCTCTCCCTATTACTCGTCACTAAGAAAGGTTTTATGCTAATAATTATTTTGAGTAATTACCAATAGTGTCCACTGCCTTTAAAACCAACCGAAAAGGAGGACGGGTAGATTTGTTTATCCCTTGAAACTCAAATACGACAAAACGTTGTTGCTTCAAAATCCTGTTCCCAGAACAACTTTTAGACAATAATGACACATTTTAAGCTGTTAAAAATTAATAACCAATTAAAAAACAATGCAAATTTAACCCGATTGTTTTTTTCATGTGAGCCGTTGGTACAATAATATAAACAAATATTGTACAACATTCCACTGTTAATATGTCGCTGTTTGTACTTAAATTGTTCTCGTTCAGTTATTTTGTTTTCCTGTCGTGCATCATTCATTAGTCCCTTTTTGTTTGTTTTCATTGCCCATATTGTTTCCCTCCCGTAATTTGTTTCCGTCCTGATCATTATTTGTTCATCCTGTTTTTCCCATTTTGCATTATTTGTCAGTCAAATTAATTTTGTTATATTTTAAGTATCGCAACAGTTAAGTAAAATGTGCCGTTCCCCAGTACCCCTGCCCCTTTCCTATCTCCGCCCCACGTGCTTTTATGCATGCCACTGTTATCCATGATCCCGTGCCGTAGCAACAGTTAAGTAAAATGCCGTTCCCCCTCCCCTGCCTCTCCCCGCCCCACGTGCTATAATGCCTGCCTCCGTTTTCCATGATTTCGTGCCATAGCAACAGTCAAGTAAAAGGTGTCAATCCCTCGTCCCCCTGCCCCTTCCCTATCCCCGTCCCACGTGCTCTAATGCCCGCCTCCGTTCTCCATGATCCCGTGCCAAAACAAAAGTTAAGTAAAAAGTACCGTTCCCCGTCCCTGCCCCTTTATCTTCCCGTCCCATGTGCTATTAAGTGCATGCTACGAGAGCACTTTGGTAGCACGTGAGTAATTTTTTGGATTTGTCTTGCCATCAACAAAAATAATATTAGAACATTTAAATATTACTGTATTTTCTTCACACACACACACACACAGGCACGATTCGGATATTTAAAAAGAGATAGTTGTTGTATTTTCCGAAAGACTTAAATACATAAATGCAATAAATGAAACTACACTATCATACTTATCATGCTGACATGGTGTTTAAAAATAATATTTGCAAGTTTCGCGCGATACTTTTCTAAAATAGTCTCAACTAAGAATCAAACTGTTTAGAAAGTATCATTTTCAAACACAACTTTTTCTTACTTTATTCATAACAGCTAACGGGGTATATTTTGTTGACACTCAACATGCACATTGACAGTTTTACGGTGTCACAGATAGTCATAAACAAATAAAATAAACCAGATTCACTGACACTTAATCGAGATTCATTTGTTGGAACCGAAAACTTACATTTTAGTACTGTACAAAAAAGTGCAGTATAAACTTAGAAAGGTTAATTAAAATAATTTCATCTTCATTCACCATTTAATAAATAAAATTATATAACACCCAAGCAGATCCTTGACATTTGATTGGAGGATTGTCCGTCACGTGATAGCAAATAAAAGCACCATTGCACGCTGAGTAACTCACCGTGCCTTTTCGTTCCATCCGAAAAGCACCATTGCAAGCTGCTGCCAGCGTGCAATGGTACTTTTCGGATGGAACGAAAAAGCTGAGTAAAAACATCACTGCGTGCGCGTGTCTTTAGTAACGCAGCAATGTTATACTGCAAGGCATAATATAGTAAAATTACTAGCATTCGGCTTCTACAATTAAACATTTTAGGCCTACGCTTTGTTTATTTTGAAAGTTGTATCTTTCAATCAAAATGACAAAGATGTACTTGGATGTTATATAAAACAATGAATGAATGTTTTTCATTCGTGCAATGTTGCGAATATTATGTTCATTCGTTGAAAGCTGGAATGTTCTATTCAACTCGGCTCCGCCTCGTTAAATAGAACATTCCATCTTTCAACTCATGAACCTATTCGCACCATTGCACTCATAACATTCATTATGTGTATAATATCTACAAATAATATCACAATAATTCATTCACACTCACTGGAAAGTGATTTTGTTAAAACAATGGAAACCCAAACTTACACGTTATTACAGGCACAAACAATGCCGCATACAGGTACAACATCGTCGTTTTTCGGTACAGTGGTGCCATTGCCTTGAAGTCGTTGCAAAGAGGTACCAGGTTAGTTATAATAATAAATTGGACACTATACTTTTCAAAAATGACAAAAGTGTGTAGCTATAACTACGGCCTCAGAGTCACAATGAAGAGAAATGCTAAAGTGTAGCTAGTATTTATACGGTGAGCCTGTTTGTTTTTTCCAAGGGAAGATGGGGCCACTTAGCATACAATGGGCATGTTTACGAGCTTGTGAACGAGCCGGACGCAACCTAGACTTGGCCCCTGGATTTACCCGCATAAAAGACAGGTACTTGCTATTTCAATCCAATGATTCCATTGGATACTTCACAGTGACTAAAATGCAGTGACATCACGGACCAATCAAAACACATATATGAAAAGCTTACTTACGATCATCTGCATGCTGTGAAAACGTGTGCATTTTGACTGCAGCGTATCAATGTGGTGTCATCTGACACCTGTGCAGGACTACCAAGGGACAGCTGTTCATTGGCTCTAACGTGTTCGACCGGCTGGCGTACGTCAACGTCAACAACTTGACTACTTTTTAATCGTACGCGATTTTAGCCTGGTTCTGAAATCTTTTACCGAGAAGAAGTCTTGGTAAATTATCAAGAACCAGGCCTCGGCGGGTTTAAACAAGTATGTGAAAACCAATTCAACACACTTTGATTCACATTAATAAATACATTTTCGGTCAAGAAACATCAACACTTTTTTTCAAAAAGTAAAATAAATGCAACAATTATAATTGTTCAATGATTTATTTCAACACAACACCCCTCCAGCTATGAAATGTTAAGGCCCTCGGGTAAACAACTCCTTATAAGGAGATTGTTATGCGCTTTGCGCGTACCGCGTGATGTTGCACAACTGTTCCGGCCGTTGCTGTCGACCAATAGGAATGAAAAATCTGTATTATAAGCACAGGTGCAAGCTCGCTTGTAACGCCCATGTTTCATAACCTTTTACTGTTCATTATCAAACGTTTAAACACCCTACGTGACGCGCTTTCCACCAATATGAATAGCGAAACTGTCTTAGGTAATTATGGATTTATATTTAAATTGTATAACGACCCCTTTTGATTACGTTTCAGGTACAGACTCCTTAGGCATTAAATACTAATGTTGAACAATTGTGACCCCTAGTTGACATATACTTCCGGGTTTGACCATATTCAAAGAAATTCACAATCGATTTTCAAACTTGTTTTCAGTTATAGCCTAACAACAACTACAGCATAGGGACAATGCTTGCATGTACCGGCGTAAATCCAGCAGCATCGATCCGATACCGTTAAGTTTGATGATGATAATGATCCAGTACTGGTTTTGTAGCGGTGCACCATTTCGGCAAAACGGCATCTCAGAAAACCTTTTCTGGGCCAATCATGCCAATACTGGTTTTGGTAAAATGGTAATTAAAATACTGTCTAACTACTAAACCGACTTGATATTCAAATCGGAATTACATGCAAATTAATGAACCTGGTAGTACAGACATTTTGGAGAAACCGAATACTATATGGTTTTCCCGGCCAATTTCATCAAATATCCATTCATCTTAACTCATGGCTCATTCAATTTATTTTGAAAACGATTGCTGCTTTGAAACAGCATTTAACAGTCACAAAGAGGTATTCAATTTCACTAGTTGACTGGTCAAATCAGATCATTCAATTTCACTAGGCCGCAAGAATCATTCAACTTCGCAAAAGCCAGCAGCAACGCATGGTCAATCACTCAATTTCATTCATGAGCGAATTTTTTTCAAAAGTTTGCATTCCAATTCAAATTCTACGTTATGTTTGCTTTCTAATTTAATTAGCTGCCTTTAAATAGCAGATACTTGAAACGAAACTTATTTGGCATTATCTCCAACTAAATGCCCAATCAGTTTTGGGCTAAAAAGATGGCTGCTCGCGGTTTGTCCAGAGCAGTGATTAATGTATATATAAAGGGCGACACTGATTGAAACATTCAATAATTATTAATTTATTAACTTTTTTATAACGACCTCTTATTTTAAGAATTTAATTTAATTTTATTATAAAGACAAAATAACCGGAAAAAAAATGAAAAATTAAGGCTAAAACAAAAATATTAGTTTTGCATTTTAAAGATATCGGCTGCATACTTAAACTTATGGAAGGGTAACAACACAAAAGGAACCTCTATTGAGCAATACTAATGTTGTATTAGTTTTTCAGAAATAAAAACGTAAATAATGGTGTAAAATACAAAACAAAATATCTAACAAAAGACAACTTATGTGCCAGTAAAGGAGCTATAATTCCCATTTTAAGCATAAATTCCCATTTTAAGCATAAAGCCAAAACTCATCTTTAATTTGAAGGCAAAGAAGCTAAAATTCGTTGCAAATAAGTGAAATGGAAAACGCAAACTAAAAAAAAAAAAAAATGTTGGCTTCGGTGAGTCTTAATTTGAATGCATCAACTGCAATTTGGTAAAACGTCAACTTGAGAATTGTAAAAGTGTACCCATGAATGCCCTTAAATGACATTGAATGCATTTTAGAGTTACAATAAACCCTAGTTCGGGGGGATTAGAAGAAAATGAATTTAAATGCATGTTCATTAAATTTAATTATTTTGTTTTGCTGAAACTGGCCAGAAAAACTTTTGAGTTATTGTTTTATTTTGTGCTAAAAGGTCTACCACCTTTATTATTGTATTGTTTTTTAACAAAGCAATGTTAAATTGATGCATTCATTACTGCTGTATTTTTTAATTTGTTGTCCCGTTTTTAACATCATTGACAGCTACACTTTATTGTAATGGATTTTTTTATTGCGAAGTAATTTCATTTAAATTTAATGTATTTGTAATAAGCCTTACTCTTTGCATTTTTCAAGTGAAAATGCTGGTTGAATTTTCGTCTGACGATGAACCTTTCATCTGTCTACTGTTTTTTTTTTTTTTTTTTTTTTTTTTTTTGCGGCACACAATTGTGGCAAAATGGTAGACAACCTCTATTAAACCAATGCTGGTTTTGTAGCTGCACTAAATCAAACATTTTCTTTGCCAACACTGTATTCTTTTTAGCGCCACGCCATTCTGACAAATTGGTATATAAAACTGTTTGAGGCCAATACTGGTTCGAAGCGGCACACCATTTTGGCAAATAATGCTAAAACATACCTTCTCTGGGCCAATACTGATTTTGTAACAAGGCACCATTGGGCCGGTGTGGCGGCCTCAGCGCTCCGACGGTCTCAAAGCTCCGGGTGACGTCACCGGAGATTTCGGCACGCAGTTATCACGGTCTCAGATTTCTGCCGTGCCAAGCTCTCCGGGATGACGTAGCATGCTGTCGTTGCGGGCGTGAGTCCCCGTCCCCGAGGGGCAACCCAAAACCCTTTTCTGGCTTTCAGTCGAGCCTTCTTTGTAATTCCCACTCCTAATACTTATGATATACGTGATAACTGTATTTCACAATACTGCATACGCTCCACTCGTTCATGGGCGCCGCCATGACAGCTACGAGAGTAGATTTGTCGACAAGTCGTTTATGGTCCAACGCGGTGAGATAGTCGTGTTGCTAAAATCGACTAAGTTCGCTTGGTGTGCGCAGGCACGGCATGACGTGATACTACCGTATTTGGTAATCTGGAGCTCTGAGCCCGCCGGAGCTCAGAGACCGCCACACCGGCACTGAACCGATGTCGGTTGTGAACTATAAAAAGGAAAAAAAAAAAAAAAATGACAACAAAAATAACAACAATGTTTTTGTTTTTTTAGAATGACCCAGAAATTGTCATTATTATTTTACGAGCCTTTGTTTTAAATATTGATTGCACTGATGTAATAATAAGGAATAACTGATAACCAATATCAAAACCATGCGTACAAACTCAACGGAAGCTGAACTACATATATCACTCGGTGCTTGTTTTACAGCATATTAGGCTGTTGGCTGTTTGTATTGTGTGTTTTACAAAGTAGTAGAATTATATGTTTATGGGTGCAACTATTAGTTAAATATTTAATTAATTAAACGTAGTGTAAACACACTGAGCAATCTGGCCAGTTACGTGCCAACTGTATGTCAATAGTGGCATACTGTGTTGGCCCAATACAGAAGTGCCAGCATCACCATAAAAGTTACTGTACTTGGTGAGCTATGGCAACTAATACTGAGCAGAAACATATTTTGACAAGCCTTTAGCAGCTGTAACATTATCTGGTCAGTAGCTGACTAATTCTAGGGTAATTAGTGCCATGCTATAATGGCCCAAAACAGAAGTACCAACATTTTTATTTTGCCTGTGCAAAGAGCACTGGGCCAACCTTTTGCCAGCAGTGGGCCATATCTGGCCAGATAACGGGCCAATTATTCACCAATAGCGACATACTGAAATTTTCCCCAAAAAAATAAGTGTCAAATGCGTAATTCGGAATAGATTTCCATCCCCCAAGTTTTTCCGCTTCGAGTAATGTTTCAAATTGTAAGTTATTTGTTTTGATTACATCAAATACTTCATGTTTGTCCCCGAGTAAATTTATTCACCACATACACTCCACCCCCACTAAAGTATATAACAGCCATTAACCATAATACAAACAAGATTCACTGACACTTACTTAAGTTTCATTTGTTGAAACCGAAAGCTTACCTTGTATTACTGCACAAAACATTGCACTTTAAACTTATAAAGGTAAATTAAAACAAATAGATCTTCATTCAACATTTTAACGAATAAAACCATTTAAACAAACGACATTACACAAATTCATTCACACTCACTGGATAGTTATTTTGTAAAAAAAAAAAGTAAAAACCCAAGCTTACTCGTTATTACAGCCAAAACAATGCCATAAGCAGGCACAGCATCGTCGCTTGTTGGTACAATGCTGTATAATAGGAGACCTTTGAACGCTAGATGGCAGCAGACTTGCCAGGTAAATTTCCATTGTTTACGTAGTTCTGGTAAGTCTGCTGCTACCAGGCGTCCGAAAAGTCCCCCATTGTAACTTCGGAATCCGAATCCCAATGAAGGGAATGAAAAAGTGTAGCTAATGTTTATACGGCGAGTGTGTTTTATTTCCCAGGGAAGATGAGACAACTTAGCATAAATTGGCGTGTTTTACCAGCTTTTGCACGGGCCGGGCGCAACCTAGACTTGGCCCCTCGATTTATCCGCAAGAGAGACAGGTACTTGCTATTCATATCCAGTGATTCCGTTGGATACATTGTAATGACTAAAATGCAGTGACTTCACGGACCAATACAAACACAGATATATTAAAAGCTTACTTTCGGTGATCTGCATGCTGTGACCACGTGTGTATATACAGTACATGCGTTTTGACTGGGTATCATTTATGTGATCTCAACTGGCACTTGTGCAGGACTACCCAGTGAGAGCTGTTTTGGGTCTCTGACGTGTTCGACCGGCCGGTGTACGTTCAAAACATGTGAATACTTTCTGAACGTGCGTGATTTTGACATGGTTTTATCAAAATGGTGTTATTCACATTATAATGGTAACTGGCCATTACCACATGGTTATTCGGATCTGTGCTAATAATTGGTGTGCATCAATTGCTCAAAAGGACCGTCGCACACAGTATTTTCTGGGGGGCAAAATTGCAAGGCATAAAGGCCGGTTTATAGTCGGTCGCGCGATGGTCGTGCGATGGAAATCTTGCGCGCAATCCTAAGATTGAGGCCTAAAAACGGTGTCTTTTTATGATTGCGCGTCAATATTTATATCGCGCGACCATCGCGCGACTGACTATAAACCTGCATTAAGGTAAAAAGGTGCGTTGGTCTGACATGAAAACACCTATATGTTCCCTAAGTTATCATTGACTAGATCCAGTAATGTCACGCAGGATATCATTCCCGAACCAGAACTCGTTATGCAGATCACCAAACTCAGATTGATAGTCAGCCAAGGTACGGGACAAGTCAACAGAGGCTGGAGCACGATCCAGCCTCATTCATCTGTCCCTATGTCAGGGTAGGCATGCAACCCATTAGTCGGACTGGGGGAGGGGGGGGGGGGTAGAGTAGAATATGTCAATACAACTGGTGTATCTCCTCTTATCTCCAAAGATAAGTAGCAAAGGTAAACTATTCGTTCAAAATACCTTCAGTGTGCAGCACAAATGGAAATAGGTCCCACTTCTGGTCACTCAAAGGGCAAATAGACGTACACTTTAGTTAGATAATATGTAATGTTTATATTAAGTTTGTACATAATATTCATTGACAAAGGATGTCACAAAGGGGAATCTCTAGTGATCCAAAAGAACAAGAAGTCAACAACACTAATGATATGTGTTATTAAAGGAAGACAAAACATAGATAACAATTAGTGTTGGCCCTTATAGCAAACAAAAGAACCCCCCCCAAAAAAAAAAAAAAAATATATATATATAAAAATAAAAAATAGTATATAATTTATTATTTCCGTTCGGTTCAAAAGGGAAATTGAAATGCAACGATTCAAACTGCATCGTTTTTACGCCCCTAATAGTTTAACTGTAAACTTGATCGTGCGGTTCATACGACCGTTTCATTTTGGATGTCTGACCATGGAGGAAGGAAGAGAAGGAGCTCGAGTGAAGGGACTTCAAAAGTCGAACCCGTGGTATCGCGGTCGTTTAACGACACCTCGTAATCACCCACATACCTTATACAGACAATGGGCGACCTGGCGTATGTGAGTTTGCGCGTGCGCACTTGGTTCTTTACTTAACTATGGTATCGTATGTCGTACACATGTGCCCACCAAATCGAAAAACACAATTTAATACCAACCACCCTCGTGTGCTAATACCCAAATTTTGAACCACCGCCGCTAGTGTCCGGAAAGTCACAAAAAATTGTAAAAATATGCCATGATGTTTCCGTGAAACACCACAGACGGTAAATGAAAACGTGTATATTCACAATTCTTGTCTCCAATGATTCAACTTAACACGAAGGCAACGGCACAGTCTGGCGGTGCCACACCTTCTATACTAAGATATATAATCATGCTCGTTAATCGGCCTTCCAGCTGGGGTCTCCTATATTTGTCCACTGGTCAGACAGGGGCATTGTCAGGGTATTATTTTGTTACTCTGCGGTTTTGCGAATGGTGTTCGAGATTCTTCTCTTCCTTCCTCAATGGTCTGATCATCTGATGGCGTAATTTGTTTTGTTTTTCTTAATTAGGGCTGTATGTCAACTCAAAGTTGTTTTTCTAACTCGTTTTGGGAAGTTCGTTATTACCACAACGTACCCCTACACTGAAATCAAGCAAGGTGTTTAATTACTCGTTAAGTACTGTATTGTATTAGTACTAAGTCGTCCAATCGACCATCTCGATTTACAGGTGTGGTCATTAGGGTGGTGACTACTCTGCATAATAGCAGCACAAACAAGGGACACTCGTCATAGAAATTTAACTTCTTGTTGTTTGCAACAGCTAATTCTATTTTCTCAGAAATTTAACTTAAAATAATCCAAAAAGTTGTTAAGCCTTGATACAAAATAATGCAGACTTTATACTTTACACACAAGAATGATACGTTGAACACAAATTGATACATTGATACGTTTGTACGAAATATGTATTAACAAGCAGAGTATTCCTTATAACAATGGCCAGACCCTTAAAGGAACACGTTGCCTTGGATCGGACGAGTTGGTCTGTAAAAAGCATTTGTAACTTCTTATTTTTTATAAAATGCATATGGTTGGAACGATGTTTGAAAAGTAGAATACAATGATCCTCACAAATTTGCCTCGAAATTGCGTGGTTTTCCTTTTACTTTGCGAACTAACACGGTCGGCCATTCATGGGAGTCAACAAATTGACTGTGTTAGTCGACGAGATAAAACGAAAACCGTACAATTTCGAGGCATGTTTGTGTGGATCATTGTATTCTACTTTCACAACATATTTCTACCCATGAACATTTTATAATAAACGGTTACAAACGCTTTTCAAAGACTAACTCGACCGATCCAAGGCAACGTGTTTCTTTAAGTTGAGATGGTCGTGTGGATCGCACGTGCCTAATTATTATAGGTTAACGTTGCGCGTCTTCAGTAGAGAGGTTTCGCAAGTTAACGGACATACATACAGATACTGATGCGTCGACACTGTGTGTTCACGTGACGCGTATCCGCGACTATCTTATTTTGCATACACGTTCGTACCGGATACGACGTGATGATACTGTTGTACAGACTTGTAGTTGTCTTTTTGTCCGTTATTCGGATCAATCTTTTTTGTTTGCTTTGATAAATAATTTTTGTTTAAAGAAAATAAAAGATTAATACAATAACATAAAACAAGGAGAACAGTCTTCTTTAACACTCCGTAACAAAGTTTTGTTTTCCTTTTGTTTTTCTATCGAAACTTTACAAAAAACCTAATACACGATCAATACAATTAAATACATAAGAGACAACCTTTTTCGAAATATTCTTTTATAACACTCTGACAACAAAATAGGTTTGATACACAATGTAAATAACAAAAAAGTGTAACATTTAAAGGGTCTATGTACTTTTTCCCAACAAAAAACACAATGTCACCAGATTAACATTAAACTTCAAAAGTTTGAAGATTATGATAGTAGAAAGCTTCCCGTGAAATGTTACTTACTGAGGTGCTGGAGTTTTTTTTTTTTAAATGAGTAAAAGTAATAATTTTCGTCTCAGTTTTAGCATGCAAAAACGTATAAAGGGAAGGTACACGTTTGGTAATTGTCAAAGACCAGTCTTCTCACTTGGCGTATCCCATCATATGCTTAAAATAACAAACCTGTGAAAATTTGGGCTCAATCTGTCATCAAAGTTGCGAGGAAATACTTTAATATATGAATAAAAGACTTCTAGCTAGAAGTATATTATTATTTAAGTTAGATATTACCTCTTTCGTAAAAACTACATTACTTCACAGGGAGTCGTTTCCCACAATGTTTTATACTAACAACAGCTCTCCAATGATCGTTACCAAGTCAGCGTTTTAAGGACCTGTCTTGTGTACATTTTACCTTGTATGCTGTGCATAATTTTTAATCCATGCTAGATACATATTTGTATACCTGATATTCTTAATTAATATTTTATCTGTACGTTTTTGTCTTTACTGTTTGAATCATGGCCAGTTTTAATTTCCCCAGTGTGGGATAATAAAGTTATTATCTTATCTTATCTTATCTTATCTTAATCTGATTTTACTAAGCAATGAATTTTTTGCTTAAGGAATTTTGTTTTGCTTCAGATTACCGGCCAAGACACCACTCAATTGTTATGCTAAGTAAACAACAGCTTAATACTAGTCATAAGCAATGTATATGGCAGGACATTTTGGGCCAGTAACATGTGTAAAATAAGCGAGCTATTTTCGTGCTTAAGCAAGTTTTGGGCTTAAGCAGCTCTATGAAATTGGCCCCACATCTCAAGTTCCGATGGTCGCGTGGATGGCAAAATCAATACTCACAATGAACTGTTTCCCATCCTGTTTTCGTTTTTTCTTTTTTTTCTTTCTATTTTATCACGCTGCAAAGGCAGAGTCCTCGCCATTATATGTTCCGTCCCTTCAAACTAAGATGGTCCTTTGGATCGCAACATCCATTTTTACTATTTACTGTTCCGCTGCAACATTTTAAAATCCAGAAATAAACGTCATATTGATTGATCGAGGTTTGGTTAATGAACCTTGAAAATTTGAAAATTCATTCAGAGTGTCACTGAGTCTGTTCCAACATGATAACTAACTCATCCAGATCGCAACCACTCAACATTACACTCTTTGAAATAAGCATTGTTTAACTTCAATGTATTTACACAGCGGCTACAGAATGCCAATAAATAGTTGTTACATTTTTGTATTAAATGCAGGCCACGGGAAACAGAAAAAAAACGAGTCTCGTAGTTCACGTTAAATCATGGTAGAAAAAAAAATCCCGAAACACTCCAAGCCAAAATTCTGAAAAACGTGAGGTCAAACAAAGCTGGGCGACAAACGAATCGTGATTTCACTGGCGGCTATTTGATGCGGGAAAATAGCGACCTCAGTTTGCCAAAGCTGGATAACTGTGTTCAACCCCAATCAGGGGAAATCGTCACTGGCGTCAAGGGGTCATTAGAATAGATACGCCGTTTTGACTCTCGGCTGAAAAAGACGCGCAGAGAGGTGCATTTTTGACTTGAATTGTTTATAACCAAATGTAAATGTTAAGCGTAAAATGGTTGTAAATCTTGTATATACTACGTATGTTTGGGCAAAAAAGGGTAATAGGTAAAATATTGAGAAGATCATGTAGCCGCTGTTTAATGTAGTGAATACGTTTTGTTATACAGTATGTTTGCCGTTACCTGTACTTAAAATAATACTAAAATAATCGCAAACACATGTATGTGAACATTTAACTCGCAGTCACACAGACCACGGTAACGAGAACGATAACGAGAACGAAAACAATGCACGCCCTCGATTGGTTAAACGAGCGTGGGATAATTCTGCATGGAGCAAATAAACCAATAGTCCTTATGCACATGACGTCATTACAGTAGGGCGCCTTCACCTAGAGGTCAAAAGGAGGTTGTTCATTGGCCAATCCTGTGCACCGCGCGTACAAATCTGTACGTTTCGATTGTTTCGTCACCGTTTTCCACTAAGATGGCCGCTGGATGACGTCAATGCATAAGGTCTATAGAATGCCTTATATTTGCGTGGTGATCGTTTTCGTTATCGCTGCAGTGTGACTTGGCCTTTTTGCCCAAACACCGTAACGAAAGGAATAATTTGGATTCAATGTAAATGGGTCGCTGCTTTTGTTTGGGTCAAAAGTACATAGAAACCTAATAATTTTCATAACATTTTCATTTTGAGTTAAAGGAAAACGTTGCCTTGGATCGGTCGAGTTGGTCTTTGAAAGGCGTTTGTAACCGTTTTTTATAAAATGCATATGGGTAGAAAGATGTTGTAAAAGTAGAATACAATGATCCACACAAGTTTGCCTCGAAATTGCGTGGTTTTCCTTTTACTTTGCAAACTAACACGGTCGGCCATTTATGGGAGTCAAATGTTTGACCCCCATAAATGGCCGACTGTGTTAGTTCGCAAAGTAAAAGGAAAACTAATCAATTTTGAGGTAAACTTGTGTGGATCAACGTGTTTCCAACCACATGCATTTTATAAACAACGGTTACAAACGCTTTTTATAGACCAACTCGTCCGATCCAAGGCAACGTGTTCCTTTAAATGCAATAAATCAAATAATGTTTAACTTAATATGTCATCAGTTTGCAACAAGGGGATTGCAGAAAGGATGTTTTACCTTAGATTACAAGCAGATACGTAAAAGTGTGATCTAATGAAAAATTGTTCGGCACGAAAGAAATACTACTTGGGAGACTAACAATTTGTATTACAGCATTATTTTATTTATGTCCTCTTTATACAACAATACACAACAATAATTCGACAATTTACCAGTATAGCTAAAAGTAATTTATTTAATCCCCTTTTAAAGACAATACCATTCATACACTTCAATGGAATGTTCTAGGTTCTTTTGCGTGACCCATTAAATGAAACCAACATTTGGTATTAAATCCTGTTCAAAATGTACTTTTATTTGTAGATGGTTTAACACAACTCTTTAGTTTAAACAACCTGGAACTTTAACTGCAGGTTTTTAAAATTTTAGTTCTAAAGCAAATCAACCAATTTATGTAAACAAAATATTGTATTGTCATTGACAAATTTGTATTATCAAACCGACGTTCAGAACAAAATCTCAGCAAAAAGCACGAGCAAAATATGCGAAAGTACAATTTATTAAGCCTCCGTTTACAACAAAATCAAACGTGTTTTGTAGGTCTAGTGCACGGATTTACAAACCTCAACATGATGAAGGGTTGTTAGACAAAGTTAATTTACGATTATTGTGTGCTACTTAGAAGTACGAGTTTTACATTTCGATAAGTTTGGGACATTAGCTTTTAAACAAAGCATTAGGCACTATGGGCCTCTCCACTGGAATGAATTACCTATGAGCTTAAGGTTTAGTCAGAATCTAGCAGAATCTTAAGTCATACCGTTTACAAAACTGGCTTTTTTGTTCCTCCTGTAATCTTATGTTAATGTCCATTCTTACTTGAGTGCAGGACCTATCCAACGGAATGTGTGTGTGTCTTTGTTGTCCCGGTCTTTGTTAGTATTGTACTTTGTGCTTTGTCTGCTCTGTCTGTATTAATTATATTGTATTGTTATTGGATCCTTTCTTCGTATGGGCACTCCCTTACACAAGCTAGTGTGCTTATTTGGTTGTTGCCCCCAATTTCCTGTTATCGTGTATCGCTTTGTAAACATTGTATTAGGAATTTGGAATTGGAAATAAATGTCGTACTGAACTGAACTGAACGTATGTTTTAATATTAAATTGTATACACTACGCACACGTCTTCGATTTTGACAAAATGCGTATCCTCCATAGATTTCAGTAAAGGGTTTGAATTAGTAAATTTAAGGGAACTTAACGAGCAGTTTGTGTAATAGTAATGGACCCCAGCAAGGCACAAGACTAAAGCTGAACCTAAATTCGAACAACGTACCGCACACTGTACTTACAATACCACTAAACATCAATATAGTATGTGTAATTCGACCTCGAGAGCGTCTTGACTACAGCAGCTAGCAGCATGTATTGTGAACTTGTTGTGTACTTGTATACATTTTATCAAATTGTATCAAATGAATATCGCAAAAACAAATACCATTACATCATGTCGTTGTAAGTTTTGGGTCTTGAAAACAACGGTTCTTTTCCGAACCACTTCAACTATTTTGGATATTTTAATCAATGGTGTTTAATACCACAAGCCTCTTACTGTAAGATGTTACCAAAATGACGTTACACGAACTTGCACCCAGGATAATTTGTCTTAATTGATGGCTCAGAGCCACAAGCTTCAGTAGTGAAATTGTTATCGTGGGACTTACACATACTATTAAAAGTTACTACCGACAAGTTCACGTTACTTCGCAAATCACAACCGAGGCACACAATGTAAGATTTTAAAAGTGTCAATTATAACAAACTAAATTTTATATTTTCACCATGCACCAGAGTAGCAGTCGGAACCCTTATTAATGTTAAGTGGTGTCATTAACCACATAGTGTTTGTTTACGTCAGACTTTACAGCCTCACTCCCCGGGTCATTTTGTGGTGGCTTAATAAAGTTCAATCATGACCAGGATTCGAACCCACAAACCAATGTTTTTGCAACTGTACTTTGAATTTAGTGCTAAAACCATTGAGTAAAAGTTTGCCAGTCACTTAAAATCTTACATGCTCAACAATTAAATATATTTTGAGAGCTTCACACAAAATTACCTTTGAAGAGAACATTCTAAAATCAGAAACCGTTCTAAAAGCTCGAAATCTTAAACTGTTTTGACGAACATGTTCTATGATTTTTGCGAATTGTTTTTTCCGTATTTTGTTTTAGTTTTTTCAAATACATTGTTTGTTTACTCATCACCAAGAAAATTAAAATCCTTAATTATCCATTTTGTTTTTTTAAACGTTAGTATTTTGTGTTCGAGATAATCCAAGCATTTAAAAATGGTTTCAACTACGATAGTAACTGCATTAATACATTCACATATATAATTATTACATAATAACTCACAAGAAATTTATAAGTTAAATATTGTTAATGATGTTTACTATATAATAAGGTAACCCAGAGAAAGGGTAATGATTCCATAAATGATTGTGATTTTTGTTCATAAATCATTTACCAAAGCAAACTATAGTACCACAGTTGCTGATCACAGCTTTATCTCTGCATTTACCTTTAAAAGCCGTTATACACTTTCGGTACAGACAACACAAAAAGTTCCCAGATTTACAAATAATGTACAGGGTTTACAGAAGGTAATGGTGAAAGACTTCTCTTGAAATAATGTTCCATGAAATGCTTTACTTTTTGAGAAAACATTAAAACAATATAAACTCTCTTTAGCGAGAATTACGGATTTATTTTAAACACATGTCATGACACGGCGAAACGCGCGGAAACAAACATGGGTTTTCCCGTTATTTTGTCCCGACTCTGATGACCGATTGAACCTAAATTTTCACAGGTTTTATATTTAATATATAAATTGTGATACACGAAGTGTGGGACTTGGACAATACTGTTTACCGAAAGTGTATAAAGGCTTTAACAGTCGATGTTCGACTTGTTTGTATAGTTATGTTCGATAAAACCAAAGGGACTTTTTAAACCTTTGAAAAACAACACATGTTTGCTTTGACCTTCTCAAAAAAGTTAAACTAAACATTCTATTCAAGTTTCTGTTTTTAAATATGCTTAAAGTGACTACCATTTCCGAAAGTTGTCACTTATATTGTGAATTTAATCTACAATTGTTTAAAGGGAATCAACGAAGTATTTTAGTAATCTTATTTGTGTGTACAATATTTTGCAACTGATTGCGAATAAAATTCAAACAAAGCTGTTCATAAGCGAAGGGAATCTAAACCAAGAGCTTCCCGTAGAAAGAAGTTGGCTGATTGTTTCAATCATTATTAATGTTTTTATATATGCAAAAACATATTTGATGTTGTGTAAGTACACTGTTTTACTGCTGAGATTATTTGTTTGTATATTAAAAAGAAATAAATCATATGAAACATTGCGAGTTAGATTGAGCCAATGAAATCCAACGATGACTGCCCTAATAATGGTATCTTCAGTGAGGAAAATACAATAACATATGGAACAACTTTTAACAGTTGCCTTGATACTCGTATCCGATGCTTTCTCATGTGACACCAACATTAAAGTGTTTGACTTTGTATAAGAGATCAAACACTGTATGCCGTCACTTAAGTCACTAACAAGATCCAAACAGTCACTAGACTTATCTCTCATCTAACCATACCTAACCAGCGCCCGGGATTTGAACCCAAACCCCATTGCCCAAGCCACTGATTTTGTTAATTAATTAACGCCAAGTACAACTTAATTCAAACGTATTTTCTGTGTATACATTGTAGAGCTTTCCAAACAAGTTACAATTAAATTACAACACTTAAAATCAAAAACCATTCCTAAAACATAATTTGTAACCCACTAATTTGAAAAGTTGTATTAAAAAAATAAAAAAAAAGTTTCGTTAAGGTTTGTTTTGTCAGGTTTTATGTCGTGAATAATATTATTTTTTAGTATTATTCTACTGATCAATCAAATAACAACGCTTTAAATCAGAAACCATCTTTCAAACATGGTTTGTAACCCACAAATTTGAGAAATTTGATTTTTTGGAACATGTTTGTTTTTCAAGGTTTATTTTGTCAGGTTTTACCTTATTAATAATATAGTTGTTTTTATTATTCTACTGATCAATCGCAGCTTGAATGTTTTAAAATTAAAAACACAAATTACTTTTAAAAATGGTTTCTGAAATTAAAATGTTACCAATAATACACCGATACAATTAACACCAATATAAATAAATTTTACACACACAAAATAGTTACAGGTGCAAACATAAGATCAATAAATTACATTTGAGACACAAGAGAAAATCGAATGTGACAGAAGTTTATCAATCGAGCTCAGCATGTGTTTACTTAAGATTTAAACATTTTTGATAAAACTATTCAGTCGTATTTTAGCACAGGCAACACGTTTGTTTGTTTTTTTTTCTGTTCGTATTATTGCTTAAAATATACACATATCGGTATTTGATTCTAACCATAATGACACTTTGACTCCATGATATTGTGCATGGGGAACGCGATGTAGAACTCTTCATGCAATGTTGTTGTGAGGTTTTGGGAGATGTTAAACAGCCAATAAAGGATGATCTCAAATATATATAGCTGTTTCAGTTTTCTAACAGCTGCAGTCCATCCAGGAAACAAAAAATACAGCGAGTCTCTTACCTCACGTTAAACATGGTAAAACTGTTTTTTTTTTTTCCCCAGAACTTTTCAAGCCAAACTTCTGAAAAACGTGGGGTCAAACATCCCGCGCGACAAAGGAATCGTGACGTCAGTGGCGGCTATTTGGTGTGGAAATGCCAAAGCTGGAGAACTGTGTTCAAAAGCAATAGGGTATAATCGTCACTGGCGTCCAGGGTCATTATAAAAGACCCTCGGCCGAAAAAGCCGCGCGGCCGGATGCATTTTTTACTCGAGTTCTTTATTACTAAATGCAGATTTTGAGAGTAAAATTGTTATTAACCGATATCTGCGATGTCTAAAAAGGTAATAGTTGACATATTGAGTTAATCCTTTATTGGCTCTTTAATCACTACAAAGATTGTGACTTTAAGTAAAAGGTCAAAAGGCAGGTAAACTAAAAGAGGGCATGTATTACAAAAAAAAAAACTATTCCATTTTCACCATGGTACCCACCGTTTGATATTGTTATTCGTTATATTGAAGAGCAGTTTAAGCTTGGAAAAAGTAACAATTAGAAGTATTTAAGAATGTGAAGAAAGTAGCATGTTCCTACAAAGCTTCCATGTGCCATTTTGTTGGTAAGACAGCCAACGTAGTAAATTTGTGTAATTTGGATGAAATCACATAAGCTACAAATAATTTAAAAAGCTGCAAAGCTAACTACTTATTATTTCTACTTTGCAAATTGTGCAGGTAAATAATTATTCGTTTGTTATATTATAGGATATTTTTTAAATAAGTTGTTTATATCAACTTTAATAAGAAACCATATTTAAAACAAAGATCCGGATTTTGTTTTTCTTTTCTTGTTTCAACAAGATTACAAAATGTTTTGTTTGCATTACCCATTGCTAAATCAATACAAGTTTTGTCCCCCTAAACTGTAGAGAAACTTATTAACAAATTTGGTTTGAGAATTCCCTTGATTACGAAAGTACATTTACTTTAGGTTTCATATATTTTTCTGAATTATAAAAACGGTTTCAGCAGCTATTTGCGAAATACAATGAGGTACTACCACGGTTTACAACCTCGCCCAATAAGTGCAAAATCTTAACAACTTCAAAATTAAGGCGAACCTGGTAAAAGTTACATGTGTATATGAAAAAGAAACATTTATTTATTTGGGAGCTTGATCTCATTGCGCTGTATATTCCCCAACCCACACGTGTTTCAATATGTGCATTCAATTCAGATTGTTAACTCTACGTTCGCAGTACGCTCGAAGTAAAGCTTTGCTCCATAGCAGGTGCACCAACACCGAGTTCACACTTGATCCTGCTAGGAGGATCAAAGGAGGATCTAATCTTGAAAGGGCGATCAAAGGGAGATCACCGGCTTGTGTAAAAGCGAACAGGATCAGAATCAGATCCACCTTTCTGATCTCCCTCCATTGCGAGATCAGAGGGAGATGAGATCCCGCAAAGGCGATACAAAAAACAAGTGTGAACGCAGACCGAGATCAGATCATGCAACGTAGCTGCTTACATCCGGTGTGGCATGTCAGTAAAAAAACGCTAGACAAGAAATTGTAACCAACGCTTTGCCTACCTTTCATCGTTAATTACCAATTACCTTTGCCGTCACATGTACTGAACTTCTGTTTAACTATGCAAGATCAGACTCAAGTGTGAACGCGGCACAACAGTGCTTGATCTCGCTTTCGTGATCTGATCCTCATTGGATCTTTGTAGGAGGATCAAGTGTAAACGCCGTGCATGTCCCAGAGCAAATGGTCCAATGTATTTAATCTCTGATCTTGCTTCTGTTTAAATTACACGTTGCCTTTGATCGGTCGAGTTGGTATTTGAAAAGCGTTTCAAAGCGTATGTTATGATTAGATAATTTAAAAGTAAATAATAATAACCCACACAATGATGCCTCGATATTGCAAGTTCGGCTCCATACAATGACCGACCGAAGTTCGCAACATATAAACAAGTTTTAGGTACAGTGTTAAGCATGATCGTTCTTACTAGTAATGTGATAAAAAAAAAAAAAAAAAACTTTTCATAATACAAGCTTGTTCTCTTTAACAAAAAAAGTGCACCAACATTTTTCTTTCAGTGTTTCTCCTCAATGAATTAGATAGAAGAGGGATCAATCTGAGCCGCTGCTCATTATAGTGACGCTGTTGAATGAAGGCAGTTTATTCAGTTGGCTAGCTTGTATACTCGAATGGTTCATTGAGTAAAAGTTGTCACTGTCTACAATGGTGTATGGAAACTTGATTTAACTTGATTTGAGGTTAGTGTTGGCATCCAAAAGAACAAAAAGCCACACAAAACTGTGTGAGCTCTTATGTCATATATTCATAATATGGTTGACTCGTTTTCATTTTTTTTTTCCTATCGACACATTAAAAAAAAAAATCTTTTTAAACACGGTGTTTGACACGGTGTGATAAATCTGCCATCTAAACACAACATTTGATTATTGTTTAGTGATAGCCCTAAATATGAACACATGTTTGTGTTACTTGTGGGTATAAAGATTGTCCTTAATCAGTCCATTAACCACGGTAATGTTTACCTGTTTAAGTCTTAGCTGAATACATAACCAAATTATGAACATAGCGCGCCAACATACTTGTTTGCGTTTGCTAATCATTTGACTGTCATGGGACATTGCACATTTCATTATAAAACCTTGTCTTAGCCACGAGGTGGAGGTTGACGGCGTATTTTGATTTCAGTCTTTGCAATACGAGAACCATTCCATTCACTAGCTCTAATGACTCGTTTGTATGGACCCTTAGTATCACCAGGTTGGATATATTCAGCATTAAGGTTATTGTCTACACCAGGTATACCAGAGCATCTATTAAACCACCAACCTCCTTCACTATTCAGACCTGGGCAGTTTGTTCCGTTTTGCTTAATATCTTTGTGATGGTGAATGCTGAAGGCTTGATTGTTGGCAGTCTCAAGAATATCATCTAAAAAACATAAGAAAGTACAAATAGTAGACATTCATAAATACCTCAGACAGTATGGATATTCCTACTGGTGCAGAACATTTCACGTGGTTTGTTTAAACAGTTGATAAAGGAACACCTTGTTTTCGGCAAGCATTTGTGAGGGCTAGCCGTAAGCTATCAGGAGAGTGCCTCAAAGAAACGTAACACACAGTCACGACCCTACCGGTTCAAAACAGCCGTTGAAGAACCCGTCACCACTCATTTATTCCCGTACTTAAATTTGGATGCTCATTAAGTATTTGTTGATACAAAACAAATAAATAACTGCACGCGTGTTCTAGAATACAAGTTAGTTAAAATTTGTGCGCGCGTCTTTGGCCCAATCAAACACTGTTTCTAACTTCTAAACACTTATGGACGTTTATGGTAAGGTTTGTGGTAACACCATGTAATGACTATCTCTAAATTAGTTAGAGTGGTTCTGTTATATATTACGATTAAAGGCGAACCAACAAGATAAACAACATAATTGGTTGGACTTGGAATTATGTAATATTTAACAAAAAACGAGGAACTTACTTCTGCATCCAATGAGTTTAATGCTTACAGCTGGATATCCGACGTCTGTTTGAGTCACACGGATGAAGCGTGCTCGGATTGGCTCATCAAAAGTGTTCTTTACCTGTGCGGATTGCTCCGTGTTGCCAAGGAATGTCTGTAGCACAGAAGGTACACCATGATTAAGGCCAATTTGGGTTTATTGAAACAGTTGCCTTGAACACAATAGTTTTAAATGCAAAGTAATACACAATGAAATGTTGCAATGTTCCTTGTACGTATCAGTTTCTGGGATAACCGTTTGTCTCTGTTTAAAACTAGTTGAGAAACAAGTCCACCAGAACAAAAATAACCAATGTAAACAAACAATTTGTTTAAAGCGTTGACGAAACCATTTACCTTAGGTTCTCCCTGGTGGCTTAGGTAGACCCATGTAACATTGTCGAGGCTGTATTCTACTTGAAATGACGTTTGTTTTTTCCCTTGTGCTATGACTCCCTCAACTAGAGTTACTAACAGCAGGTCAATCTGAAGCCGTGGTGATCCGTCAGGAATGATAAGGGCTTCATTAAGAAGGCGTTGTCCACATACCAAGCGTACTGTAAATAAAACATTAATTTTTTGATTGATTGAAAATTGGAATTGAATGCGTTCTGCTCCTGTTCTGTGAAATGGCAGTAAATTCGGATTTTTTGTATAAGAAGGCTTCTCTATGACACACACGTCTCAAACTGGGCTCTGTTTCGTGAGTTAATTAATCCAGTTTGTGTTTTTGATCAATTAAGTTTATAATTATTAACTTCATAAACAGACAACCTAATCTGTTAACATTTGAGAAATCGCTGATCATTCAGAGCGATTACAGCAACAAACTTCTCCTTAAAAAAAAGACGTTGTTGTAAAAAACATTTCTCAGATTCAAAGTTTGTGTGGAAAAAAGATTTACCATCAAGTAAGTAGTTATTTCCATTACTTTAAAGAAAGATCACCAAACGTGAAGTTTAGCTTAATTGCTTTAGAGTTTTGAGTTGCTTCAAAAAGCTAAGAAAAACTCGATCAAATCTGATCACTTTAAGATAATCAATTTAAACTTTGTCATTGTACCCTTTTTATGTTGAACATTGTGTTGTGTTTGATTTGGTTCTGTGGTTATAGAACTTATTTCATGATCAGTTTACTGTTTCAATCATACGAACTTAACTTTGACTTAAAACAATGTGCATGAGACACATATCTCGACAGAACTAACCTTTACATCCCAAGAGTTCAACTCGTATCCATAGAGAACCATCAGTCTGGTTTAGTATGATGCGGATATAACGAGCATTGATTGTTGGATGGAACATGCTGGTAGCTACCGAGTCTGCTGTAGTGTTTCTTCGGATAATCTGTTCAGAAACAATAAAACAATTCATGTAAGTTAAACATGTTAATTAACTCAGCCCCATCAACTTTACACCAACTAATAATCGATCGGCATATCGCAACAGACGATTTGAACTCGAGAACATAAGTCTCATTGACATAATCGTTCACAAAATGTTTGGCTGAAATGCAACCATAGAAGCCAGCGACATTGTGTCTTGACAATCGGCAAGGTCAAACAAATTCGTTTGTTCTCAGTGTGGGACTAAATGGATTTATGAAATCATTATTTTATTGATTTTGAAACCAGTATTTGAACATACAGTTTGATTTTAAGACAGCAATAACTTACAGCTCGTTGACTTACGTAGCTCTTAGTAAGACTTTAGTAAGACTTTAGTAAGCCCTTACGTGTTGTTCACGAAGCATTCTTATCGCTTTACTACCGCGTTACTTACTAAACCTCTCGTAGCGCCTTCTTAAGCGGGAACGCGCTTAAGCCGACCAGTCATGGATTTGTTATGTTAGCCACTGGAGCGTGACCTCATTGTCCAAAACAAGTATTTATACAGTGGTTGGACAGGCTATCGTCATTTTGGAGATATTTGTCACCCTGCAAACATGGAGAGCCAGACTAAAGCATGGAGGAAGACCATTGTCCCGTTTTACATAGAAAAGGTGACATAAAGACACCAACATTCAATGCAATGAGAGTACAAATATAGTTGGTATCGCTGAACTATCGAGTTGTTGTTGTTATTAACCACTACTACCAGTAAAACTATATTGAAAAGTAACACAAATCATGACAACTAAACTTTTTTTAAGTGTATAGACAGAAACCACCATAACTCGAAAACCACATACCCAAACAAGGGCAGAAACACCAACTAGACGAACTGAATTAAAAACAAAATAATAATACACAATACACAACTAAATTAAAGTAAGAAGTTATAATAATAACCAATAACCGTAACAACAACAAGTCATAATAAATAAATAATAAAAAAGAAAAAGGAAAACAAAATATCAAGAAGAATTTATTAATAAATAAAAAATGGGTTGGTACCTACTCAAAAATTTCACAATGTTTGAGACAATTTTGCAAGGAATGTAAAACATATTACAAAACTGTTGTCCTTTTACATAAAGATTATTTTGTAATATTTTACAAACATTGAGAAAAAATCGCCAGAAAATATTGGCCAGGCATGTTTAAAAAGGGCTGAAGAAATTGCTACGAAGCCGAAAACACCCCACGTAGCACTAGTAAGGACATACGAACTCGATTGAAGTAACAAATGCTTCGTGAATATGACGCAACTCGCTAAGAACGAACTAGTAACACGTAAATGCTTCCTAATGACTAAGAAGGCTTCATGAATAAGGCCCCAGGTGTGTTCCTTACCTGTGTTGAATTCATAGTAACCCAAGTGCTCTGGTCATCACTGTACTCTAGCTGGTACTCATTACTCGTATCTATACTGATTTCCTGATCAGATCCCTGCAGCATCATCATTCCCTCTACTGTGACTTTAAATCCTAGATCAATCTGTAACCATGGGTTAATGTCATTATTTGGATCAGGGCACCAGCCAATAGTATTACTGTTTGCTGATTGAGTGAGTCTTGCATTGCTTGGTTGACAGTTACCATCTTCCCTCTGCTGTGTACTTGATGCTGTGATTCTGTAGTCTGGAATGCTGCCATCTCCCATTCCAAGACGATCCAAACAAAAGAAGCGTTCTAAATCAGGCAATAATAAAGTCAATTATTGGGTTCAACGAAGTGCATTTTTGTTAATACAGACTTTGATTTCATAATGGTCACAACTTACTGGCTTAAAAACGAACCCGAATCTGTTTGGGAACAAAATAAGCAAGTAAAAGTTACACTACTATTGACATAATTGTTATTAAAATGTTGAAACAAGTTTGCGTATTCGCCACTCTTTGCACTATATTGTTATTTGCTGAATCGAAATAAAATTTGCATTTATAAATTAACAAAATATGGCCATGCTACATAAAACACGTTTAAATAAAACGCATCAGTATTAACAGCGATTGTCTATAGTAATGTTTTTATTTCAACAAAATGAGATCAAGAAGACTGCATTGTCCGCTTAAAATATGAGACTTCGATAATTACAAAATATAAAAAAAAAAACTGTTGAACAAATGACAAATAAACAAATAATGTATGATTAATTGTTGTTGTTGCTGTACAAATCAAAAAGATTGATAAATAATTATAATGGTTGTTTTGTATGACTTTACCATTACATCCAACGAGTTCAATACGCAGCCCTGGACGTTCTCCTCGATACCCAGTTGGTGTGATGCGGATGTAACGTGCTCTGATTTCCTCATTGAACATGGTGGTCAGTCTGGTATACTGGTCTCTATTTCCAGTGAAGTTCTGGGAAGGAAACATAAACGATGCTCAATGACAACAATAAATCTCAAAACTGAATACCCCTAAGTCGTTTGAAGCTCTTCGTCTATTATCAAGGTTGGGATTAAACAAATCCGCAGCTGCTATACTGTTGCAGTTTCGTTGTGCTCATAGATGCTGCCACCTGTACCTTGGAGAAAGTTATTTATTGAACAATATTAACTGCATAGGCAATTACTTTTTATGTTGTTGATATTATTATGCAGTAAACAGTTTTCCGTCTTGTACGTATATGACGTCATACCTGTGCACTGTCTTTAACTGTCCCTCCTATGAAGCGCATGTCTTGCTCATTGTCACCGTAAGATACGATGAACTCTGTAACCCAGTCCTCTATGTCGTAGCTACCCTGTGTAACAACACCTTGAATCAATACCGGTTGCTTTAGATCCACTTGGAACCATGCACTGTTTCTGTCATCCAATGTGGGACACCAGCCACCTTTCACATCTAGCCGTCCGTAAGTGTTCCTGCTGCATTCCTGGTCATCAGTAGACGATGTCGTTATGCTTTCATCAGGGATGGTACCATCTCCCATTCCAAGCTTCTGCTGACAAACTTCATGAACTGATAAAATATAAAACATTTAAAGTGTTTTCATCAAGCCAACCTTAATAGTGAAACCTTTATTGCGAATTTTTGAGCTGGTCGTGTTAACTTCAGAATAGTTTGATTTTAATTAACTCTTATTGAGACATTGGTTGACGTTAGAAACGCGTTTATTTTGCCTACAGTACATTCTCAAACTACACGTAGTATGTCAGCTCAGGTGTAGTCTAATTGTTTACACTTTGAAGGGGCGTGAGGTAGAGTGCAAATGTTTTGTAATGTGCTTTATTGATACTGTGTTCGACTAACAATTTAGTACAGTTTGGAATGTCTCAATTGGATGACATTGTGCACTTGGAGAACGTGACAGCATACATCAATAAATTACATTACTTACCTCTGAAGCCACTCAGCTATATACGTAAGTATGGGTTTGTACTCAAGGCTGTTGGTTTCTTGCGGATGCACCGAATTTGTTATGTACATTATTGATATAATGAAGAGTCTGAATTTAGTTTAGTGTGTCTCAATTAAGTGAGATTTAAGTGAGATTTTTGATGAAGTATGAACATTAAATCCGAATTCGAATTGTTCGTCTGCGTCAAGATAACCTGCGTCTCCTCTAGCAATCATAACGTGTCCTATTTTTCACAAGCATTTGGGCGTACATTTTAAACAGATACAGTTATGGAAAACATCACAGTTTTCGCTACAGTTGTTTAACTTTCACTATGTTGGTAGTGCTCTCGTTTAAACCTTTTAAACGGATTTCCTTATTAAAAGTCAAATTGGTACGTTTGATGATTTATTGAATCACATGACTGTTTTGTGATCAAACGATTCACAACAACCTTTCGATAAGAAAGGCGCGAATATGGACATTTATCTTGAATTAGAAGATTTGACTTTGCAAATACAAAATTGTGTAGATATTTTATACTTGCAACTATTTTATTTCATGATTATCAACAAACCAGATGAACTTATTCAATGAATTGGATATTCTTTGTGTCCATGGCAATATTTTGTTTACTTTTAACTTTGAGATTAGAAGAAGAGACTAGCATATTAAATCAGTTTGAGATTTTGTTCGATAAACCTGACAGTTGAAAATGTGGTGATTGGTTGAAACAATACCTCTGCATCCGAGGAGTTCAATACGTAGGTCTGGCAAGCCAATCCAGATTGTTGGTCTGATGCGGATGTACCGAGCTTGAATAGGCTGCTGGAACATATTGGTGACTGGGGTGTTTCTATCAGTGTTGCCAATGAACGTCTGTAAACAAAGAATACAAACCATCGGTGGAGACAATAGTAAACACAAATGATAATTAACACTTTGGTTATAAATAATGGCTGTACTGCATTATTGGAGTGTCTATGTTTCTAATGAATATTGGTTACTGGAGCGTAGTTGTCGGAGTTGCCAGAGAATGTCTGTCAAGGGAATCAGAGGTGGTCATGATGATAAAATATTACATGAAGAAATATAAACTATTGATATGCATAAATCCTGAATAATGGTTGTACTGCTTTATTGAAGTGTATTTAGTTTATAAGGAATACATGTTGGGTTGGAGGGTGTCTTTGCTGAGTACTCTTACCTGTGGAGTAGAGGTCCCATTCACATACAACCATACAGTGCCATCAATGCTGTATTGTACATGGTAGTGTGTCACATAGCTATCATAGTAGGGACTGCCCTGTATGATAACACCCTCAATCGGCACGGGATTATTTGTACCCATTTCTACTTGAAGCCATGAATCAACGTATTTTCCAACAGCTGGGAACCAACAACTGTTCAGGTTCAGTCGTGCATTACTTGGCTGATATTTTAAATTGTCATGACTAGATGCTGTGATCCTATCATCAGGAATACTCCCGTCTTCCATTCCAAGTTTATGTCCACACTGTATGTCAACTGGAACCAAACACAGAGCATTAAGCCTTCAATATTTGTTTTATTTTATTTTACATATATTTATATTTAGTTTTAGATCGGTAGGATTAATATTTGCCTGTTGGGGGTTATTTTGCATTATTAAGATTCACAACCCATTCTGCATTAATTTGTTTTACTCTTTAGCATCTCTATTGTTGAATGTTTATGACTTTTATTGTAAATAAAGATATTTAATATATTGGCCAGGGATATTGGCATTGAAGGCCTTAATTCGGGCTACATTTTTTGGGGTAAACCTTTTTTAATTCCTGGCATATTTTCCTGGCTTTACTTTCGTTATTGTTTGTGTTTTGGATAAATAAATAACAATAATCCTAATAAAAACAACAAGCTGCTTATAACACAATTAATAAATTTCATTTCAACTTTTGGCTTTAATTTTAAGGAATATGCCCGTTAAAACATCGCCTGCGGTTCACAGACATTGTACAATTGGTTCCTGTAAAAGAATATATTAAATGCATCCTTTAATTTAATCTGAGTCTGAATATAATCAGGGTAGCCCTAGTAATGGTTAATACGATGCCATGCATTGAATTGTATTGAAAATAAATGATTTGATTTTCCGTTCTGATTAAAGAAAAGTTTACTGGTCGGAAAGACCCACATCCATTAATTATTGTCCTCAAGTTTTGTTTTAACATCGTTTTTTTTTTTTTTTTTTTTTTTATATATTATTGTAACCAAATCTTGTAAATTCCCCCTGTAAACTGTTATGGTTTTTCCGTGTCCGGCCGATGGCCGGGATGGAAACATGTATTTGTTTATGATTATAATAAAACATGCCTCTTAAAAAGGTCCAGTTTCGATAAAAAGCTAAGGCCATCTAACTACTGATTATATAATAAACCAATAATATGTTTGCATACCAGTTGGTTGTATCTCTGAGTGCTCCAGAAACAGGGTGTAATCGACAGGTCCGACGTGAAACTGTGTCTTCAGCAAATGACCCGTGATATTATCTTCATTGGTTATGTCCAGACGGATTGTCCAGTTCCTTTCAGCATTAGTCAGCTTATGTAGAATCTCATTGCCAAGCCAGAACTCACCATCCGTTGACCCAAAGCCATCCTTGAATTCTGCCCAACTGCGGTTGAAATTGACTGATCCATTATAGCGCCGCTGGACAACCTAGAAGATAATAGCAAAAGTAGCTCGTGTTATTGTGTATACAAACCGACATTGCGACCCTAACAATTTAAGTTTGCACATTAATTTCAGACTGACCTTCAACGTTTACGCTTAATAAAACAGTTTTACAAGATCAAATAAGTTGTTTTGTTTACTTTGGTGAAACAAATTGTAGTTACCGTTTTTTCTCTTATATCGTTGAAGTACTGTTTTGTTTTATGTAAAAATGAAATCACTGAACTTGCACAACTTGGAAAACGATACAAAATGTCTTGCACCTGGTATGTTTTGTGAAGCATTTTTGTAGTCAATAAGTGCAAGTCGATATGCAACGCGAACCAAACATTATGTGTCAGTGTTCTGTTTTACAAAGACATAGTTGTTGGCATCTTGTTTGTTTCGAGGACCAAGTTTTAAATAAATGCTTGTTTTATAATATCTTTGAGGTTTTATTCGGGAATACTTGTCTGTCTTGGCAAAATAGGGTTTTAATATTGAAGAAAACTAAACTTGTACTAACAATCCAGCCGGTATGCTTCTTCATATCACAAAACACTTCAATTCCTTCATCATTCTGGTAGGGATGGATAGTGTAGATACCATCTTCTTTGTATCCAGCATCCAGCAAAGCCTGACAATCGGTAAATGAATCTGTTGGATTAGACAAGAGAAAATGATATTGAAATCGAAATCATTTGTTATAAGGAGTAACAAGTATTTCGGTACCCTGTGTTAGAATGAACCAAACTGACTCTAGTCATTGATGGAGATCGACGGTCCAGTTCTGAAAACATTAACCTATATGGCAAAGTCAAGGGTTTGAAACCCATCCATGTTGGTTGCCTGTGGAATGATATGTTCTTTGTTAAGTATACCGTGCTCTATACGTGGAAGTGTCGTGGCCGAGCCGTTAAGAGCACCGAATTTCAAACTCTGGTGTTTCTAATCAACAGAGTGTGGGTTCGGGTTAAAGCTAGACACCTAACAGTATTGCTCGGTCCTTATGTTTGACATGAAGCAGTTGGTCACTTGTGTTGAGTAACGCATGTAAAGGAACTCAGTGAACTTGCCGACGAGAGTAAGGGTTCGCCCCGTGTTCCTGGCTGTGATTGCTAAGTGCGCCGTAGCACCTTGTAAACCCTTATTATGTGTACAATTGGGTCCCATAATTCATCACTTCGATAACCTATCTTTCTAAAAGTTTCTCAGCGCCTTGAGTACCTTGTTGGTGGGGACGTGCGCTATATAAGACTTCGATATTATTACTGTATTCCAAGAAAAACCCAAGGGTTGTAGTTTGGAGTTAATAAGTTCACCATTTAAACAATGAACTTCAATGTAGTTTTTGCTTACCTTTTTTAGTGGACTGGCATCGATTCCGTTTTGGTACCTGTTTCATGACTTGTGTGATCCAGTGTTGACCAGGAGTATAACCATCGGGTGGTGGTCCAAAATGATGAACTATCATCTTACTCTCAGTCAAATCAAGGATTACTAAATAAAATGAACAATCTCTGAGTAATTTCAATGTAATGTGTTTGAGTTGGAATTAATAACTTGCAATGCAAGTACTCGATAACTTAACTGTCTCCAAAGGAGTGTTCTTGTTAAACCACTCATCACAAAAGACAATGAATGGCCGTCAAACAAGTTGGCCGTCCATCATTTTCACGTTTCTGTAAGGCCTACTAACAAATGGAATATGCCTGACGTAGGCGAGAAGGATTTACTTGTCTACATATGAGGGGAATCTTCTGTAACAATCTTCTGTGTAAAAATCAGCAGAGTGCATGCTACGGCAATGATTGACTTCCCGTAGGTGTCTCCTCATCCAATTGCGAATCTCATAACGTGACAGCTATGATAAAAAGGTAAAGATAAAGGTTGCCCGCAGTAGCAAACTAAACTATGGTTGATGATAGGGGGTTGAAGGGCTAGGAATTCCTGGGATTTGGGGAAGAGTTGAGCCAATTTTCCACCATTAAATGTCCCATATGGTCCGCGTCTCAAAATAGACTGTCCTAGTCAAACTCCTACTGCCTGGCGTCATGTGCCAATCCCTAACAGAAGGCAGAGGTGTGACGGCGAGTTCCTGGCACCTCAAATCCAGATTGCTCCGGACAGGTGAAGTTCGTTAGCCATGGGAGGCAATCCACCTGGAGAAGGCACTCTGATTCCAAACCCGGGCAGGAGGGGCTCGTTAGCCATGGGAAGACAGCAGTCCTAGGAGATGGAAAGCTTCAATTTCAAACAAACCGTCTTAGGAGAGGAATTGCGACCACCCAAGTACTACCCCCGCAATTGAAAAGCCAACCACGATTTATAATCCATTGATGAACGTATACTTCCAGCGGCCGGAGTCCGGAGGAACTTAGCTGAGGGGATTCGAGCACGCTCGGTGATGGGTGCCGGAGAACCAACGCGCTACTTTGATGTAAGAAGAGTACGTATATTGCCACCATGAATGTTCGTACAATCAGAGAGGATAGGAGTGCCAAGGAACTAGTGGACAGGATGAGGAAGTACAGAGTGGCTGTGTATGAGATCCAGGAACATAGGAGGGTGCACACTGATGACATGATAGAAACGGTGGTAACCAATATGATCGAGGATTACTACCTTGTTACAACATCGGCTTGGGGAAATGAATCCAATGCAGCAACTGCGGGTTGCTGCCTTCACCTACCATCAAGTTGCCAATGAAAATGGGAAGCGTCAGATAGAGCTGATTGAGGACTACCCTCTTCTCGAAAAAAAAAAAACTTCTAGTTTGAAAAGCGCAAGGAGAGGCTCTGGACATGGTTATCTCCATCAGGTTCAAAGGCCCAGATTGACTTCATCCCTATCGGGCGTAAACGGAGGAACAGTATACTTGACTCTTGTGCCCACCATACGTTCTACACGGTTGGTTCAGACCGTAGAGTTGTGGTGAAAAAGGTGCGCCTTAGCCTCAGATCTCCACGTAAGGCAGCCACTGGAAGGGTTAAGTAAGAGTGGGGAAACTCCAATGAGACAGTGATCTTCAGGAAAGCACGCCATTGAAGTTCACAATCGGTTCCAGGTACTGACTGAGGATGAGGAATCTGCAACCTGCCGCTACGGGGAATTCATTGATGTAAATAAGGAGGCTGCAGAGATCTGTATGGACAAGGTTCCTAAGGTGAAAAAGAGGGCAAAAGCCTCATGAGGTCCTCGTGTCGTCATAGCAAGAGAGGAGGTGCAAGTGGCCTATAATTCCCTAGTATCAGATTACAGCTGCAACAAACTAGAACAATTTGCTAGCAAGAAAAAGGCATTAACTTAAATCTACGACCTTAAAGAGGAGGAGGTACTATCCCAGAAAATCAATGAAGAGGAACAGGCTCAAGTTAACCTAACACATGCATTGAGCAGGAAACTGATCAACGAGATCACTGGTAAAAGTCATCCTAGCCCTCTCAGATCAAATGAGACACCGATGAGCTTGCCGCTCAGGAGGAGGTAGAACAAGTGTTCATTGATCTTGACAAAGAGGATAGTCCCTTCAGCCAGGAAGAGTATGCCAAAGCACCGAGTAGTCTGAAGAAAGGGCCTGCGGGGAAGATGCTGTTGTCCCAGAAGTCCTAAAGCAGGTCCCCATCAACGACATTATGCTTGATTTCATCAACTGTGCATATATGAGAAGGGATACTCCAGATCAGTGGAGCACAATCAATATCATCCCGCTTTCAAAGTCTGGTGATATCATTTGCACGGATAACTACCGAGGGATAAGTCTCACCTCTTGTGTCTCAAAAACATTTAACCGCATGATACTTAACCGGATACGGCCAGTGCTAGACCCGCTCTTAAGGGCAGAGCAGAACGGGTTCCGACAAGAGAGGTCAACGGAGGGGCACATCATCGCGCCGAGGAGAATCGTTGAAGGAGTCAGGCACAAACATCTTCCTGCAGTCATCACCTTTATCGACTTCCGTAAGGCGTTTGACACGATCCACCGGTACAAGATGATGAACATCCTCACTGCCTATGGGATCACAAACAGGCTAGTTGAAGTGATCGGGTTAACATACGCAAACACCAGAGTAAAGGTCACTTCACCAGGTGGGGTCACCGATTTCTTCCACATTCAAGCTGGATTACTCCTTGGCCACCGTTCTCTTCATCATTGTCCTTGACCTTGCCTTGAGAAAGGCAATTGGCGGTAGAGTAGAAGAGCTGGTGTGCCTCCTGTGACAGTCACTGACCTGGATTTTGCGGATGACACCGCATTGGTTTCGAAAACAATACTAAGCAGTCCCAAAACATGTTACTGTCGGTCGAGGAGGAGTGCCTGAAAGTTGGCCAACAGCTGAACACAAAAATGACCAAGGTGATCGCTTACAACATCAGTGACCCCCCTGTCCACACGAGGGACGGCACAACTTTTCGTTTAATAATACCTTGGAAACTCCAACTCCAGTGAAAAAGACCTGAAGATTCGAAAAGGACAGGCGTGGTCCGTGCTCCACAGAATGAAAAGGGTGTGGTCATCAACGCTGGGTTCCCGGCTGAAAAGATCACTATTTGTCGCAACAGTGGAGTCAGTGCTACTATACGGAGCTGGGACCTGGACCCTCAA
Source organism: Asterias amurensis (assembly GCF_032118995.1). Classification (NCBI taxonomy): domain Eukaryota; kingdom Metazoa; phylum Echinodermata; class Asteroidea; order Forcipulatida; family Asteriidae; genus Asterias; species Asterias amurensis. Next base: position 13,593,685 of record NC_092657.1, on the reverse strand, counting down.
CACCAAGATGGAAAATTCTCTGGATGGTTGCAACACCAGGATGCTGTGTATGGCCGTAAACATCCCCAGACAGGACCACATGAGAAACTCTTACTTGTACGGTGGCTGGTCAAAGACTACAGAGAAGATCCGTGAACACCGCCTCAAGCTTGCTGGGCACTGTGTCCGCCGGTCGGAGCTTGCCGCTTGCCCAACCATCCTCTAGCAGCCCACCCGAGGCAAGGCTTCCTGTGGGAGAAGATGTCTCTCCTTTGTAGACACGCTGAAACGAGACACCGGCTTGAGCAGCGCTAAGGAACTACGCTCCTGCATGCTGGTCCGGAACATCTGGAGAAAAATCACGGGGCAGGGTCGAGCTTCTAGACAGTTCATCCACTTGTCGGAAGGCTACATTCCCCCTGGAATACCCCAAATGTGGTCGTGCCAGTAATGTAGCTGCCAGCCCCTTGTGCTGAGCTATGAATAACTTCGACTGGAATTGGTGACCAGAAACAAACTGGGTTTCAGCAGGAGACAAGCCTATCAGGCGGAGTTCCACAGTATGAGCTTGGTTTTGACATCTTAGTTTTCCTTCTCCTAGGTGGGCTACCAACCAAGGCCTCGAGCCCCACCTGAGTTGGAAATAAGAGGTACTGTCTCATAGTGTACTACCTCCTTAGGAAAACAAGTGACCGGAGCAATCTGGTTTTAAGGCGCCAGATACCCGCCGTAATACCTCTGCGTACAATACCCGACATGGATTGGCACATGAAGCCGGGCAGTAGAAGTTTGATTTAAGAGAGGCTTTTTTTATACGCTGATCGGCAGGGTCATACCATGGATGAGAAGTGGAACAATCCCACTCTCCAACCCAATCTTCATGTAGCTTTTTGACTCCCGATGGTGGGTACAGCACCAACCAATAAATATTTCTCCTGGTTGCGTCTTGCCATTACAACTAAAGACCTTTATCGTTGTACAGCCCTCTCGAATTATCCGCATTGATATCAATGTTACCAAACCTAGGCTTGAAAAACAAAATAGTCTGGTTCCTAATTGCAAAATGAGTGTTAGCTTTCATTATCGTTATTCGATACGAGGAACATGAACAAGATGGAGGCAGCATGATAAAGATCTTTAGTTGAGGTCGATCTCCAGAAAAAAATCATCTCACAATGCTGCTGTCAGGAGCATAATCAAGTCAAGTTTCCAAGCTAGTGACTCCACAAAGACTGTATGATCTGTCCCCCAAACACCTTTAAGTCTAATTTAGTTTACATCTTGGGATTTAACCATGATTCTGCCAAAATGACAATGCAAGGTTTAGCGGTTAGCAACATATATAGTTGTCGACTAGTAAGTTTCTGATGAAACGACAATTGATGATCAGAACACCCGAGTTTAAGGAAAGTGGTTGTTTTAAATGTTTGTGACGAAAATTATTTCCAAAAACACTGAAACAGGAACAAAAAAGATAAAAATAAAACGGAAAAAGGAGAATCGAGACCACGTCTGCACTGCATAAATGCATAGAAAACTAATCTTTTGATTTGTTTTAAAAGGTCAATTGGGGTCAAATTCTAAAGTTGCAAATACTTTCCCAATGATGTATAAAGTGTAAAACTACAATGTATGGATCAAAAGTTAAAGGATTTGAAACATTAAATTTTAACATTAAATTTTAACCAGAATGCAAGGTCCAAACGGATCATAATGTTCTTGAAACCTTTCAGATGATACATGGATTGCAAAATCCAGTGTGTGGATCAGAAGGTTTTAGAGTTTTCAAATATTAAATTAACACATTTGCCTGAGCAAAAATACATTTTAATAATAATAATAATAACTTTCGATTTATATAGCGCCTAATCGGTAACACTTAATTCTACAAGCGCTTTACATTAGTGCCCTGGTCATAGGGCCAATAACATCCCTTTTTTAATGTTTCTCAGCTCCCTTGGGAGTATACAACCTGGGCAACAGTTTATATTGCTCCAAAGGCTTTTTCATTCACAATATCAACCTCTACCCTCGCAGGTACCCATTTATTCCCCTGGGTGAAGAGAAGCAATTTTAGTAAAGTATCTTGCTCAAGGACACAATTGTCACGACCGGGATTCGAACCAACACTCCGGTGAAAACGCACCAGAACTTGAGTTCAATGCTCTTAACCACTCGGCCATGACACTCTAGAAGCTATGCATGTGTTCTAGTAGCTGTGCAACGTTCATGTGAATTATAAGCTACACGCGCAGTGTGCATGTGGATTCGTGGATAAGCGCGGTACAGCGTCCGGTTTTTACCAGAAGTATAGTACACACAAATTTACTGCTTCGAGTGCTATTCTTAAAACTACGAGTTTTAACCAAAGCACGAGTAAAATTAGTAAATATTTGTTTAATAACACCCATCAGACTATTTACCATCCACGTTTACGTAAAAGTAAGATATATCATGTGACGCGTTCTAAACCAATGAAAAGGCAGCATTGTTATAAGGGATATTATAATAACAAATGTCATTTACAACCTATTGAGTAAGATTGTGTGTAAGGAATCTGCATTGTAAACATGTAGCGTATATGTATGAAATGGCTCGTATAATACAAGTCGATATAAATAAAAAAATTGTTAAGCAACGGTGAATTCAATACTAGTATAAACATATTAATAAATTAGAATCCTATAAATTGTATTTTTGTACAATAGGCCTACTCTTCTACCTTAAAAAAAATTGTTTTCAAAAAGCAGTCTTCTGTACCCCCAAAACATCACATAGAAATACAGAATCTGAAAACCGTTACCGCAGTTGCAAGGAAACAACATCTCAGCTCATAACTGCATGTTTCATATTTGGAACAGTTTGGAAGTCAGCAATTGAGGGGTAATCTGCCCTTTTATTTAAACTGTTGAACCCCATCCAATGGTCTCTGTCCTGTCAGGTTAACTGTTTCATTGTGTATTGTTTTGTAAAACACAACATTATATTATAAAATCATAAAATAATTTTACTAACAACCAATATTAGAATCTAGGAAGCTGTTATTTAATGTTACGGCTGTAAAGTAGCCGATCACTCATAAATGTTGTCAACGCCCCTACTGCGAGTGATGCACAACAGTTTGACCTGATTGACAACATGCAATTTATATTTCAGCATTTTGAATTTGGATTTTGCACAGGTTCAAAAAGTAGTATGCGAACTTAAAACCAGCGGACTTGTTTTATTAAGCAAATAACAGCTGCCTACTAACTATTAATTATACAAAGATGCACAACTCTCCTGAAAACATAAAGGAAATACAGCATAAAATTGTGTGATCGAGTTAAAGGCAGTGGACACTATTGGTAATTGTCAAAGCCCAGTCTTCTATTAACTTGGTTTATCTCAACATATGCATACAATAACAAACCTGTGAAAATTTGAGCTCAATTGGTGGTGGGAGTTGCGAGAAAACTATGAAAGAAAAAAACACAACCCTGTCACACGAAGTTGTGTGCTTTCAGATGCTTGATTTCGAGACCTAAAATTCTAAACTTGAGGTCTCGAAATCAAATTCGTGGAAAACTACTTCTTTCTCAAAAAATACGTCACTTCAGAGGGAGCCGATTCTCACAATGTTTTATATTTTCAACCTCTCTCCATTACTCGTTACCAATTGAGATTTTATGCTGATAATTATTTTGAGTAATTACCAATAGTGTCCACTGCCTTTAATCATGAGCTTACTCATGACCTAAGCAGGTAGTGGCAAAACATATTTCCAAGAACTATCACACAGTTAATGCTCACGCGAGCCCTTTAAAGATAATATGAAACCATTGGAAACATTTTAACTTCCTCCTGGATTATATAAAGGCATCAGTAAATTTAACTGAAATGTGCTCATTCTTAAAACAAATCTGCACAATTATCTCCAGTTCTAAAACATTTCCAACACCCTACTGGCAACAAAAACAAATTGTTATGTTAATACAGCCTGCTTTGCAATATGGTAGACATTTGTTTTCAGAATAAAACTTCAAAGAAAAGGTTAATATTTTTTAACTGGTGAAAAATAACGGAAATTATTATTTGGTAACTGCCAACACAGGGCAATTAAATTGTTAATCAGGAGACATAGACTTATTTCAGTTTTAAATTACGACGAATATTTAGGGCAAATTGAACTGAATTTTAGATGACGGAACAGGCTGCAACAGTTAAAACAATGTTTATCTAGACTGATATGCAGAGGGAAAACAAAAACGTTGCACTTACCTCCAAGAACTAGGAATAGAAATGGACCCATCATGTCCTCTCCACTGACGAAAACTCCCTGTATCACCAGAGACAGTCAGAGTTCCTGAATCCTTTTAAAACAAAGTAACAATTTTACCAACAGATGCAGACTGCGATTACAACTGAGGCGATATTTTGATATGTGTTGATCAACAGCTTACCTCCCTTCACTGAGTGATTAAATATACGCACATCAATTATATACACACTATACACCTGTGTAAGGGTACTTGTTCATGTACACATAACAAAAACTGTGCTTTTTCGGCACAGACAATTGGCGCATGTGCAGAGCACAACGGCGTGGGTTGCACGTCCACATGGGGAGCTTTGTTTCCTAGATACTCCGTAGTGCTATGAAAGATACTATGATCCTATTTGACACGTAAGTCCCTTTTGGGCGGGATTAACTATTAGTGGTGTATGACAAAAATGATTAGCACTTGAATTGCAAAGCCGTTATTCAAGTGATTGTACTGGCCGATATTCCTGCTGACCAGGTTTAGCTTCACGTTACACGAGCAATAAAAAGTGAACGTGAACGTCAAAATATTGTGTTATTCCTGGGTGACGTCGCCACGTTGGGCTGTTTGCATGCTCACGTATGGCGTCTGCGCGCACGTACGTACCTGACGTGAAAAATGGTTACTTCACCTATGCTAAAAATGCGGAACGTGCAGCTATTAGATGGATTGCAATACGCGTCATCGACCGTGATCTTTGATGTAATAACCAGAGACAAGTGAATGCGTGTACGCGCTGCACGTGCACTTTCCCCTTGTTAATACATCAAATATGGCGGTCGTTGACGCGTATTGCATTCCATCTATAAACAGTGGACAGAGGGCCCCAACAGATTTCGGGTCCTAGAGATACTTTGTCGTGCTGTCTGGGCCACTGTTTGGCACGAAGTGTTTATGTTTGCACAAGCAGTTGTTATTTTTATGAGCAAATGATTATAACTTTAAAGATTTGATTTGGCGAGGCGAGCTTGATGAAATGAAACAGGCATATTGAAATACCTAAACTGATATGCGTTGTATATGCTAAAATAATTTAAAACAAAATTACCCAGTCAGTTTCCCTTGTGGTTTATACTGACAATTTGTTTGTATGCATTGTTTACTCATTTCTCAAAAAGTACTAAAAAGTACCCAAGCCATTAAACCGTATTTCGCGCTGTTTACATGTTTCACAATCATGTGTACCGCATTTTTTAAACACAGCAACATACAAAGTTGATTTTTTTATTTTTTATTTTTTTTTTATTTTTATAATACAATTTGTAGTTTATAAAACAGTCTTTCATATAAGCAGAAAGTATAAAATAGTAAACTTGCGGGTACAACCATGTGTTAATCTCTTAGGGTGAGTGTTGGCTCTGAAAAGAGCCGGTTGGGTCTCGACGTTTCGAACAGTACACTCTGCTCGTCTTCAGGAGAAGACTGGAGTGCTGGCGGTGGTGAAGCTTAAATAGCGCTGGTTGGATGAGCATTTGGGCGGGAAGGATCGAGGCTGTTCTTGGGCGGTGATGCGTGATTTTTGGTGATGGTTGGTTGCTGGCTGGATGTGTGTGCGTTGGAGTGTGACATTCTTGTGGTGAGCTGCTGCTGGAAGGGTTGGCTTGAGGATGGGTTTCCAGATGTCGTTGATGAGGAAACCGATGTATTGTGAACCTCCCTGACTCTACGTTGGTGCCAGGACTGTACGGGAGCGATGAGTTTGGCTTGATTCCAATTGATGATGTGGTCGTGTTCATGTGAATGTTTGATGATGGCTGATTTGTCGAGATTTGTCTGATTTGTCCCAGTCTTCCGTGTACTTTGTGCTCCTTGATTCTTGTTGAGAGGTTTCGGCCGGTTTCCCCGATGTATACTTGCAAAAAACTGCAACAGTAATCATATCTTTTTAACGCACGTTTATATTCAGTTCGCCGTGTTTGTCTACATCTAATACCCACTATAGGTCATGTGACGCGCGGAGCGCAATCGGTCTATTGAATTCAAAGTTTCACAAGTTTGTCATATTGTGCTTACGTTGAGATACACCAAGTAAGAATACCGATATTTGAAAATTAACAATAGTTGCCAGTGTCTTCAAACGATAATTCAACCATTGTGATTGGGTAGGGAACAAACATTGCACCCACGTTTATCTCCCAATAATGGCTCAGAGGTGCCCGGAAGCTCAATAGTGACCTTATGGTCGCGAGTATATCGAATGCCACCACATGTTATACCATGTCTACTCGATCATGGTCGGAATCCCATTCATGTCGCTAAGTGCTGAAAAGATGTCTAGTTATCAAGACTCGAACAGTAACTTAACAGAATCGTGGTTTAAATTTAAAAATATATCATTGAATACAACCGATATGTTTATCCCTCTAGGCCCTGCACCGCCCGAATTTGCTGAAAACTATTTTTCAAGATTCTTGCAGTAAGTTATTAACATCGTAGTTCAAATTGTTTTTAAAAAGATTGTTTACCCTTTCGGTAATGTTTGTATAAAAGTACAAGTGGGAACAATACATGCCTCTCGTTAAACGGCTACGGTAATTTTGATGGATAATTTTTTTTTTGTAAGGATAAAATGGACACATAGCTGTTCAAGGCTTTATCTGACCCAAAGCTCATACTGATTAAATGCGAAGGCGTTAGTTTTCGACAATATCACCATGAACACAGTAGCCTTTGTGTTCCTAGAGCGTTTTGTTGGGTAAGAGCTAGAATTATTTCATCATCATTAGCTTCGACAAGTCAACTGTGAAGGGAGAATTAGTAATGACTAATGACTATCGACTTTACGTTAATTTTTTCTACAAACACAAGCTAGCGAGGTTTCCTCCTACCGCATACAGTGTATCGCTAGGCGGCTGGGCAGTCCAGTGGCTAAATGGATATACAATACATGTACATCCATATAATGATGTTTTATAAGCAAACGTGTTCGTAGAATTTGACTGTGGAATGAACGGTACATCAACGTCAAAATATTGACCTTGGCTCGAGTCAACTATCTGGCGTAATTCTCGAGCCATAAAGTATGTCGTCATACGTTCAGGCTAGGCAGTCTTGCCTTTAAAATTAAAGGGAATTTTTTTTTTTTTTTTTTAACAAACTACCGATTGGTTGATGATGGTCTGACTCGATCCGATCCACCACCACGCGGTACTTGTGCTAGTTAAAGGAACACGTTGCATTTCATTTGATCGGTCTAGTTGGTGTTTGAAAAGCGTTTGTAACCGTTTTTATATTTTATATTGGTTTATTGGTTTTTTTTAAACATTTCAAAAGTCACAGCAAAAAACCGTATTGTATTTGAAATTATAAACATTACAATAAATATGTTAAAAATATATAATTATATTAAAAATGGCACAACATGACTACAGTAAAAGCACGGAACACCAAAAAAGAAAATTATTAAGAGTTACAACAAACAATTACAAAATTGACAGGACGAGAACAATTACATGAAAATGGCAAAAAAACGGAAATAAAAAAAGAGTTAAAAAATCGGTTAAGCTCTATTTAAAATTCGAGTGAGGTGGGGGATTGCACAATTGTTGAATCTGTCAACTTTGGAATTGGGTTCATAAAATTCGTGTGTTGTTTCTGAGTGACATGGAATGAGATTTGTGATTAATTTTAAACCAATTATTAAAACGATTAGAAGAAAAACAGTTTCTGGCAAATTTAAGGCACAGTTCATCTCTTCTGTGGGAGAAAGGGCATCAGCATAGTTGTTATATTATCTGCCTAAAGTAATTTTGTAAGCTCGTTTTTGGATCGGTTCAATAGACAGAGATTGTTTGGATGTTGTACATGAATGCCATTAAGGAGCAGCGTATTCAAAGATGGGTCGGACATAGGTCTTATAGGTGGTGACGAGATTATTTTTAGGAACACCAAACTTTATTAAACGACACATCTTTGAGAATGTTCTAACCAATAAAAAGAAGGTATATGAGGCTGGTGTTTTTTGAAACAGAAATTCATGATTTTACACTTGGCAGGATTAAGGTTGAGTTTGTTGTGTTGAGACCAGTTATATAAATTGTTGATATCATTTTGAATCAAAGAGATGCTGTTCACCGAACGTACCTCCCCGACCTTAAGATCGTCACTATATTTCCTTTTATGAGAGGATGAATTAGCACAGGCATCGTCAATACCGGTAGAAGCTAAAAAGACAACGCTCCCCAATTTTGTTCCTTGTGGGACACCGCAATTTAGGTGTTCCCAATCAGAAAGGGTTGATTTATAACGAACCTTCTGTCTTCTTTTGGAAAGAAAGTTGACAATCCAGGGAATTATTTCTGGGCTAGCCCCAAAAGAGGTAAGCTTGGTAATAGCAATTGTATGGTCTACGCAATCAAAATCTTTAGAAAAATCAATTAAAGCTTAAGTGCTGATTGTATTGAGCGTGTTACTACCTTTATAAAACACAATCAATGAATCAATTAAACAATGTGTAGTAGATGAACCGTTAAGACTTCCGTACTGGCTACTATCAATGTTGTCCCCAATATCTGCCAATAACCATTTACAAATGAAACCTTCAGCAATTTTAGCTAGCTGGGAGGTAAGCGATATTGGTCGGAGTTTGTCAATTATGGAAGGTTGCTCTTTTTGAAAAGGGGCTAAAATAGCATCTTTCCAAAGTGAAGAATTGAAAATATCAGTCATAGGCAAACTCAGTTCACATGCAAATTCTCTGATGATCTTATTTGGAATGTTGTCTGGACCAGTAGATTCACAAAGATTGTTTTTACACAGTTCACGATACAGTTCCCATTCTTGAATTTGGGGTGGAGGGTTCGCTGGAAGAAACGTTGGTAACTCTCACTTGTATCAAATTGGTGGCCTACTCTGAGAAGTAAAAGGAAAACCACGCAATTTCGAGGCAAAAGTGTGTGGATCATTGTATTCTACTTTTAAAACATCTTTCCAACCAAATGCATTAAAAAAACGGTTACAAATGCTTTTATAGACCAACTCGTCCGATCCAAGGCAACGTGTTCCTTTAAGTTTCGTCCCGATTTTGACGATCACTATGATATCAAGCATGTAAAGATTGCTAAGTGTTCCAATGGCTCTGTGGTTGCGTTCGATTAGCTTCCTTGGGTCGACCCGGTTTGCTGCCCTGGTACGTTGGAATAGCTTTGACGTCATTCCAGGGGCTCACCTTGGTCAGCCCCACGTGCCCTGCTCGTGGAGTGGGTCACTTGGAGCTGGCCCCCATGTGCATGACGTCACCACTAGAGGGTGAGTGATCGTTCGATTAAAGTCTTGTCAGGGGCTCACCTGAGTGAGCACCGCGGGGTCCACACAGGGAAGCCTATATTGGGTTGTTTGACGCTCATTGTTGAGGAATACATGGTGTCTGACACCTTACCCCGTAATAGAATGTGGCCATTAGTCTACCCAGGGGACCAGTCTAGTTCACATCTTAACTGGTTCCCTGTCTTTATCCTTGTCTGTGTATTAGTATACACAACCAGTGATATCATTGGATACAACACTGTACATGTTCATCCATTTAATTATATTTATGTATACAAGCCAATCTCTGGCGTAACTCACGAACATCAAAGTGGTCTGAATACCTTTATGGTATACCCATGCCTACCGCCCTAATAGCAAAAAGATGTTACGTTTTCGAGACTCTTGCAAAAATTACAAGAAACGTGGTTTAAATTCAGTTCAAAAGATACATAAGCTTGATGTTATAACGTAGAGTTATCGTATTTTTGTTGAGTGCTGCCGTAAGATAAAAAATTCATTCAGGTCAGGAAGTGGTGAGTCATTAAGGAACAATAGCCGCTCTCGTTAACAGGCACTGGCAATTTTAATGGTGATTGCCTTTGTATGAGATTGACCGAAATTAGTTTATGATGGCTTTTTACCTGGAATTAAATGAACGAAGCGATTAATTCCAAAATCATTAGTCTTGACAGTATCACGCTATGACACAAATTTATATTGAAGCTCACTTCACTGAACCCTAACGTAAACCTTACACACGATAGCTGGCATGGTACCGTTTGGTCTTATTTCGCACATTGGCTTCTCACATAATATTAACTACTTTATGTATATATAATTATATATATTCGCCGCTTGCTGCTTTTTTTTCAAACGTTCTCACTGTGGGTTCGGGGAGGGTACACACATCACCGTTCCCAATATGTGAGTCAGTCCCAATTACCGTCTTGGAAATTTGTACCGAGCTGTGCACACTTGATTTGGACCTGCCGGGGGGACACTGAAAAACGGGGGGGGGGGGGGGGGGGGACACGTATCAACGTTAATACTCGTCTCATTTACGAGCATGCCTTACATGCACGCAGTCATTCATGCAGTCAGGTCGCATCACACGTACGTTCGGAGTTTAGTTTGTGCGCGTGCGCGATCTGTACAGAAACGGTTTGTCCCCCTATTTGCTAGGTGTACCATACCAATACGCACAAACTCCGGACGCCGACTGATCCACACAAGAAACCGATAATTGAAGTTATTATTTAATTCGAACTATATATTTAAACAAGAATTTGAAAAAATCTCAGGGGTAGAATGGTTCAATTTATCAACTTCGTCGCGTTTGTGACACTGTTTTAGGGATGTCGTACCAAGCAATATTATACATTGATCAAAGTTATGGTTCTGTTGCCTGATGTCGGAGGGACGAATGCATTTTCAAAATAGTATTGTCTAAATATTTGTCAAATATTTGCATTTTATTCCACTCCAAACACCTGACAAATAAACTATACATGTATAGTTGGTAAAATGCTGCCTTACTTTTATCTAATCCAATCCATTCGTGTTAGTGTAAATATTGAACACCCCTATTTTTGTAATGGTACGTTCACACAGCATCTGGGAAATAATTGCGCTACCTACGACCGTTGCATGATTGTATCGCACGGCGACTGTTGCATGCACGGCAGGATGTGTGTATTGGAGATGCGTGGCACTTGTAATAGCAGACAATACAATGTAAACGACTTGTCATCAAGTCCCCTCGTCCTTGAATATAACCACTATAGTCTACATATTGGTAGGGGGCCAGTCTAGTTCACACTTAAACTGATCCTATGTCTTTATCTGCGAGGATGAAGACATGTACTGGTTTTACTGAACCAGTGATATCATTGGTTACCATGTATGGCTGTACATACACATCATTTCAATGTTGTTTTATATGCATTTAAATTCGAAATGAATGCCAGATCCACGGTACATATGTACCATGTGACTGTCAGGATTTTAACGCAGGCTCAATGACAAACTCTGGCGTAATTGACGAGCCTGGAAGTATGACGTGTGGCTGGCTGCCATAGTGCTTCCTCCATCATGCTCCGAATACCTTCATGGTCTGATTCTACTTCTGACCCCCCAGCCCTACAGAGTTTGGCGAAAAGATCAACACTTTTCGAGACTCTTGCAGTAAATTATGATACCTAAGGCTGGATATTCACGTACCTGTGCCCTACATTGTTCGACGAGCAAGCGCCTCAAACGGCCACAGATGGCCACAACTTGTTTTTTCGTTTTCACGAACAGCCACTTTGAGTATTGCTCTAAAACGCGTGGAAATTTCCCCATGCACAACAAAACAAGTAGGACATCCGGCTTTTGTGTTTTCACGAACAGCCACACGACGCGCTGCACACAGACCACGTGTTGTACAGTTTTCACGAAGAGGCACTTTTGTTAATTGAATAATTACTCATTAATTAAACCATCATGGACAAAATTGGAAACAGATTTGTATGATTTAGGATCTCTACTTTCCTGATAAACATTTCAAAGATTAAACATCGAAAAGTCTACGAACCATTGATTTCAAAATTACCTTAACTTCAAACGCGATTTTCTCCAAACAGACATTTTTGGCTGCAGGGGACATTTTGTCCCTATGTGAAAACTGTGATGATTTGGTAGATTACAAATGAATACTTGAAAGTGTGGTCCAATGAACAATTTAAGGCAATAAAGAAGTGCTACTTGTAAGACTAGCATTTATTTATTTATTTTTTTTATTGATGTCCTCTTTCTACAACAATACATAATAATAGTTCGACATTTTACCAGTAGAGCTGAAAGTAATGTATTTAATCCCCTTTTAAAGGAACACGTTACCTTGGATCGGTCGAGTTGGTCTTTAGAAAAGCGTTTGTAACCGTTTGTTATAAAATGCGTATGGTTAGAAAGATGTTTTAAAAGTAGGATACAATGATCCACACACATTTGCCTCGAAATTGCATGGTTTTCCTTTTACTTTGCGAACTAACACGGTCGGCCATTTAAGGGAGTCAAAAAATTTACTCCCATAAATGGCCGGCCGTGTTCGTCGACGAGGTAAAAGGAAAACCACGCAATTTCGAGTGATACTTGTGTGGATCATTATATTCTACCTTTACAATATCTTTCTAATCATATGCATTTTATAACAAGCGAATACAAACGCTTTTCAAAGACCAACTCGACCGATCAAATGCAACGTGTTCCTTTAATGTTAATACATATCAATAAATAGTACTGGGTTTTCTTCTTCTAGTGACCCATCGAATAAAGCAAACATTGGGTATCAAATCCTGTAAAAAGTTTATGTTTAATTGTAGACGATTCAACACAACTCTTTAGTTTTTAAACAACCCAGAACCTTAACTGCATGTTTATATTTAATTTTAGTCCTTAATACATTCAACCAGTTTATGTAAGATATTGTATAGTCAGTGACAACTTGTTATTAACAAACCGACGTTCAGAACAAAATCTCAGCGAAAAGCACGAGCAAAATATATCTGAAAGTACGGTTTATGTGGGCTTCTTAACTAGTACGTGGTACCTGATACCAAACTATCAAACCCGTTTTGTAGGTCTAGTGCGTGGATTTGCAAACCTCAAAATTTGAAGGTAAAGGTTGGTTTGACAGAGTTCTATTACTCTTATTGTGTCCTACTTAAAAGTACGAATCTTTTCATATCACATTTTAAACACTACGCACACGCCTTTGATTTTGACAAAATGCAAATCCTACTAAGATTGTAATAAAGGGTTTGAATTGGTAAATTTGGGGGGTCTTAACGAACAGTTTGTATAACGGGAGTGGACCCCAGCAATGCACAAGACAAAGGCTTAATCTTAATTTGAACAAGATAATACATACTGTACATACTTTACAACTAAACGTCATAGTCTGTGTAAATCGACCTCGAGAGATTTTGGACTTTTTTAAACTTAAAAAAAAAAGGCAGCTACAGTGAGAAGCGCATCAAATTCAAAATTCTTCTATAAGTTATTAAATGTTTGAATGGCATTGCTACACCTTATCTGTCTAGTATGTTTCTTCTTCGCCAAAACTCACCGTCCAGGACTCCGTTTTTCTTCCGGTAAAACTCAGCTTAACACTCACGAATCTAGATTAACTTAAGACAAACACGCCTTCTCACACTCTGCTGTTGAACTTTGGAACAATCTCACAATTAATGTTCGTAAATCTTCTGGTGTTGTTACTTTAAAGAAAAAAACCTTAAAACTTATCTCTTTCCTAAATATTAGATTATTGATTTGTTTCTTACAAGTTTTAATTTATCCTTTTCTTTGTTATGCGATTTGATCAAGTTTTAGAAAAGCGCATTATAAATACATGTTATTGATAATATTACAGTGTGTATTGTGAACTTGTTAAGTACTTCTATGATGATTGTATAAATGTCATCAAATGAATATCGTAAATACAAAAAACTGTTTCATAATGTCGTTTTAAGTTTCGGGTCTTGAAAACAACGAAACTAACTGTTATTTTTCCGAACCACCACAACCAAGTTAGACATTTTCAATAATGGTGTTACCACAAGCCCCTTGTAAGATGTGACCAAAATGACGTTACACGAACTTTCACCCAGGTGAGTTGTTCATAACTTATGGCTCAGAGCCACAAGCTCAATAGTGATCTTGTTATCGTGGGACTTACACGTACTATTACTATTAGTTACTACCAACAAGTTTACTTTACTCTGCAAATCACAATCGACGCACACAATGCAAGATTTTAAAAGTGTCAATTATAAATGTTTTTGATATTTTTACCATACACCAAATTAGCAATTGGAACCCCTTTTGATTGATAAGTTGTATCATTTTAATCCTTTACTCGTTTGTTTACGTCAGACTTTACAGCCCCACTCCTCGGCTCATTATATGGTGGCCTAATAAATCTGTGTCATGATCAGGATTCGAACCTACAAACCAATGCTCTTGCCACTATACTTTGAATTTAGTGCGAAAACCATTCAATCAAAACTTGCCTGTGAAATAAAATCTTACATGCTCTACATTTAAACATTGTTTTTAGAGCTTCACACAAATTCACCTTCAAAGAGGACATTCTAAAATCAGAAACAATTCTTAAAGCTCGAAATCTTAAACATTATTATCCCAAATTATTTGTATTTATTTTTTTCAATTTTTTTGTTCGTATTTTTTTTTTTTTTTTTCAATTACATTATTGGTTTACTCATAACAAAGACTATTAAAAATCCTTAATCATTCATTTTATTTCCTTAATCGTATGTATTTTATGTTTAAGATAATCCAAGCGTTTAAAAATGACTTCTCCTACGATAGTAATTCCATAAATACCCAAACAGATATAATATTACATGATAACAAAACAAAAATCACTATGACACTTATAATGTAAGGTAACGTAAAGAAAGCGTAATGGTTCCATATATGATTGTGTTTTTGTCATAAATCATTTTCCAAAGCAAAATATAACAAGTACTACAGTTGCTGCTCACAGCTTCATATGTATTTTCCTTTTCACGGTCATTGTTCTGGATGTTTGTCTAGTTGTGTTCGAAAAAAACAAAGGGAATTTTAAATCTTTGAAAACTCTTTGATCATCACATGTTTGCTTTGACCTTCTCAAAAAAATGAAACTATACAAATTGAATCAAATTTCTTTGTTTAAGTATGCTTAAAGTGGCTACGAACCCCGGAACTTGTCACTAATATTTTGGAACTATTCTACAACATTTTCAGGGAATCAACGAATTGTTTAAGGGTTCTTATTTGTATGTACATTATTGTTGCAACTGATTGCGAGTAAAATTCACACAAAGCTGTTCGTAGCGAGGGGCATCTAAACCAAATACAAAAAGAGTATCCAGTAGAAAGAAGTTGTCTGATTGTTTCAATAATTAGTTAAAAAATAAATTGTAAAATGTAAAATTCAATATTTTGTTTTGTAATTACAATGTTTTAGTGCTGTCATTAGTTGTTTGTAAACTAAAGGGAAAAAATCGTGTAAAACATTGCCAGATAGATTAAGCCCATAAAATCCAAAAGATGACTGCCCTAATAATGGTATCTTCAATGAGGAAATAACAATAAAATATGGAACAACTCTTGAAACTTGCCGTGATACTCGTTTATATGTTCGACTTTGCAAAAATTGTTAATTGGTTTTGGGGCATTTTTTGTATTCCCTAAACCATCTCAGCTCTCTTGTGAGCAACCAGCCTTTGCTGTGACTTAGATCACTAACAAAATGCAAATAATCACAAAGACTTATCTCTCATTTAACCATACATACCCAGCGACAGGGATTTAAACCCACACCTCATTGCCCAAGCCACCGATTTTGTTAATTACTTAACGCCAAATACCACTTAATTCAAACGTTTTTTCTGTGTATACATTGTTGAGCTTTTCAAATAAGTTACAATTAAGTTACAACAATTAAAATCAAAAACCATTCTTAAAACATAGTTTGTTATCCACAATTTTGTAAAATTGTATGTTTTTTTAGGCTTTTTTTGCCAGGTTTTATCTCATGAAATATATGAAGTTCTTATTGTTCTACTGATCAATCGCAACTGGAATGTTTTAAAATTAAAACAACAAACATTTTTAAAAATGGTTTCTGAGATTAACTTTTACCAATAATAAATCGATACATTTAACACCAATATAATTAAAACTTATACAAAAAATAGTCATAGTTGCAGGTATTAATTCAAAAGGTTACAATTGAGGCACAAGTGAAAATCGAATGTGACAGAAGTTGATCGATCGAGATTAGCATAATATGATACTTAAGATTTAAACAGGTTTTGGGTATTTCCTCGTATAATCAACACTTGTATTTTTTTTATTTATTTTTTTATTGGCCAATGTTGTTTAGGTTATAATATATCAGGTTTTTTTTTTAGTTCTTTTTTGTGTGATGTTAACAGTAGTTTAAGTTTGGAAAAGTGACAAGCTGTGTTTTTTGGGGGGAGAAAGAACAGCCAAAGTAGTAAATTTGTGTAATTTTGATGAAGTCACATTGTCTACGACCAATTTAAAAAGCGGCAATACTAATTACTTATTACTTCTACGTTGCAAATTGTGCCATACAAGTAATTATCCGTTTGTTAGATTCTAAAATACTTTTTAAATATGTTTTTAATATCAACAATCAATAAGAAACCATTCTTAATACAGAATTTCGATAAACTTGTTTTTCTTTCAAATCGACTATAAATGTTTTGTTTGCTTTGAATTGACCATCACCCGTTGCTGATAGATTAATATCCAGACATGCCTAACCTAACCTTTTTCCCAAACTGTAGAGTAACTTATAAAATATGCTATGTCAGATTTTTGGCCGATTTGATCCAACAATTTTGATTTAAAATTCAATAGGTATTTTGATGGGGGTCAAGAAAGTTACAAGCTTTCATTTGAACCATTGCTCGAAAAAGTCCGCCAATTATTAGTAGCAATGAAATGAAGTGCTCAAATTTAGTTTTTGTCTGGATCCCGACAATATATCACGTGACCAATTCTTATGTGTTTTATAGGAAACGTTTTAAATTTTTGTCATGGTTCCTGACCTTTAAAAGTAAAAGTTTAACTTGTTTTCGTTAGAGCGGGTGATACTAGTTGAAATACCATTCACTCAAAAAAATAGTTTTTGTAATGTTTGGGGCAACAAATCTGACATAGCATCTTTAACAAATTTGGTTTAACGATTCACTTTATTTCGAAAGTATATTTACTTTAGGTTTGATAACTTGTTCCGATTTTTTAAAAATGGTTTCACAAGCTAAGTATCTACGAAATACAATGAGGTACATACCACGGTTACAACAATGCCTAATGAGTGCGAAAACTTAACAACTTCGAAATTAAGGCAAACCTGGTAAAAGTTAATTGTGTATATGATATATATTCATCCGAAAATTTTTTTTTTTCCTTTGGGAACTTGATCTCATTGCGCTGTTTATTCGCAAACCCCACATTTGTTTTCATTCACCGTGCATGGCAAATTCAATTAAGGCTGCGGTTGTTACACCATACGTTCCCAGTAAAGCTTTGCATCCGAAAAAAAGAAGCACCAAGTCACAGAGCAACTGGTCCGCTCTCAATGGAATGTGATCTTGCTTCAGTTTAAAGGAACTCGTTGCCTTAGATCGGTCGAGTTGGTCTTTGAAAAGCATTTAAAAGCGTTTGTTACGAAATACATATGGTTAGATATATACTTTAAAAGTAGAATAATAATAATGATCCACACAAACATGCCTCGAAATTACACGGTTTTCATTTTACGTCGAGAAAAAACATGGTCGGGCATTATGTGGAGTGCAATTTAGAGGCATGTTTTTGTGGATCATTATATTCTACTTTTAAAGTATCTATCTAACCATGTGCTTTTCATAACAACAATTTTTCATTCAGTGTTTCTCAACGAATTATATATTTATATTTATATTTATAGAGTTGCTTTGGTCACCACCTTCCACCCAAACTACCCAAACTTCCCTCAATTCTCAATAATAACATGCCTATACTTCACTCCTCCAGCAGGTTACACTCAGCAATCCCCGAGGTTCCCATGGTTGCATTCCGCCGCCCTAAGAACCTTGGTGACATACTAGTCAGGGCCAAACTTCCCCCAGGTACAGTCCAAACACAACCCCCGACAGATATACTGGGCTGTCACAAATGTACCCGTTCCAAATGCAGAACGTGTCTGCACATTAAGCCATCACTCAAGGTGAAGAGTCATACCACTGGCTCTTCATACAACATCAAGACCGACTCTGAATGTAGCACGTCTAATGTAGTCTATGTCATATCATGTAAGAGATGTGGGCTACAATATGTGGGAGAGACTAAGACCAAACTTAGTCTTCGCTTTGCGAATCATGTCTCTTCCATAAAGACTAAGAAACCGTACTCAGTCTCTATCCACTTTAACAGCCCAAATCATAGTGTTAGTGATGTTGAACTTCTGGTGATTGAAGCTTGCAATGGTGATGACACACACCGCAAGAGTAGAGAATCACACTGGATTCACCAACTCAAGACAGTCAAACCCTTTGGACTTAACATAAACACTGGTATCAAATAACTTCTCATTACCCTCCACTTCACTTCGGCCTAAGAACTTATATGTTGTATATATTCATAAAGTATAATTTAATCTTGTTTAAAGTTGTTTTTATAAATTCATCACTGTAACTATCTGATGTAAGTAACCCCCCCCCTCTTTTTCCACATGAAAATCATCATACCTTTGATCTTGCTTTTCTTATTAATTGACCATTGTTAGTTGCATCATGATGCAACTTGCTCTCTAATCCTACCCTTTCATGTCTCCCTGCATTGTTGTCGAACAATACATTAACCACTTTTATGGTCCAGTAACCCATCCTTTCATTCTAAACATCCTTTGTCTTCGCCACTCTACTCCTATTGGTTCACAGCCACACATTGTCTCTGAAATAGAAACTTTGATTGGCTGTTATTTTCCCGCTTCTTTTGGATCCTTTCCTCAATCCCTTTCCCCCTCTCTTTTTCTATAAATGGATATGTATTTGTTTGTACTTGTTTTATGCCTCTGAAGAAGGTCCGGTTTGGATCGAAAGGTAAGGCCATCTACCCTATTCATTATATATTTATATTTATAGTTATATATTTCATTTCTCGGGAATAAAAAGTACAATAATGCACATTAATTAGGTTAAAACATTGAAAAGTACAGCAGAGAGGAATTTAAATACACTAGGTGTAGATAGAGGAGGGATCAACCTGACCCGCTGCTCATTGTAGTGATGTTGTGCGTTAGGAATCAAGACACCTTAACCAGTTGGCTAGCTTGTTACTCGAATGGTTCACTGAGTAGAAGTTGCCTCTGTGTCTCTACTGGGTGTTTGCAAACTTAATCTAACAAAATGTGTTTTAGGGTTACAGTGTTTGCCTCAATAAACTCAAAGCCACACAGAACTGTGTGGGCTCTTATGTCATACTCATCTTTAAGATTGACTCATTTTCTTGTAGATATAATCCTTAAGACAAAACGTTTTTTAAAAAACACACCGAATTCCTAAGTTACATTTAAACAGAGTGGGATGTGTTTGACATGGTGTGATGTGGGCGTCTAAACGCAACGTGTGATATCGCATTTTGAATATATGCGTTTGTAGGTTTCTATTTTTTAAATTAAATTCACCCGACAAATATTGAAATATCCAACTATGTATAAAACGTTGTTATTGACACGGTGTAATGGTTCAAACTTATACTATGAGAAGTTGTACAATTTAAATTTATTTTGACATTTACTGAACTTTAGTTAAATTCAATTAAAATTTTAGGGCAGTTTAATTATTCAAAATGTTTAAATTGTCCTTGTGTAAAACAATATTAATTGTTTATTCACACACTTGTTTAAATCAAACCAACCTAAATACCAGGCCACTTTCTTATAGTTGTAAGGTTGGATTGAATGTTTTTAATTCAATGTTTATAGTTTCAACATTTATTTTGTTAATGAACTAACTGTTTGAAAGATGAGCTCTCATTGCTTCCTAGAAGTTTAAACCATAATCCTACAAGTGATCAAACCTCTTGTTAAAACTGCATTGCATTTTGTTATATAAAATTTATATTAACCATTATTTCAATATTTAATCGTTCAACTTGCCTAAGTCATTGGTTTATTTGAATTAATTAGAAATAGTTTTAAGTGATACTGTCCATCAATAATTTGACCAGTACAATATGTTCTGAGTCGAGTAAATTCATTAAGAAACTCTTGCATTACAGTCGTATCCCGTCTTTTTGTAGGTGCTGTTCTACGATAAACAATAGAGAGGTTTCGCAAGCGTGCGGCAGCAGATACAGATACGGATACGATAACCGTATCCGTTCGCGCCAGCCGCGTGTTGGATTTTGTTTCGCAAACTATAGTATTGAGTGCGCTCGCATTCATCCTGAGTGTTTTTTTCCCGACAAGCATGACCTATACGGACACCGTGTTATATACACTGCATGTTATCATTGTTTTGCTTGTAACTAACAAATTTATATCTATATTAAGCACGATACCAGTGAAATCAATTTCGTGGGAAATGTGTTTGATCCGGGACAATATGACAACTAAAAGTCTGCAAAACAGTATCCGTTTTTATATGACGTGTATGAGCTTCTGTATCCGTTGCTAACGTGTGTGCAAAATACGATAGTCGCGGATACGCGTCACGTGAACACACAAAGTGTCGACGTATCGGTATCTGTATGTGTATCCGTACACTTGCGAAACCTCTATATTATCTTCACATTGCAAACGAATTTAAGTGATTTTAAAATACATTTGTTTGTTTGTTTGTTTGTTTGTTTGTTTGTTTGTTTGTTTGTTTGTTTGTTTGTTTGTTTGTTTGTTTGTTTGTTTGTTTGTTTGTTTGTTTGTTTGTTTGTTTGTTTGTTTGTTTGTTTGTTTGTTTGTTTGTTTGTTTGTTTGTTTGTTTGTTTGTTTGTTTGTTTGTTTGTTTGTTTGTTTGTTTGTTTGTTTGTTTGTTTGTTTGTTTGTTTGTTTGTTTGTTTGTTTGTTTGTTTGTTTGTTTGTTTGTTTGTTTGTTTGTTTGTTTGTTTGTTTGTTTGTTTGTTTGTTTGTTTGTTTGTTTGTTTGTTTGTTTGTTTGTTTGTTTGTTTGTTTGTTTGTTTGTTTGTTTGTTTGTTTGTTTGTTTGTTTGTTTGTTTGTTTGTTTGTTTGTTTGTTTGTTTGTTTGTTTGTTTGTTTGTTTGTTTGTTTGTTTGTTTGTTTGTTTGTTTGTTTGTTTGTTTGTTTGTTTGTTTGTTTGTTTGTTTGTTTGTTTGTTTGTTTGTTTGTTTGTTTGTTTGTTTGTTTGTTTGTTTGTTTGTTTGTTTGTTTGTTTGTTTGTTTGTTTGTTTGTTTGTTTGTTTGTTTGTTTGTTTGTTTGTTTGTTTGTTTGTTTGTTTGTTTGTTTGTTTGTTTGTTTGTTTGTTTGTTTGTTTGTTTGTTTGTTTGTTTGTTTGTTTGTTTGTTTGTTTGTTTGTTTGTTTGTTTGTTTGTTTGTTTGTTTGTTTGTTTGTTTGTTTGTTTGTTTGTTTGTTTGTTTGTTTGTTTGTTTGTTTGTTTGTTTGTTTGTTTGTTTGTTTGTTTGTTTGTTTGTTTGTTTGTTTGTTTGTTTGTTTGTTTGTTTGTTTGTTTGTTTGTTTGTTTGTTTGTTTGTTTGTTTGTTTGTTTGTTTGTTTGTTTGTTTGTTTGTTTGTTTGTTTGTTTGTTTGTTTGTTTGTTTGTTTGTTTGTTTGTTTGTTTGTTTGTTTGTTTGTTTGTTTGTTTGTTTGTTTGTTTGTTTGTTTGTTTGTTTGTTTGTTTGTTTGTTTGTTTGTTTGTTTGTTTGTTTGTTTGTTTGTTTGTTTGTTTGTTTGTTTGTTTGTTTGTTTGTTTGTTTGTTTGTTTGTTTGTTTGTTTGTTTGTTTGTTTGTTTGTTTGTTTGTTTGTTTGTTTGTTTGTTTGTTTGTTTGTTTGTTTGTTTGTTTGTTTGTTTGTTTGTTTGTTTGTTTGTTTGTTTGTTTGTTTGTTTGTTTGTTTGTTTGTTTGTTTGTTTGTTTGTTTGTTTGTTTGTTTGTTTGTTTGTTTGTTTGTTTGTTTGTTTGTTTGTTTGTTTGTTTGTTTGTTTGTTTGTTTGTTTGTTTGTTTGTTTGTTTGTTTGTTTGTTTGTTTGTTTGTTTGTTTGTTTGTTTGTTTGTTTGTTTGTTTGTTTGTTTGTTTGTTTGTTTGTTTGTTTGTTTGTTTAGTTTATGCTACATTATTAAGCTGGGGTGACAGTAGGTTCACTCGGAGCTAAGTTAAAACAGCAAATATCACCAACTACTCTTCCCGTCTAGTTTAAAATAATGTTTTTGTTTTTTTTCGAAGTAAGGTTTACGGTAACACCATGTATCCCTAAACGAGTTGTGGTGAATCTAAAAAGAAAATATTCATTACAATATGTTACCGCAAACCTTACTCTTTTGGTAAAGATTCAAATCCTACTATTGTTTTCCTTGTAACATTTTGTTTTTCTGTCTGTAATGTTTAAACTACTGGATGTAATTGGAATCGAATATTTGCACCAACTCCAGTTTTATGAAAACAATTGAGTTTACATAATTTCACCTTAGTAACATTTGATGTTTTAACTGGAATGCTGAATCGAAAAAAAAATTGCTTAACAAGTTTGTGCCTCGTGAAACAGAGTAGGATACCAGTCACATGGTGCATGTGATTTGTTGTTTTACTGATAGCCCTTAATAGGTACATAGGCTTTTTTAGTTGTTCTTTTGTGTTTGATCAGTCCATATAGCAAGGTACTGTTTACTTGTTTAAGTCTGAGCTGAATAGCTAACCAAATTGATGAATAGTTGCACCCACAGCGTTTGCTAATCATTTGACTGTTAAGGGACATTGCACATTTCATTATAAAACCTTGTCTTAGTCACGAGGTGGAGATTGGCGGCGTATTTTGATTTCAGTCTTTGCAATACGAGAACCATTCCATTCACTAGCTCTAATGACTCGTTTGTATGGACCCATAGTATCACCAGGTTGGATATATTCAGCATTAAGGTTATTATCTACACCAGGTATACCAGAGCATCTATTAAACCACCATCCTCCTTCACTATTCAGACCGGGGCAGTTTGTTCCGTTTTGCTTAATATCTGTGCGATGGTGAATGCTGAAGGCTTGATTGTTGGCAGTCTCAAGAATATCATCTGAAAAAAACATAGGAAAGTACAAATAATCAATATTCTTAAATACCTTAGACAGTTTTGGCTATTCCTATTGGTAGAGAGCATTTCACGTGGAGTATTTAAACAGTTGATAAAGGCACAGCTAGAGCTGTATATAACAAACTGTTTTCGGATAGTATTTGTGCGGGTTAGCCAAATGCTATCAGAAAACTGCCTCCAAGAAATGAACTGCACGGTCACGACCCTGCCGTTTAAGAACGGCCGTTTTAGAATTCGTTACCACTCATGTATACCCTTACTAATATTTGATGCTCTTTAATTTAATAACGTCAAAGTGTCAGGTAATATTTATTTATATATATTTCTTAAATCATTTAAATAACTGCACGCCTGTTATAGAATCAAAGTAAATTAAAAAGTGTGAACAATTAACACGCGTCCCTGTTACCATCATACACTGTTTCAAACTTGTAAACAATTTAAAGGTTTGTTTTACACATGTTTTTAGATCGTCTGTTTTTATTTGTGTATTGCAAACAAGTAAACAACATCAGCGGTTGGACTCGAAATTCAGTAATTTAACTAAACTCGAAGAACTTACTTCTGCATCCAATGAGTTCAATGCTGACAGGTGGATATTCGACGTTTTCCGTTCGTATGATACGGATGAAGCGTGCTCGGATTGGCTGCTTAAACATGTTGGTTAGCGGTGCGGATTGCTCCGTGTTACCACGGAATGTCTGTAGCATAGGGGATAAACAACATGATTACTGCCAACTTTGGTTAATTGAATAAATCGACTTAAAGGCAGTGGACAATATTGGTAATTGTCAAAGACTAACCTTCACAGTTGGTGTATGTCAACATATGCATAAAATAACAAACCTGTGAAAATTTTAGCTCAATCGGTCATCAAAGTTGCGAGATAATAATGAAAGAAGAAAACACCCTTGTCACACGAAGTTGTGCGCGTTTAGATGGTTGATTTCGAGACCTCAAGTTCTTAACTTGAGGTCTCTAAATCAAATTCGTGGAAAATTACTTCTTTCTCGAAAACTATTGCACTTCAGAGGGAGCCGTTTCTCACAATGTTTTATACCACCAACCTTTCCCCATTACTTGTCACCTAGAAAGGTTTTATGCTAATAATTATTTTGAGTAATTACCAGTAGTGTCCACTGCCTTAAACAACATTAAGTTTCACATACAATGTAATAAAAAATGGTATGCTAATTGAATGTTCCATGTACGTATGGTTTTCCTGGATTAAAGATTGTCTCTGTTTAAAACCAGTTGAGAAACAAGTCCAAAAGAATCAAAATATTAATTTGAAGAACCATTTTACGTAAAGTACGTAAACGTTAAACAATGACACAACCATTTACCTGAGGTTCAGGTGCTCTATGGTGGGTTACGTTGACCCAGGTAACGTTGTCGAGACTGAATTGTACTTGAAATGACGTTTCATTTTTCCCTTGAGCTATGACTCCCTCAACTAGAGTTACTAACAGTAGGTCAATCTGAAGCCGTGGTGATTCGTCAGGCATTGTATGGGCTTTCTTAAGAAGGCGTTGTGCACATACCCAGCGTACTGTAAACAAAACATGTGACTGATTGAAAATTTGAATTGAATGCGTTGTGCTCCTGTTCTGTAAAGTTAGAGTAAATTTTGATTTTCTTAAAAAAAAAGGTTTATATTTAAAAGAAAAGAACAGTAAATGGCATCAATTAAGACATCGACTCTATAACAGGCACAGGGTCAACCTTTACACCCAAATAGTTCAGTAATTAGAAAAGGCCTTTTTAACTGGAACAGTACTTAACTGGCATCTAAACTATGAGAGCAACTGGGTTATTAATAGGCCCCATATAGAACAAATACATCACTGGCAACCTTTCAAATTACCAATAACTTTGAGTAAGTATTCCGGAACTTCTGTAAAGTACTCGGGAACTTCCGTAAAGTACTCGGGAACTTCTGTATTAAAAAACGGTTTAACCACTACCGTATAACTGGTAAATGACAAACTTTTCCCCGAGCAGGACATGTGACTTATAAACAAGCCTCAAACTTCTACCAATGTTCCATCTTTCGAGATAACGAAATTAGAAAAGTCCTACTCACTTTTATACTGCACGCACGGGGCTGGAATTAACGGATTGATTGATGAATATTAATCTGTGATTTAGGTGATTTTCGTGGAATTAATGGAAAACTTTGATAAAGAACATGGCGATTTCTAAAGTGATTGGAATCATGTAGAAATTGGGTTGTCAATAGAGGGCGCTATATACATTTCCTCTAGAGACTTTGTCACAATATTATTATAACACAAAGGGCTCAAATTTTGCGATAAAAGCAAAACGATATTCCGTACTTTGTAATTAATTGTTGCGTTTAATTTGATTTCACGTTCAGTTGACTGTTTCCCTCAGACCTTTATTACTTTAATTTAAGGCAATGAGCATGTGACAAATAAATCTCGATAGAACTAACCTTTACATCCCAAGAGTTCAACACGTATCCATAGAGAGCCATCAGTCTGGTTTAGTATGATGCGGATATAACGAGCAGTGATTGGTGGATGAAACATGCTGGTAGCTACCGCGTCTGCTGCGGAGTTTCTTCGGATAATCTGTTAAGAAACAATAAACAACTCATGAAAGTTTAACGTGTAAGTTAACCTAGCCACAGTAGGCCAATATTCAACATTTATTCGACTGGTATATCAAATCGAGCTGCTTTATTTCAAGGATATAAGTATAAATATAAATATAAACCTTTACAAAATGTCAAAGTCACCTGGAAGTGGTATTTTTTCAAAAAAAAAAAAATGTTGTCACTAATATATGTGTTTTGATGGGTGGAATGTGAATAAACAGTTAACTAAAGTTTTAAAAAGTCAGTTCTTATGTTATTTACAAATTTAAGAGTAGACCCGACCCGAGAGAAAAAAAAGGGTTTTCTGGCAATGCCGACCAGGTGAATTGCTGCTGAATGCAGAAAAAACACTCTTTGAAATGTACCAACTCACGACTTGGACGTTCATGTACTTTGCACGTGTGTTTACTATACGCATTGCAGGCAAAGTCTGCCTCGATTGACGTCACAAAAGGGGTAGGCGGAGTCAGCTCCCCAAACAATTTTATATACTTTTTAAACATATAAATCGTGACAAACAATTACTAAAAAAATGTTTTATTGTTCGTAAGCATATACTCTTATGTTTGAAAGAAAACAAATTATATTTCCAGGTGACTTTAAGCTGACATGCAGCCATTCAAGCAAGCGACATTGCGGTTTAACAACCAGTAAATTGAACAAAGTATTAAATACTTAGGGAATACAGTGTTCGGACCCGGTCTACACTGCGTGGTAATGATCGGGTTGGTGGAGTTGTTTAATGAGGTAAATCCTTTGTTGTTACTCAAACAGGTATTTGAACATACTTTATTTTAGAACCCAGCAATAATTGTATCAGTGTAGATTAGAGTTTTACCTGTGCTGAGTCCATTGTATGCCACGTGCGCTGGTCATTACTGTGCTCTAGCTGGTACTTATAACCCATGTCTACACTGCTTTCCTGATTAGATCCCTGCAGCATCATCAATCCCTCTACTATGACTTTAGATCCTAGATCAATCTGTAACCATGGGTTGGTGTCATTAGGTTCAGGGCACCAGCCAATAGTATTACTGTTTGCTGATTGAGTGAGTCGTGCATTGCTTGGTTGACAGTTACCATCTTCCCTCTGCTGTGTACTTGATGCTGTGATTCTGTAGTCTGGAATGATGTCATCTCCCATTCCGAGACGATGCAAACAATACCAGCGCTCTGTGTTAGAATATAATAAAGTCAATATAATCAAAATAGTAGTGGGTTAAACGAAGTGCATTTTTGCTACTATGCATATTTCATAATGGTACCTCCATTGACATAACAATGTGTTGTAAAATTATTGAATTAGGACTGGGTATTTGACACTTTGCACTATTTTGTTCTTTGCTAAATCGAAATGAAAATCACATTTTAAGGAGGAACATAATAATTATGCTACTTATACAGGTTTCAACAAAACGAAGTATTTAAAGCGATAATATGTAATAATGTTATCATTTCGTCAAATGGGATAATGAAGTCTGCAGTAAGTGTATGCTTAAAACAAGAAATTGGTACAACATTACCATTACATCCAAGGAGTTCAACACGCATCCCGGGACGAGGGTCTGCATAAACGCCATGATACTCAGTTGGTATGATGCGGATGTAGCGTGCTCCGATTTCCTCATTGAACATGTTGGTCACTCTGGAACGATGTTCGGTATTTCCTGGGAATCTCTGGAAAGGAAAGATAAACGATGCTCAATGAGACAATGAATCTCAGAACAGAATACCCAAAAGTCGTTTGAAGTTCTGCTTCTATTATTAGGTTTTGGATTACACAAACCAGCAGCTTACTGTTGCAGTGTAATTAATGTCAAAGATGATGCCACATATACCTTTGAGAACATTTTGTTAAGTATGATTTGAAATTGTGCATGGTGGTAATACGATATTAAAAGGTTGCGGTAACACAATGTAATGACTATCTCTAAATGAGTTGGGGTGGTTCTGAAAAGAACCGTTGGTTTCAACTCGACGTTTTGATCAGTATACTCTGATCGTCTTCTGGAGAAAGCTGGACTCATAATATGTTGTTAAACACTACAGCCTAGGCAGTTACTTCTTATGTTGTTGAAATGTGTATGCAATAAACAGTTTTTTCCGTCATTCATGTTTGACGTCATACCTGTGCATTGGCTTGATCTGTCCCTCCTACGAAGCGCATGTCTTGCTCATTGTCGCCATAAGATACGATGAACTCTGTCACCCAACATTTCCAATAGTCGTTACCCTGTGTTACAACACCTTGAATCAGTACCGGGTGCTTTAGATCAACTTGTAACCATGCACTGTCTTTGTCGTTCCACGTGGGACACCAACCACCGAACACATTAAGTCGTCCGTAAGGGTTACGGATGCAGTGCTGGTAATCAGTAGACGATGTCGTTATGCTTCTATCAGGGATGGTGCCATCTCCCATAACAAGCGTATGGCGACAAACATTATTCACTGAGGAAACAAAAAATAGCGTTTCGAAAGTCACAATAAACTCAATGAAAACGTTAAGTTTATTGTGACTTTCAAATTTGAATTTGATGAATTGGTTTTACTTTAGAAATGTGTTTTATTTTGCTTAAATAAAGTACGTTCTCACATGTACGTTCTGACAACTGGAAACCTTCTCAATACTATGCAGTAATGGTTCTGCAGTGGCAAGGTTGTTGATAGGAGTACTACCAAAGGTACTTAAAGCTTCATCAATCTGAACAGAGTTTAGCCATTTCCAGTATGTAGTCAAGTTGAGCTTAAGTTTAGATTTGATAATAGCAGGTCCATAATTTCCTGCTTAGTTTCTTATATTGAGTGTTTTGACGCAACAAGGTTAAACGTATTATTTTACAAAGTCCAGTAGGTATGTATCGTTCCGGTTTGTTGTTGGGTGTAGGACATCGTCTCCACTCAGTTGAGGATTGAAATCACCTGGTTAAGTTAATCATTCGATCTGTGTATGTTTGTCTTGCCAATTGATAACATTCGTTTGCCTCATTCGCACTTCGACCTTTGATGCAGATATAGCTGCCCGAAAAGTCTTCCTTTAAGACATGTCCATTGTTCTTCTGCGTCATCAAGATAACCTGCGTCTCCTCAAGCAGTAATAAATCGTCATATCGCATATTTCAGCTTTATCAGTTGACAAGAAAGTTGTATCGTCAGCATACCGAATATTTGTCACTACTTGGTCGCCTGAATATTCAAGATTTGCTAGGCAATACACACCAAGATCTTAAACGAATGTAGTTGCGGAAAACAGCCTCAGTAAACTCCCTGTCAAGTATCAGACCAGTCTGAGGTGCCCCTATGCGTACGTATCACCGTCAACGACTTCCTCTATACATTTTTTATTAAAATCGCTGCTCGTCATCTGCAATCAAAGTTTTCGCTACAATGTGTTAATATCAATTCTAAATTCGCCAGTAACTCTTCCGAAAGTTCATGATTTCTTGGTTGAGAACGGGTCGTTAATAAAGTTTCAATTTGCAGCATCAGAAACAAATTTATCAAGACAATTGTTGATCTTGATAACTCCACCCTTTCCACTAAAATACATTAACACGTATTGAGATCTTTCAAATAATTCTTCAGCGTTTTCACCAAGTAGCACTGAACGTGCTCAAATGTTTTTTGTATGTTTTTTGTTTGTTTTTACATTTCTGTTGATAATGCATGAAGATCTACAATTCTATAAAGTTTCAAAGATAGATAGATAGATAGATAGATAGATAAAACGTTTATTGACAATAGCCATCACAGCATAAAAACTGAATTGCAACTATGATACAATATTTTAAAAAGATTAAAAGGACATCACTAAGAGAACAACAATTTATATACACAAATAATTACATAAAATACACAAGCAAAAAGGGGAATAAAATTAAACCGCAACCACACACCTTTGGCAAGACACACACCACACCAGCACACAAAAAGGAACAAAAACGCATGTACACACTTGGACTAAACAAAAAAACAGCAATTTACAAGAACTCTGCAACACAAACAAGACCAAAAGAGCTTCTTAAAACGGAATGCAATAAAAAAATTATTAATATTGTACAAATCGAACCAGGCAACAAAATACAACAAGCCGTGAGTCATAAGCACAGGCCGGATAATTATGGGGTCCAGATGGGGAAAAACAAAACATTTGAAAAATAAATCATAGTCAAACAGAACTGTTGTTATATTAGCCATATATATGAGAGGGTTTTTCTGACAGCGAGTTGTTCTACATCTAGGAACGGACAATTTGTTTGAGTTCCTTAGGTCTCTATTGTGGATGGTACTCTTCTTTGGAGGGACCCAACTATGGAAACGCTCTGATTTCATTAGTGATTTGAAGAAATTAAGGCAAAGCTGTTCTCGTCTATCAAACAATGTGGATAACTTACAGAGTTCAAGTGCCTCATCATACTGTGTGTACTGATTGCCAAGGACGATCCTACAAGCCCTTCTCTGAACTCGTTCCAGTGCAGCGCTCTCCTTGGCAGTAAGACCAGGATGCCACACAGGGGCAGCATATTCTGCCGGGGGACGTACGAAACCAGAGAAGATGGTGATAAGATCATCCATTGGCAATTTGAAGCGCTTAAGAAGCTTCAGTAGATACAATCTGCCATTAGCCTTTTTAAGCATTTCTGCAATCTAACTATCCCATTTTAACTCAGACCGTATGTGAACACCTAGAATTTTTGCAACTTCCACAGTCTGTAAAGTAACATTGGCAATTTTGGGAGATTGATGAACGGGGCTGTGTTTCATGAAAGATACTTGCATGGAAGCACATTTCTTAGGATTAAGTTTCATATGGTTCACTGCGGACCAGTTCTCAAGTTCATCCAGATGATCTTACATGACAGATGGTTCTTTATGCGCTCTTGTCTCAATCAGGGTTAGATCATCAACGTACTTCAGGGATGTAAGGGAGGTATCAGAGGCTGCATCATTCACCATGGTTACAAAACCAAGTGGGCCAATGCGAGTGCCTCGGGGTACTCCACCATTTAACTTGATCCAATCGCTGGTTTCACCTTGGTAGCGAACACATTGTTCTCTTTCGGTGAGAAAACTGGCAACCCACGTAACAACCGATGGCCGAACGTCGAGGGAGATGAGTTTTCTCAGGAGAACATTATGGTCAACTAGATCGAAGGCCTTGCTAAAATCAGTGATAACAACAGCTTACGTGACCAGGCTTATCATAATTCATGAGCAAAGTGTCCATAGGTTTTGCCAGGTAATGAGTGGTAGAGACTCCCCTACAATTACCATACTGGTTGGGGTCAATAGATTTATCCAAGTCCTTGCGCAGCCACTTAGCCATGAAGCCTTCCGCAACTTTCGCAAAGTGGTCAGTCAGGGATATTGGTCTTAACTTGTCCCAAGTCGCTGGTTTAGATTTGGGAATAGGGACGACCACAGCTTTCTTCCATCGAGGTGGGACAATACCTTCATGGTAGGATTGATTGAGGGTGCTCGTAAGGGGTTTGCTAAGTTCGTACGCGAACTCTCTGACTAACCGTGCAGATATCACGAGGTAGTCTTTGCGGTCTGGCTTTCACCCACAATACTTCAAGATGGTCTGGTACTGTAATAGCATCAAATCTTTGAACCCCGAAGTTCTCACGAGCATAAATGGCTACCCCACCTCCACGTCTATGTGAACGGTTCTTTGTCATGAGGGTGTAATCTTTGATTTGGAAATGCTCCATTGGGTTTCCATTGGAGAACCATGACTCACACACTCCAGCAATATCAATATTCAAGTCTTTCAACATTGTACTGAATTCGTCAAATTTGTCGTTTAAGGACCGGGGGTTGCAGAGGTAGACTTTGTGCAGTAAACGTGCTTTAGGTTTTGTTACAGCTGCCGGTATAGCAGCAAGGTTTGCATGGCCAGCTCCACTTCGTTTTTGATAGTTGTTTTGAGGACGAGTTGTAATACGGATAGTTATTCGTCTATATTTTCTTTTGCCAGAGCGACAACCACGACGAGTGACTTTGGCTATCTTTAGTTCTTTCATCAAGTTACACACTGCTGGCACAATAGTACTCTTTGTTGCGCCGAATAGCCAAAGTCACTGCGTGTACATGTACATGCATGCATGTATATACTGCGTGTAATGAATGGTGGTCAATCTTCTAGTCCAGATCAAGTGAAGTTGGAAGCAAAATTGTGTTCTATGTGCAGAATTATAAGTTCAAATTGCACCAAAAAAGTCTAGCATATACACAAGTACTCACGCAATCAGCACATACAAATCTTGGAGGTTAAAAATCAACAGGAGACATAAACAAGACGAAACAATTTTACAAGACGGTAGAGCGGCCTTGCAACCGTGCAGCGCTCAACAGCTATTTGAGTTAAAACATGAAAGCTCAGACAGCTTTTCCTTTGTTAATTTAATTTAGCTAATTAGTGTTTAGTATGCACGTGCTCCACACTTGCAACACGCATTGTGCGCACTGATTTAAGCAGTATACAAAAACCGACGGACGAGTGCCATCATTTCGTCTTCTATATGCCGAAGAAGACACACAAGAAGGGGTCGCTGCATCTGCAGCTCAAAATACAGCAGATACGGCCAGAGAGGCCCAACAGAAACGGGCCACCCACGGAAGATGAGAGGGCCAGAGAGGAAGAGGAGAGGAGGAGCGAAAAAGATCCATATGGTGACTTCACAGAGTCTTATCATGAGGATCTGCGTGCTCATTGGACAGCTGAACAGGGGAAGTGCGAGTAAGCATCACCCGTACTTGGGGTGAGTCCGGAGCCCAAACGCAGCGAAAGTTCCACATGCACTAACATGTCTACGGCGTGGATGCGTGCTCCCAAACCCGTACTGAGGCGGTACCCACCACGTACGGATCCTCACATCGTTCCCACGTTTTGCAAAAAGACAGCACGCACTTGCAAGTACGGCGGGTTGGGACTGCCGCTTTAAGGCCCTGTCACACCATGGCGTATCGCCTGAACGTAAGCCAACGTATGCGAAATATCGAAAATACGTTGTTGTACGCTGAGGTAAGTTTGGGGTAAGTTCATTACGCCGATAAATGTTGAACATGCTCAAAACAAATTCGGCGGGCTCGACGTGTTCGCAATTTTAACAGCGTATCCCAGTGTGCTCTTAACGTAAACGACGCATCCCCAACTTACCCCAAACTTATATCAGCGTACACCAACGTGTTTTTGATATTTCGCATACGTTGGCTTATGTTCAGGCGATACGCCATGGTGTGACAGGGCCATCACTCATCCTCATTTCTTGATGGTCGGTCGTGCTGAACGCATCAACCCATCAATATGTTACTTATACGCTGTGATACGCTGCCATAACTTTGTTATTTAGTTGGTGAAACGCTATCAATGCGTTAGTCATACGCTATGTATACGTCCAATACGCTATAGATACGCTATGTATACGTACTTTCTAACACCGGTGTCGACTTATTCGATTCAATTCGTTAGGAAGTCGGACGTTCTTGGACTTTAAAAATTTTCGAAGAAATTTGTGCATACGTTGGCATACGTTCAGGCGATACGCCATGGTGTGACACGGCCTTTAAGGTACGCAAAATGCTGTGTTGTAAGGTAGGCGCGTGCTAATTCGTGAAAACGCAAAAAGACAAAATCTGCACTTTGTTGGTTTCAAAAAGTAGCACGGATCTTCTCTCGTGTCTAGTTTCAAAATTATTTATGCAAATGAGTCAAAATAAGAATTCTTGTTAAGTTCAAGTCATTGAGTATCTACATTGAGAAACTTAAATGGAAATACTTTTGAAGTTTTAAAGGGAGGCGGTTTTCTAAAAAGTGTTCAACTTCAGAGGCCGTTTCATGTGATTGCTACTTTTTTGCTGGTATTTAAAAGTGAGTGATATTCGTGAAAACGCTGACCAAGCGTGAAACTAACACAGTGTTGCGAGTGCTCTCGCTTAAACCTTTTAAAAATGATTTCCCCAATAAATAACCAAATGGTATGTTTGATGATTTAATGAATCACATTACTTTTTGTTTTGTAGTCAAACGATTCACAATAACCTTTCGATAATAAATGTACAGTGATCTTTTAAATGTGTCGTGAAGGCGCGAAAATGGAAGGTTGATATTGACTTCATAAATACGTCAGACCGTGTCGCTATTCCTATTGGTGAAGAACGTTTAAACGCGTTTTTTTTTTTTTTTTTTTTTTTTTTTTTGACGGTTGACAGTAACCAGCTGGGGATGTTTTCAGATAGAATTTAGCGGGTAATTCCACAATTTCATGCACTACATGTACATAGCTTAAGGTCGTCAGAAAACGGCAATATTATATGAATAGGAATAAAAGACTGTTGACTCGTTCCCAATCAGACGTTTAAGACTGGGTTGCTCTAAAAATCAAAGAAGTGGTGGCAGACTTTCAAAAATGGATTTCGTTTAAACTTTGCACAAGTGAAGGCCATCAACCAAAAATAAAGCATAAGTTTTGCATGTACACCTTCGTTGCCATGGCATATTTCACCTAATGTAGCTCTTTTCACGAGTAAAAATTACCCAAAGTTGAGGGCTCCACTGTGTAAAAACCAAATAGTGGACCTACCTCTCAGCTGGGTATGATAAATATGCATCCTTAATCTTTCTTAAAAATGCATTTGACAAAAGTAGTTAATTGTGAATGGAAGATTCCATTATTTCAAAAAGGGGTGTTTTGAGGAAAAGTCAATTTGGGAAATACAGGGGGTTGCTAAAATTGTCCCAAAGTGGCATATTTAGGAAAGTTTTGCTTCCAGGCATGAAAGATAAGCTACTGGTCTGTAAGAATTTCAAATAAAAAGTTTTGGTATTTGTTGTACTGGGGAGCAGTGCTGCCATAAACTTCGTCCTTTTTTGGAAAAAAATGTGTTTATTTTCAAATTGTATAACAAAAAAAATTGAATTTTTGTTTTAATAAATTTTGTTTACTCTTTGCACATGTTAATTCCTTCAACCAACGGTTAAAAATAAGACAATTGCCATATTTCACCTAATTAAGCTCTTTTCTTAAAGATGGACTATAACAGATTATTGATATAGCCAATATTACTATTTTTATACAAGAAATGTAAAATAAGGACTGATATTTTAGTAGTATTCAATAAAACCTTTTCCTTCATGCAAAAAAAAAACACAAATTCGCGCGGCGTACTCCGACCCAGAAAACTCAGTTTCGGCAAAAGCCGGTGACCCACGAACCATTCATACACAGTGTGTGACGTCACACCACGTACCGAAGCTCTGTACACAGTGTGTCAGGTCGATCGTGTGCGTGCATTTTACATGTACATTGAAAGTGGAATAACATCGGACACTATAGGCTGCATTTTGTTGACACAAAAAAAAACAGCGAAAATGTCCGATGGCAGCGGGTCTTGGGAAAACCACAGTATAGATGAGGAAAAGGCATTTCAGGGAGGCACTTCAGAGGAAAGTGAGGGCTCTAGCGATAAGGGGAGCTCACCGGACGAGAGAGAAGCCGAAGACGTGTTATGAGTACATGTAGTTAACCAGCCCGGGGACGATGATCGTCAGGCCGAAGACGATGAGCCAAACCCTGATGATCGACGGCTAAAGACAGACTGGTAAGGCCACAAAACGTTTCATGAATTATACTGAATGATGCTTCGTTTGATCAGTTTATTTCTGCTCCCAAAAATAGTTGAAGGCTATCCTTGACTAAATTAAAACATGAACGAACATGATGAACAAGGTTTATTGTTTACCTCCATTCACGTTATAAAACATGTATGTGAACAACACATGCACTGACTTAGGCAGTAGAAATGTGAGGGGAGGGGTAATTTTTGTCTTGCGTTTTATACTTTGTTGGCAAAATTCATACATTATCAATTTAAACTGATATTGTAGATAACCTATGTTGTTGTTTTTCTCCACCAAGTAACTGCGTGGTGGTTGACACATGTGCATCTACACAAGTATCTCATGTACATGTATGGAACTGCTACTTTGGATTATGATTGCCTTCTGGCATGGGTATAGTTTTAAAGCAATTCGGGTACACACATGCAATATTAACACTTCACCATGCAAACCACAAATCTGTTGCTAATAATTTTGTATGAATTATTTTGTTAATAATGTTGTATGAATTCTTTTGTTTTGTTTTACAGAAAACACTGCAATGATGATTATCAGCAAGTGGTGAGCTTAGGACTATTTTGTCCGTTCAACCGCTGCCACTGACATCATGTTTGATGGCAGCAACACGAAGGACGTTTCCAAACCCTCGTGTACAGTACAGTGGAAGGATTTTCGTATCCACCAACGGATTAGGCAGCTTTGCTTTGGTTTATTTGTCTTCAGTCGTAACAATTTTCCAAGTTATAATGATCCGGAGGGAGTGAGAAATAATTTGATAAGCCATAATAATTTACGTATAAATGTACATGTATATTATTTCATTTTGTTTCTTTCAGATGGGTAGGTGGTTCAAATTGATTAATTTAATTTGAACCACCCACCCCTCTGAAAGACACAAAATGTAAATTACTATATGGCTTATAAAATTAGGTGTGTGGTTCAAATTGATTAATTTAGCACTTATGTGCAATAAACTTGTCCCCTGTTGTCAACAATACACTATGATTAACATGGTAACAACATTCAACTTGGTTAGCAGAAATATAAAAACAAAACAAAAAAACAGAAGCCATGTACACCTCCATAATAACGACAACACTAAAACTGTATGTATTTGCAAACGACAATAGTTTATTTTTGAGTTTAAAATATCAAAATTGAAAAAAGGTTGCCTAGTGACAGCGAAATCATCTGAACATTCCGTCATCAAAAAAAGTTAACTATACAACCCTGTCAACGCCCCTCCCCCCAAAAAGAAAACCTAAGCCATGTTATGTACCTAGTTAGTTGTGGTTCTCTTTGTAAATTGTAAATTAAGTTGTACATTAAAAGAATATAATAAAATCATTATGTACAGACCATGTCATTCTGTTTTTAAACAAAGTTGATTGTACTACCCTGGTTACCCCCCCCCAAAAAAAAAAAAAAATAAATAAATAAAAAAAAATAAAAAAAAATAATACTAATAAAATAAAAACCCACATCAATGTGTACAAGCTAGGGCCCAATTTCATGGACCTGCTTACTGTAAACAAAGAATCGACACTTGCGGAAGCAGGAAATTCTGTGCTTACGTCAAGCGTGTTTCACAGGTTACAAGCAAATTTTGGCTTTTGCGGGTCATGGGTGCATTCTTTGTTTGTACCAGGCATTCTACGCTTACAAAGTAAGCGCAGAAATTTAGCCTTTGGACGTAAGCAGAGAACCGTGATCATATTGCACATTTTGGTGGTGAACAGATCCATGAAATTGGGCACAGGTCATGTCATTCTTTGAACAAAGTTGATTCTACTACCATGGACCCCCCCCCCTACCAAAAAAACACACCAAAAAATCAATGTGTACAGGCTAGCTAGGGCCCAGTTTCATGGATCTGCATACTGTAAACAAAGAATCGGCACTTGCGGAAGCAGGGAATTCTGTGCTTACATCAAGCGCGTTTCACAGGTTACCAGCGAATTTTGGCTTTTGCCGGTCATGGGTGCATAGTTGGTTTATACCAGGCATTCTACGCTTACAAAGTAAGCTCAGAAATGTAGCGTTTGGACGTAAGCAGAGAACGGTTATCATAAGCGCAGAATTTGGTGATGAACAGCTCCATGAAACTAGACACAGGTCATTCTTTCTTCAAACAAAGTTGAACCCACTACCTTTGAACCCCCACCCCCCCCCCCCCATCCTTGTCCGGCTGGTGAAGGTTGATGTCAATGACACGGGGGTTACACATCAGCTGCGGATGGAGTTGTTTTCATGTCTTGTCACCCTGCTGACAATGAAACAGTGCATTGTGCATGCATTCTTTGCGTATCTGTTTAATGAAAAATAAAAAACAAAACCAAATAATCGTTATGTGGGATTTCTTGAAAATTTACAAGGCAGAAATACAATCTCGGAAGGTTTGACGTAACACCATGTACTGACAATCTCTTTGAGTTGGCGTAGTTTTGAAAAGAACCTTACATGAGTTCACGCAAAACCAGTACAAAAGGAGTCCACATGCAACAAAACCAAGGGGGCAGGTTTTCTTTATGTCTGATAGAATACATGACCTCCAACCACCCCCTCCCCCAGATCTACACCTAGTACAAAACTGTTCAGGTACAGATCGGGCTGGGGGGGGGGGGGTTTCGCGATTCAACACCCCATCCCCTCCCCCCCCCTCCACCGTGAACAGTTTTCAAAGGGGCAGCTGAAAAACTAAAAATGAAGAAATCATCTGATCCTCTGAAAATGTGCATGCATAGGCCTACTACTTACCTAGAGTGCTATTGAGAATCTTAGGTCTCCATTTCTAGTTCTGGCTAGCATGTCTCCGTACTGCATTGTCTTCGTCCTGCATTCTCATTGTAGTTTAGAGCTGCGAGTTATTTCTGTACAAAAAAAAATAAAAACAAAAAATAAATAAATAAATAAATAAAAAAACTAGTGCTGAAAAAGAACTGGCCTTATTTTACAAATGCAAATATAGTAAACACTCCATAATTAACGGTGCCAAGCCAATAAACACAGCTATAGGAAAACTTCAGACTAAACTTCTCTGGAATTGGTAACTTGAATTAGGAGAGAAAAATTCTGAATGACCATGGATGGGCAATTATATGGATGGGAGTTTGAACATATTTTTGAGCTGTGCCTTAAAAAAAAAAGCGAACAATTCTTAGGCAGCTTTGGCAAAAACAATGTCCAGCAATCCAGTATAGAACAATATAAATACATGTCAGCGAGGCCAATAAACTGTTAACTGTAACAATCAACTTTTTAAATGGATTAATATAGTGTTCACACATGGTTGAGCATGAACATGCCAGAAAGTGTAAACCAGGGCATAAACATGCCTAAAGCACTTGGGTGGCTACATGGATTCATCACTCAACAGAGTCACTACACTAAGTAGCTATTTTATGGTAGTCGGGTCAGATTCAGAGCATGCACATCGTGTCATTTGACAACAAGATGATTGTTCCTTGCATGAAAAGGGTAGAGATTGTTTACTATTTTTCTTATTACAATTACATGTACATGTATTGGGCCTGAATTAATAATGGAGATAGTTTCTCAGAAGTAGATTTTTTAAAATTATTAACAAGTACTTACCAGGCTTTTCTCCCTCTCTTTTCTGTAATGCCACTTGATTCTTTTGCTGTTCCACGGCCACTTGCGACCAGGGCCACGGCAGAGGGACCCCGCCGACGTCGTAGCATGCACAAGCAGCACTGGCTGGGGCCTGGTGGTAGAAGATCCCCCCGGAATTCTCTCGATGTTTAGAGGTTTAAATTTCGGAATCGATCCAGGCTTCTTACACAAACTTTGAAACTTCTAGTGCATCCACAAACAACCAAATAGTCGGCAGTATTTATAGCTGATACATTAGAAACAAAAAGCTTCGCAGCACACACGCACGCCTATAGTGTGGATGATGAAAACGCATACACAACACACGGAGTAACATGGTGTAATCTGTGTTTACTCTCGTTGCTTCATGGGTATGACATCACCATTTTTTGACCGCGTTCATGACTTCCGCTGGTTTACAAATCCGCTTGGATTTCAGTGTTGGTTTAATAGCCGGGAACCAGTACAGGGCGGGAAATTTCAAAATCGAAGAATCGAGGTCAAATTTTGTCGGTGAAATTGTAGCAAAATTATTTGGAGAAAACATGACAATGAATTGATAGCTGAACACAACATAAACAAGTTCTGATAGTGATTTTAATGTAGGAGTACCGTTATAGTCCATCTTTAAAATTACCCAAAGTTGAAGGCTTCACTGTGTAAAGACCAAATATATTATCTGCCTTTCAACTGAATATGGTAAATATACACCCTTGGTCTTTCCAAAAGTGCACCTGACACAGGTACAGTCAATTGTGAATGGAATAATCCATTATTTCAAAAAGGGGTGTTTTTTTTTACAAAGTTCAATTTGGGAAATAGGGGGGGTTGCTAAGTTTGTCAGAAGTCCGAAAGTAGCATTTTTAGGCAAGTTGGGCTACCAGGCGTGAAAGATAATATACTGGTCTGTAGGAATTTCAAAAAAATGTTTTGGTATTTGTTGAACTGGGGAGCAGTGTTGTCCGAAACTTCATGCTTTTTGGCGATTGTATAGTTTTAAAGTTGTAAAATAATGCTCTTTTTATGACTTTCTACTACATGCTTAACAATGATGAAGACTGACAAAATATCAGGAAAAAATATAATAAAGCATCTTATGACAACATAACTCCCAGTTGTATAAACAGGCACCACATATTTAAAAAAAGAAAGTTTTTGTATTTTATGAACTGTGGAACAGTGTTGCCAGAAACTTCATGCCTATTTTGCAAATTTCATAATCACATGAAAAAATGCTCTCTTATTACTTTTTACACTCTGAACAATGATGTTGATTGAAAAAAAAAAAACAGGCACACAATAGAGCAAAGCAACAAGTATAAAAATATAACTCTCAATTGTATAAACATGCATCACAAAGAGATTCTGTGGTATGTTTGTGGTCATTTACATGTACGTTTGGCTTTACCGTCTTAAAGTCACCTGGAAGTGGTATTTAAACAAAAAAGCTTTTGTCATTAGTACATGTGTTTTGATGAGTTGAATGTGAATAAACAGTTAACTAAGGTTTTAAAAAAACAAGTTCTTATGTTATTTACAAATTTGAGAGTGGACAATTACTAAAAAAATGTTTTATTGTTCGTAAGCATATACTCTTATGTTTGAAAGAAAACACAATCTATTTCCAGGTGACTTTAAACAAAATGTTCAACTTTCTTGACAAAATGGACGTTCACAGCTCTTCGTTTGAACATCAAAAATGTCTACCACGTACTTAACACTGCGCAGAGGCATCACATAATCAGTGACTGCAAGTACAATTAATGGTTACGAACATAGCCGGATAACACTATTACCAGCCGAATTAACTATACATTGTATACAGTTTTATTTTTTATACTTGTAAGCTACCTTGCTTTTTTTTTTTCAATCAGTGTCACTACATGATACAGTTGCCTATTTGTGCTCCCCAGACATGAAAACACAAATAATCGCCCAATCACAACCGAAATGGCAAATATTCCCTAAAGGTGACTGAAGACAGCACAAACTTTCCTACTATTAATGATGTGCAATGGAAATTTTAAAAAGGGACTTTCAACTCAGGAGGCGCTTTGTAATGCATTGTCAACAAAATTGTATATGCTTGGGGGCGGGGCATGCAGGGGAGGGGGTGTATAGAATCCAAAACTAAGGTCATTAAAATATTCTTGATCAATGTTGGGTAGTCCACAAGACTACAGGGTGCTCATAAAAGGTGCCGGATTGATGGAAGACTTAAAAGTATTATTTTATTAGTTTGATTTATTCAATCTAAAGAAAACAAGTTAAAAATTCATTTTTTTTAGGCAGTACTGTTACAACAGGATACAATTGCCCAATTTTTTCTCAAAATGGAAGGACCAATGTTGGCTCGAAATACAACTGAAAGGAAAACATTCTGAGACCCCTGGCAAATTGACATTTTGAGGGCCAAAAATAGGGTAAAAATGTTGATTTTGCAAATTTCTAAAAACATGCGCTAATGATGTTCTAAAAATAGCATTAGGGTAAAAGTTAAAGCAATAATTTTTTAGTCTCAAGTTAAGAATAGGACGACTCAATGTATTGATTTGAAAGGTTTTATGAAAAAAGAATGCACATTGGCTGGGTGGAGTTGCAAATAAATTATATGCTAAAATACAGTTATTTTGACCCCCAAATTGGCAAAAAATAGACAAACCACAAATGAGCTGTTACCATGGCAACGGGCTATATGGTGATTTCAAAAGTTTAGTTTGTTTGAATGCACCTCAAGTCCCATCCACCCATAAGGTTAAAAAAAAAAAAAAAATACAAAATAATATTTTTACCTAATAATAATGTATAATTTATTGCCATTTGTTGCGTTTTTGTCCTTTCGGACTTATGGCCCCATTGCAGACCCCTATTTTTCGCTAGAAGAAAATATGACAAAAACACCCCTATTTGAAATAGTGGTTTGATCCAAAGTTGATCGCACACTTAATTTTTATAAACATTTTCTGAAAGAGTAAACATGGTTGTGCAATATGTGTGAAAGAAAAACTTCAACGTTTTCCCATTTAGACGTACCAGTGCTTTCAATTTACCTATATTTTAACTCTTAAAAAGGGTAAAAACTTAGAAAAATGGCCACGACCCTGCCGGTTTTAAACGGCTTATTAATAACTCGTCGCTACCCTTTTATTCCCTTTTTAAAAGAATCGTTTTTGAAAATCCAAAATTCTGTATATGTTTCTAACATATAAGATATGTTTAAAGTTGGTAAGACACTGCTCTAGAACTACTAGGGTCGTGGGTTCGAATCCCTGCGGAGAAGCATGCCTGGGAGATTTTTTCACAAGACTCGGGAAAGTACTGAGTATGCAGTTCTAACACACATCGGTGGATGGGTAAAAACAAAACATAATAATTACTTACATGATTATCTACAATCCAGGTGCACTTGTTAATAAATTGGACTGTTTGCATATTGTGTAATGTGCTCGGTTGATAAAATGCACTCGTTTAACTTTTAGATCAGAGAAAGAGACTTGCATATGAGTTCAGTTTTAGATTTGGTTAAATAAACGTTACATTTGAAAACGTTGTGATTGATTGAAACAATACCTTTGCATCCAAGGAGCTCAATTCGTAGGGCTGGACAATTAGTCCAGGCTGTTGGTCTGATTCGTATGTACCGTGCTTGAATGGGCTGCTGGAATATATTGGTGACTGGGGTGTTTCCATCAGTGTTGCCGCTGAATGTCTGTAAAATAATAAACCAAAGGTGGAAAAGTAAGAAACACAAATGGTCAATATTTTAGACTTTAGCTCTGAATAGTTGCGGTACTGTATTATCGAAGTGTTTATTATGTTTTGAAGTAATACATTTTGGATTGGGGGTTTATTTGCTGAGTACTCTTACCTCTTGAGTAGAGGTCCCATTCACATACGGCCATGCAGTGTGGTCAACGCTGTATTGTACATGGTAATATGTCACGTACCAATCGTTGTCTGGACTGCCCTGTGTAATGACACCCTCAATATAGACAGGCTTT
Organism: Asterias amurensis; assembly: GCF_032118995.1. Taxonomy (NCBI): domain Eukaryota; kingdom Metazoa; phylum Echinodermata; class Asteroidea; order Forcipulatida; family Asteriidae; genus Asterias; species Asterias amurensis. The sequence goes on along the minus strand of NC_092657.1, from coordinate 13,550,479 downwards.
GCACCCATATCTACTTGAAGCCATGAATCAGCGACCTGCCCAGCAGCTGGAATCCAACAACGGTGCAGGTTCAGTCGTGCATTACTTGGCTGATATTTTAAACTGTTATGACCAGATGCTGTGACCCTATCATCGGGGATACTCCCGTCTTCCATCCCAAGTTCATGTTTACAATATTCAACTGGAACCCAAATAAAACAAATTAAACGATTACGTGGTCGATTAACTAATAAAGAAATAAAACTAGGTTAGGCATATAAGCAGGGTAAAGACATAAAATATACAACGGCTAAAAAGATTGAGTAATGGGTGGTGTTGTGTGAAGGAGAGCACGTATAGTAATTATACACCTCATTTGGGAAGTCCCTAGGCAACAGTTATGAACAATGTAACAGCCTGTTTGACACATGAATGTTCATGGACAGAAACCATGTTGGGAATCAGAAATAATGTTGTAACTTTTAGAATGCACAATATAATTACTATACATAATACGTTCAACCATCTTACATAGCACTGACCAATTGGACGGTAGTTAGCAATATAAGATTTATTACCTTTTGGGGGGAAAAAATACATTTGCCAGCCTCCAATCTCCAGGTACTCTGCCAAATTTGATGCTGAAGTTGATTTTGTTTGGTAAGTGTGCAAACCAGAGACAAATCAGCAAGCTAAAGTATGTCATGTCAAATTCCATCTGGACCAGGCAGTTTGGATGTGTTAAGCTTACGCACCGCCTACAACATCTTACCTTGCCTGATTTGTATAGTATGGAGAGGGCAGACACCAGGGTGGACATTGCATCGGGCAGGGGTACCTGGGAGTTTAGAGGCTGAATCCTAGACATAAAATGCGTCTCATCCTGAACACAGACAGCATGTTGGGACTTACTTCCGTCTAGCATTAACAAACGACCAAAAACCTTTCAAGTCATTGGCAACATTTTGAAGGAAGTCGTTAATAACATTTTCGCAGATTTTAACTTGATTACGAAGAAGTTTGTATTTTTAGTCCACAATTTATCATTCTATATGAATTATATCGTATGATTATATTAATTGACCATTCAATTTTATCTGAATAATTGTATAAACAGGGGAGAGCTGGTCAATACAATGTCATGTGTACATACCATTTGGTTGAGTCTCGGAGTTCTCAAGAAACAGTTTGTATTCGCCAGGTCCGACGTGAAACTGTTTTTTCAGCAAATGACCAGTGATGTGTTCTTCATTGGTGAGGTCCAGACGGATTATCCAGTTCCTTTTAGCATCTGTTAGGTTATGTAAAACATCATTGCCAAGCCAGAACTCACCATCCATTGACCCAAAGCCATCCTTGTAGTCTGCCCAACTGCGGTTGAAATTTACTGATCCATCATAACGCCGCTGGACCACCTTGAAGTAAAACAGTTATTTAATGAATGTGTGTCATTTATCTGTGTGTCATTAATCTAAAGGTACTCAGTTTCATAAAATAGCTCAGCTGACATTCAAGTTGAAAAAAGGGACTGAAAAATATCAAGAACCTAAACAGAAAAATCAGTTGTAAAGACTTTGATGAAAATGTTCCAAATGCATGTTATTTGTTTTGCATCTTTTGCATTGTCCAGTAAGATGAAACGAACGGTATGTCATTGAATTAGAAAGTACAAATGATATCAGCACAAGCAATTTTATTTTAATTTTAAAATATTGAAATAAATATTGTTTACAATGCATGGTATACAAAGCATCAGAACAGCTGCGTTTGAAAAACTTTTGAAATAAATAGTATGTAAATTTGCTTCAGCTTTATGATTTAGTGATAATAATATAATAACATTAAAGAACACAGATATCATACACAGACACGCGACCTGTCACTTGTTCTTATAATACAGTTATAAGTCACCGAAAAGGTATTGATGAATGGAAATCAAAGTGTTTGAATCGGTTGTTAACTAGTGGTTTAAACCCGCCGAGGCATGGTTGTTTATAATTTACCTTGACTTCGTCTCGGTAAAATTATCAAGAACCAGGCCTCGTTGGGATTAAACCACTGGATTAAAACCTCTTCACCACACATTGATTCCCGTTTTCAAAAGTGACGGTCAAGATTTGTTAAAAATAGCATACTCTTAATAAATGAATGTTACTACAGTTCTTTACTAGACATCAGTCTTATCTTCTACCTAGTGTAATAGTAATATGCTTTTTGAGTTGGCGCAGGTATGTTTTTTTTTTCATTGATCGGATTAATACAATTTTATAAAGAAGGGTTTGTGGTAACACCGTGTATTGCTAATCTCTAAATGAGTGGGGTGGTTCTGAAAGGAACCGTTGCATAGTGGTTTAAGACCCAGACATCAGGTCCGATTTTTTTTTCTGAGATAACTACATATCTTTGGTGACTTGAACAAGAAGAACTAATATGTTGAAGAATTTTTCTTTTTTTTAAATTTATTACCCTGTTTTTTTAAGGAATTGTAGTTCGTATAAAGTGACATATGTTTATAATCAGCAAAAATCACAAACCCTTATGTTATAAAATACCTGGTTAGGCATATAAAAACAAATTGAGAAAACAATTATTGTTTTTAAAATACCTGTATAAGTGACCTTTCGCACTGTAGAAAATTAAATATGGACCGAAGTTTTGATGATACGGCAAAAATGCTTTGAAACCTTCGACTAAAATAAGCCATTAAGGGCCTGGACGAAATGCTAAAAATATGTAATAGATTAGTAAAGTAACCATTCGTTGTTTCTTGAAATTCACGGTACATTAGCGAAAATGAGTTTTTACTCCTGAAAATGAGAATTTTCAAGAAAGCAATTGTTTACATCGCAAAATTAAGGAAACTAAACAAAAGTCAAAACGTTGGATATTTTCCCAATCGGCCACCAACGGCCAACATATATTTTGTATTATTTTGTTTCCATAAAATGATAGAGTGACTACTTAGCTTTGAAAATAAAATAGCGCCGAAATCCCGCAAGATCGCCTTCACTCCAAAAAACTAAGTTTCAGAACGCTGTTTTTAACCAAAAAACGTCGTGTACATTAACATTACACACATAAGATATAGCGCCCTCTGTTGACTTCAAAACCACATCATAACAATTGTCACAAGAGGGCGCAATTCCTGTAAAATAATTCGTGAATCACGTCACGGATCGATAAATTGTGGATTGTTCCAATGGACAACCACGTTTTATTTACCTGAAGATGACATTGAGACATGCTTGAGATATTATAAAGGTATTTTGACCGATTATTGTACAGAAACTTGTCGATGTCGGGGTCACATAGGGTTTTAAACCACTGTGCGTTGGTTTCAACTCAAACTTTCTATCAGTATAGAGGAAGCTGGATTACAATGCTGGTTGCTGCTTAAGTGCTGTGGATGCGGATTAGCTTGATGATGCACGAAGGCGGGAAATGGAGGCGGGAAGAGAAGCAGAGTGGATAGTGAGGGTGGTGGGTCTAGGGATTTGAGGTTATAAATGACCCAATATAGTCTGAAAGATGGTGTGGAGCCTAAGGGGGACTTAGCGTATAGGTGACCCAAAGCTAAGTAAATAATGGTGTAGCCAAGGGGACTATGGGTAGAGATGACCAACGCAGTGTAAGTGTTGGAGTCCAGCTTTCTCTAGAAGACGATCAGAGCATATTGATCGAAACGTCGAGTTGAAACAATAGGATTATTTCAAAACCACCCCAACTCATTTAAAGACTTAGACTACATGGTGTTACTGTAAACATGTCCATATCGTATTTCCACCAGGCACAGTTCCAGCAGCTTACTTAATACAGTCATAACTAAGTGCATGTACTTACAATCCAGCCCGTACGCTTTGTCATATCACAAAACACCTTAATTCCTTCATTATTCTGGAAGGGATGGATAGTGTAGATACCATCCTCTCTGTAACTAGCATCCATCAAGGCCTGACAGTCTGGAAAAAATTATACAGAATAATTGTGCTCAATTTAGTATAAACGAGACATTGTATACAACTATCCAATATTTTTTTTTCCTTTAAACCTCATTATTAATCAGCGTTTTAACTGTTTGTCTTTTGTCTTCAAGTTGTTTTAGAAAATAAAAATAAATTCCGCTGAGAACAAAAAATGATACTTGTGTCGTGTGATCGCTTAGCCTGATCAAGGCTGCGTTAAGCTTAAAATGTGCATAACCACAGCCGCAAGAACGCGATGCCCGAATGCAATGCAACTCCTGTTCCGGTCCCCCGACTGTATTTAATAGCACACCACGCTCTCACCCAAGGAAGCACACGCACGCTCGTTTCCACAGTCACACCGCTATCGCCCACAATCCTAGCCCGTGAGCCATCAGGCTCATGTGCGGCTCCTGGGCTAGGATTGTGGGCGATAGCGGTGTGTTGAATAGCGGTGTGTGTGTGTGTGGGGGGGGGCTGCCTACATATACCTTGATACAAATACCATTGCGCAAGCGATGACAGTTGAATGAGGTGCATTGTGGGATATATGTGGATCAAATTTGGATACCAGCAAGACCACAATGCACCAAATTCCAAGCTATACGCGCGCGCCCCGGTATTTGCGAAAAGGTCTATGTACAGGCGCTGTGTGTGTGTGCGTGAGAGTGCGGTGTGCCATTCTTTTTTGAGTCTTGGGACTGGTTGTATCGTATTCGAGTGGCTGAGGTTCATCCTTGCTCTATGGCTTTAGCTAGAGTAGTTGTCTACATAGCCTTGATCAAGGCTACTTATCGCGCGGGTCACACGCGTCGTTTCAGCGCTCTCGAGTTATTGGTAAGACCTTGTTTGAATCTGAAAACTGCAGTCACTGGCTCCCACCACACAAAAATAACAGCTTGCGGAATGCCAATAGGGTCATTCCGTGTCAATTCAACACGCTTTTGGACCTGACCCTCACGGATTTAAATGAAATTCGGTGTGCTGATTGGACTCCCTGAGAAATGCCCAAATCCCAAATTTTATGTAATTCGGATCATTATTTTGGGAGATACGGCTTAACGAACTTTTGACTAATTAGCATGACCTGCTATGTTTGGACAATCATATCTCCAAACGTAAAACACCTACAAAGATAATACTTAAATCATTTTGAAGCTCTTGACATGTCCCACATTTGATAACATAAAATCAAAAAATTTCCACGCACCACCGAAAAAATACGCAAAAATTTGACCTTTGACCTTGATTTGCGAAAATGCGTATTTTTCAAAATGCGTAATTATTTTATAAATGCAAGTTAAAGATGTAAGCACAATATTCTGAAAAATTGTGATGGGCACTCTTACAGTTTTTTTGTTGTGATTTTTTTAACATTGGCTAACAAGGCCAAAACTATAAAAACGCATTGTGCGTACATGTACGTACATGTATGTACATGTACGTACATGTATGTACATGTACATACATGTATGTACATGTACATGTACAGTATTATGTGTAGTTATGTATACATGATACATGTACATTAGAAATTCAAAGATAATCATTCACATTTTGAGTTTCACATTTTGATGTTAGTACGAACACAAACTGAATGCATTCCACTAGATCCGGCAAGGATGCACTGCTTCAGCCCAAGTTCAGCAAATTTTCAGCAAAACTTTCAGGAGGATTGTTTCCTTGAAAAGTTCAAACACTTCTTTCAGATTACAAAGAACAAGATGTTTCTGGAGATGTTTCTTCTCACCATCAACAGTAACCGACACAAAGTCTTTCATCCCTGGCATTTGTCTGCTGACGGACTCGAACAAGTAAAAGTCTCTCACAGTTTGCACCATTTTTAATGAAAGAGATTTCCAGGGCTATGATTTGGAATGGAAAGCATTCCCTGCTAATTCACCAGTTTCTTTGCTTTTCTTGGCATGTAGTTTGATGCTCCAAAAATAAACTGCTATTCTTTTGATACTCCAACTCACTGGTAAGACGGTCAAGACTTTAACTTTTTCACTTTTCTTGGTCAAGGAATGAAATTTTTGTTTCAACTGACTTATCATCTCACTTTCATCATCACCGAACTGTTTTCCTGGAGCAGTTTCCAGTTTATGCTTAATTGTTGTCTCTATTCCATAACTTTGTTTTCCATGTAACTTCCATGAGCTTTCTTCTTACTTATGATAGCAGATACAACTAATAATTGTCATAGCCTCATTGATAATGTTAATGTCGGTATTTGGCTGCACAAAAATATCCTGATGTGCAGATGACATTGATGGTGCCTGAACTTCTGGATCACTGCTAGAACTTTCAGTTGTTGAGAGTATTTTCTCAGGCGACAATTCAGATATCTTCTTGCGATAGCCGGTGCATAAACTGTGCTCGAGTGAAATGAAGACTTGGATGCTCCAATATAAACCTTTATGATACCTGCTTTAAGCCTGCTTTTTTTCTTGCTGTGTGATTTTAATGGGTCACAACACATTTTTCTCTATGTTCCATCCTCCAGGGAATTGACTTTTAAAGCATTACATGTGAATACTCTGTACACTGTACATGTAAAGTGTACAGAGTATTCACATTGTATTGTATAACATGTATACAGTACATGTATGTCTGATACACAGTGTCTCCTATATTAAATCAAGGGGATGAAATGAATTAGCTCATTAAGTCATGTCATGAAACAAACTTTTGGACTCCACATTATTACCAGGGTGACATGGTTTTTAATGTGCGTGTACACACTACCACACAATACTCTGTACGCTGTACATTGTGTATGTTGTACAATGCGTTTTTATGGTTTTGGCCTTGATAGCCAATGTTAAAAAAATCATAACAAAGAAACTGTAAGAGTGCCCATCACATTTTTTCAGAATATTGTTGCTTACATCTTAAACTTGCATTTAAAAAAAAATTACGCATTTTGAAAAATACGCAATATCGCAAATCAAGGTCAAAAGTCAAATTTTTACGTATTTTTTCGGTGGTGCGTGGAAATTTTTGATTTTATGTTATCAAATGTGGGCGATGTCAAGAGCTTCAAAATGATGTAAATATTATCTCTGTAGGTGTTTTACTTTTGGAGATATGATTGTCCAAACATAGCAGGTCATGCTAATTAGTCAAAAGTTCGTTAAGCCGTATCTCCCAAAATAATGATCCGAATTACATAAAATTTGGGATTTGGGCGTTTCTCAGGGAGTCCAATCAGCACACCGAATTTCATATAAATCCGTGAGGGTCAGGTCCAAAAGCGTGTTGAATTGACACGGAATGACCCAATAAAATGTGCCCCCAGAATGTGGCCTGGTCGTTACAAAACAATAGTTGCATTCCATCCCTTGTCAAAGCACTCAACAATAGCTCTTTCTTTGTGTTCACTCAGTTGGTATGTCTTTTGTCCCCACCCCTACACATTGTTCCTGTACTAGCCAGTTTGCCTTAAAGATGCATTAAAACAAATTGTATTTCTTAGTGGTTCTTTTGTAATTTTTAACATTTCTATTTTGTAAGTATATCTGTATTTTAAACTCAATTCAGCTTGTAGCTGCGATGTTTGAATGTGTTTAGTAAACCAATAATAGTAATAAAATCCATTTCAGAAACACAGCCGTCATTTTATCTAAATCTCCCATGTGTTTGTTTTCATACTTTTCTATTTTCAGTTTGAAACAAACATAGGGTCAATGTTTAAAGGCAGTGGACACTATTGGTAATTGTCAAAGACCAGCCTCCACAGTTGGTGTATCTCAACATAAATGCATAACATAACTAACCTGTGAAAATTGTAGCTCAATTGGTCATTAAAGTTGCGAGATAATAATGAAAGAAAAAAACATCGTTGTCAAACGAAGTTGTGTGCGTTTAGATGGTTGATTTCGAGACCTCAAGTCTCGAAATCAAATTCGTGGAAAATTACTTCTTTCTCGAAAACTATGGCACTTCAGAGGGAGCCGTTTCTCACAATGTTTTATACCATTAACCTCTCCCCATTACTCGTCACCAAGAAAGGTTTTATATCTTAAAATACACATCGGTGTAATATGGAGAAAAAAAGTTATACTTTAAGTTCCCGTTGCAACAACAAAAATTGATTGATAGTCTAGTGGTAATAAATGTGCTCTGGCCCTGCAAAGGGCATGATATTGAATCCCGCTAGTGTTTTTCTCATCTCCCAACCACTTACCATGGAAATGGCATCTATAATGGTCATGTATCTCTTCTTTGTCATCAGTGAAGATTGGTTCATCAGTGTAGATTGGTTTAGTCTTTCTCTTTGGAGCTACTGTAAACAGCCCTCCTGGTCGGATTGAGGTACATGAACACATATCCTCAAATGGTTGGATCCATCGTAGTCGGTTTCCTTCATCTGGATCAGGTTCTTGGGTCAAGTAGCAGACTTTGGTAGAAGCTGCTTCATTGCCTTGCAGCAAATAAACTAGAACAAGAAAAAGAAACAAATAATACTACGCGGTCGTTGCGGTTAAATTTGGGTCGTGTTTTGATCTATACAAACTAAAGTTCACGCACAACATGTTACAAACAAAAAAATAATTATGCCATCATGTGATAGTTTCTTTACACCAAGATTGACATGCTGGTCCTCTACAGTCATAGCTAACACTTCCCGTTAATTCTTGCTAAAAAGAGTTCCGATAACTTGAATCAGAAATGGCAAACTGTGCATGGCTATTGGTCAACAATAATAAAGCATGTCAGACCATGTCACACCTTGACGTTTAAGCAAGTGTATGCCGACGAATAACCATTTTGGCGAATACGCTGGAGTACGTCGAAAAATGTGAGGGTAAGTTCTGTATAAGTTAAGAGCACGCTGAGATACGCTGATGTACGTCGTTGTTAGGCGAGGTCGTCGAAAATGTTTGTGCATGAACAAAAAATATCGACGAATACCAGCGTGTAGCTCATAAGTTGTACGATTGTTGACACTCGTTCACACACGTTTCTTGTAAGTTATTAATACTTTGACATACGTCGAGATCATTTCTAGCGTACCGAAAACTAATTTACAACCTTTGAGTAGCGTGCTTTGAACCTGTGTCGAAAGTATTTCCATACTATACCGTACCATACAAATCGTCGAAAAATTCCAGATCCTATGAAGCAAATCTCACAATGGAAATATATATGAAGTGGCAAAAATTAATTGGTCGAGTAAAAAATACATTGTTGTTTTTAAACCATGACATCTCTTGACCATGTCTGAATATCCGCAACACAGTATGATAGCTGCTTCGGGGTCTCAGTATGCTTGAGTATGACGTAAAGCGAAGTTTCGTCAGCGTATACTGCGTGGTGAAAATCTTCATGTGCCTTGGTGATCCCACCTAAAGGACCAGTGTAAAGGATGAAGTCCAGCGGTCCCTTGACCGATCCTTGTGGTACTCCAGACGATAGTGAAGATGGTCTTGAGAAGTATTTCACCTTTACCATCCTATAAAATACGAGATGAGTAGCTGGAGAGCAAGACCATCTATGCCATATGAACGCTTGAGCCTCTCCAAGGCAACTGTTTGGTTCACAGTGTTAGCGGGACCAGCGTGCAGTGTTAACTATATTGTGCCAGGAGCTAGTTAGAAGCCAAATAAGTGCTACTAACTTTGTGACGACATACACTCAACCCGACAGTGGATCAACGCAGACTCTGTGTGCTCAGAATAGTTTTAACCAGATTGGAGTTCATGAAAAACCATGAGCCTGACAACCATGCTTCCTCGCTAAAACTAGCATCGTACATATTGAGGTAACCGACATGTGTGATGAAAATGTGGTTGTCATGACACATGTCCTGACGAGGCCCAAGTTACAGATTGGCACTAGCACTTTGGTGGAAAGGAAATAAACCGACCAACGGCCACACTTAAAGATGCTATGTCAGATTTTTGGCCCCAAACATTAAAAAAATAGATTTGTTTAAGTGAATGGTTTTTCAAAAAGTATCACCCGCTCTAACGAAAAAAAAAATAAAATACTTCTAATGGTCAGGAACCATGACAACGAATTTAAAACGTTTCTTATAAAACACATAACAATTGGTCACGTGATATATTGTCGGGATCCCGACAAAAACTAATTTTGAGCACTTTATTTCACTGCTACTAATAATTGGCGGACTTTTTCGAGCAATGGCTCAAATGAAAGCTTGTAACTTTATCGACCGACATCAAAATACCATAATTTTTTGGGTCAATTCGGCCAAAAATCTGACAAAGCATCTTCAAGTGATATCGTCTTACCAGACGTAGATATTGAAAACGTACACCTGCTCATTGGCCAGGATAACCCCTCTGTCTTAATTCCCATATAAGTCCGGAAAAGAAGTGTTTCCGGCAAGACACCATCGCCCTGGTGGCATATGTTGAAGGTACGTTTCATCAGGTACATGTGAATAAGCCCGAACGTGACAGAAGTGGGGTTCCTAAGACGTTTCGTATGACATCTCACTTGTTTGGAGGCATTTGATTCCTAAGCTGTGCAACCTTTGCTTTAAAGCGTACAGCTTTGACTGAGCGCCTGACAGCGGCCACTCAAATCAGCTCTGTGTTTGTTTGCTAATTTCTTAGTATATTGCTCAATTTGTGTTCTTATTCTTATACAACTGGATTTGTTACTACACCTGGAATCTACAGGACTTTTTCTGTGTATCCTGGAGTCATCTGAATTGTGAAAATAGTGTTTTTCTGTTAGAAATTTTCACTGTCTCAGCTGAGAATTCTGGTGTATAAAGCTTACACACACTTAGGTGGCTGCATCCTGTGCAGTCATCCACCTAGTCCATGGACATTGTTCTCCCATCTGGGGACAATGGAGGTAAGTATCCTTTTCATTCTCTCCCTGCTTGCTAGACCATTGTACTGTACTGACTCATCTGTGGTCAGCTTTGTTCCATCAGCATCAATTGTGTCTGGTGCTTGCATTCTGCCAAAGACACATCTAGGCCTCATCCACCATCGAAGATATCTGAAATGCCCTGTTTCTTACTATGACAACTCCCCAGCCACTTTTCATTTGGAAATTGTGATTTTTGGTGACATTGCTGTAAATCCCGGCCCTGAAGGTGTAAATAACTCAAATTCAGCAGAAGCTAGTCCAAACTCTGCAAATTCCTACTCACGGAACAAGCTTCTCAGTCTCTGCTATGCCCCATCCACACGTGCTACAACTCTGCTGCCTTCCTGTATTCAATCATTACAGAACCTTGGCCTTTTTGTAAATCCCAGCACTGTTTATCGACCTACACATCGTGGTAAAAAAGCTGGTCGCCGGAGAACTGTTCATAATCCCCCTGTACCCGAAGTTACACTCCCTTCTGTTCCAGTACCAGTGACTACTGCCAAATCTCAACTCAGCCTTTGTGTTCTAAACACACAGTCCATCTGTAACAAGTATGACGATTTTGCTGATTTTGTTCTGCAAAAAGATCTGGACCTTGTTGCCGTTTCAGAAACATGGCTGAGACCAGACGACAACTTAACATGTCGTCAGTGTACCCCTGCTGGCTACTACTTTCATCACATCCCAAGACCTCACAAGACTGGTGGAGGAGTTGCAATACTGTACAGATCTACTTTATCTGTCTCTGTGAAAAATAATGACGTCCAGTACACAACTTTTGAATCTCTTCATGCTGAAGTTTCCGGAAACTCTAAATCTGTTCGCCTTGTCATTGTATACAGACCTGAGAGGGATTCAAACGGCCAACATGTGACTTTCTCAAGTTTTCTAAGGGAGTTTGAGAATTTGATTTTGGAATATCTGCTTCATTCATCGGAAATCATCATCACCGGCGACTTTAACATTCATGTTGATGACATCCATAACACCAATGCAAACCAGTTTAAGCATCTGCTTCAAGCTTTTGGTCTCACCCAGCATATCCAGGAGCCGACTCATCGTCTCGGTCATTGCCTGGACCTTGTCATAACTCGTGAAATCTCCCCACCAATTGTCTCAAACTTTGTTATTCTACCTGGATTATCTGACCATTATGCAGTCATGTGTAACTTGAGTCTGTGCAAGCCCAAAGTCCCAACCGTCACTATAAAGAGCCGACAATGGAAACATGTGAATCCTCCCGAAGTGTTCCGCGACATAGGCACTCATTTAGCAAATCTAGAAGTTGATCATGACTGCTTGGATTCCTATGTCAGCCAATATGAGAGTACAGTCAGTGACATCTTGAATAAATACGCACCTTGGAAAACGAGATCAGTCAAGGTCCGAACTGAAGTCTCCTGGTTCAATGATGATATTCGTACAGCGAGAAAGATCTGTCGTCAACTGGAGCGGAAGTGGCGGAAAAATGGCAAATTGGCAATACAACGACAAGAATATCGCAACCAATGTAAAGTAGTTAGGAATTTGATCAACCAGGCAAAGATCATCCATTATTCATCTCAAGTACAAGAATCCTCAAGAGATCAAAAGAAGCTCTTCAAGATAATTGGTAAGTTGTTGCTCAAACCCAAAACCCCTGTCCTTCCATCCACCTACAATGACCAGGACTTAGCAAATGAGTTCCAGAAATTCTTTGTCACCAAGATTTCAGACATCCGCTCATCATTTTCATCAGTCCCTTACAACGTGCTGCAGACATTGCCACATCTTCAACCAGAGTGTAGACTATCTGTGTTTGAGCCTGCCACTGTTGCTGAGATTCAAAGGGTTATTATGAAATCTCCTTCAAAATCCTGTGAGCTGGATCCAGTATCAACATCCATGATAAAGCAAAACATTGATATATTTGAACCCTACATCACTAAGCTTGTAAACGAATCTCTCAGTTCCGGTTGTTTCCCCGATAGCCTCAAAGTTTCCTACATCAGGCCGCTCATCAAGAAACCAAACCTGGACAAGGAGATATTCAAAAACTACAGACCGGTTGCAAACTTAAAATATCTTGGAAAAGTCATCGAACGAGTAGTGTCATCACGTATTTCTGATCACATTCATACTTTCAACCTGTCCGGCGTGTTCCAGTCAGCATACAAGCCTTTCCATGGGACCGAGGCTGCACTAGTCCGTGTGAGCAACGATATTCTCTCTTCTATGGACAATGGTAACCTTACAGCACTAGTCCTGCTAGACTTGAGTGCTGCTTTTGACACTGTTGATCATAACATCCTTCTCTCTCGGCTCCAGAATCACCTTGGCATAGAGGACACAGCCCTAGCATGGTGCAAATCGTATCTCCACAACAGAACTCAGCATGTATGTATTGGCACTGCAATATCCGACCCTGTTGTTTTGAACTACTCTGTGCCACAGGGGTCGGTACTCGGCCCGCAGTGGTTTACGCTGTACACTTTACCGATTCGTGACATCATCCTCAAATTTAATCTGAATTACCATGTGTACGCAGACGACACTCAGCTATACATCACGTTTAAATCTTCTCAAGAAAACGCCAATGCATCTATTGCAAGACTTGAGAAATGCATCCAAGAGATTCGACGTTGGACACAACAAAACTTCCTGAAGTTAAATGATGATAAGACAGAGTTCCTTTTATTTGGGTCACGTCAACAGTTAACTAAGGTTTCAGTGCCATACATCTCCATCGGTGATGCTCGGATAGCTCCCTCGCTGAAAGCTCGGAACTTAGGGGTTATTTTTGATTCATCGATGACACTTCAGCCACACATCAACAACATTGTTCGTTTATCATCATATCACATCAGGAATATAGGTAAGATTCGCAAGTACTTGGACAAAAGTGCCACTGAAAAGGTCATTCACGCATTTGTTACTTCTCGTCTTGACAACGGCAATGCTCTTCTCTACAGTCTTCCTAACAACCAGATTTCCCGACTTCAACGGCTCCAAAATACTGCTGCCCGCATTGTGACACTGTCTAGAAAATCCTGTTCTATCACCCCCATTCTGAAACAACTACACTGGCTCCCTATCTCTCAACGAATCATCTTCAAGCTGATGCTCATTGTCCACAAAGCTCTAAATGGCAAGGCTCCCCACTATATTTCTGAACTGCTTCAAGTTTACACTCCATCAAGGAATCTTCGATCAAGTTCCATGCTTCTCCTCATTGAACCCAAGTCTCGACACTCATGGGGTGACAGGTCTTTTTCTGTAGCCGCGCCACGCATTTGGAACTCTCTACCACTTAATCTTCGATCTTGTCTTTGTACCGCAAAATTCAAGTCTCTTCTCAAAACTTATCTTATGTCACAGGTTTTCAATGACTAATTTTGTTGTGTCTGTTTTTCTTTGTGTTGTGTTTTTGTTTTGTTTTGTTTTGGTTTACTGCGCCTTGAACACCCAGCAGGGTGGATATGTGCGCATTACAAGTCTTACTATTATTATTATTATTATTATTAGCACAAGACAACACGGAGGATTTTGACGCCAATACCAAATACACAATAGAAAACATTGATACATCGATGATTGCCTGAAGTCGGTCGCCTCAGAGCAAGAGGCCATCAGACTGGTCAGAGAACTTCGTGAGGTTTTTGCGTCCGGTGGATTTCGTCTCACTAAGTGGATAAATAACTCCCGGAAAGTCTTGCGACCAGTTCCTGAAGCTGAACAAGCGAAAAGATTGCCATCGTTAGACATAGACACGACAATTAATGCCGAGCGAGCACTTGTTGTGCTATGGGTCATCGAGTCTGATACCTTTAGATTTAACGTGAATGTGACAGGGAAGCCGTTGATACTACGTAGACGGCTGAAAACAGCGAGTTATGTCTATGACCCCCTAGGATATGCCAGTCCGTTTGTGTTTACTGCTATAAACATGATTGTCCAGTTGCTGTGCAGAATGAAAATTTGATGCAATGACCTTATCCCATACTCCATAATAGAGTAGTGGATCCGGTGGATGGCCGATCTCCCACTCATCTGTTGTGTCAAGCCACTAAATTACGACACAATCACTTCAGCGCAGTTAATACACCATTTTGCGGAGGCTTCTGAAATGGGTTGTTGCAGCTGTTACTTTCCTGCGACTTCAGGATTCCTCAATGAAACAATGCGTTGTCATCTTGCACTTACATAGCAGGAGACAGTCTACTGGAGCGATAGCATGATTGTGTTGCAGTTTCTGAGAAGTGAGGAAAAGAGATTCCAAACCTTCGTTGCAATTGAAACATGTTGATACGAGCTCTAATCCAGCATATGACGTCTCTCGAAGACGTTTGCTTCATTGACCACACTTTATTCAGCTAGAAGGAGATAAATGGTCCCATCAACCTAAACTTGACAAGATTACTCTGCCTATAGACATGGAGCTTAAGCCAGTTACACAAGTGTACTCTGTCGAGACAAACACTGATATTCAAGGTCGGGTGATGGTATAGTACAAGTTGGCCGACGACTAGTCAATGCTTCCTTCACCGACAACACAACCACACTTGGATATTGACAACAGTACATCCGCTGATAACACTAATAATAAGGAACCACCATACCATCGCGCGTCACTCTCGAAGGGAACGCACTCTTGCAGATATCCGCCACAAATCAAGGGAGGTAAAAGTGTGAAGAATGCCTTCAACTACTGCATCCCATGTACCAAGCAGAGGGCACCTTTGATGACACAACAAGTGCCGAAATACCGAGTGACTCCGGAACTGTCAACTTTCAGTATTGTGGGAGTATACTTTTTCTTCGGTCATTTCATGGTAAAGCGAGCTAAAACTATACAGAAGAGATAATGTTGTATCTTTACATGTCTTGCTACCAGAGCAATTCACCTCAAAATGTGCAAAAGCTTGGATACGGACTTTTTCATCAACGCAATAATACAAGTAACAATTTTAATATAGCGCATTTCACAATAACCGTATCAATACGCTTTACATTAGTGCCCTGGTCATAGGGTCAATAACTGCCCTTTTATTGTTGCTCAGCTCCTTCGGGAGTATAGAACCTTGGCAACAGTTTATATCGCTCCAAATTTTTCATTCACAATATCAACCTCTACCCTCGCAGGTACCCGTGTATACCCCTGTGTGAAGAGAAGCAATTATAGCAGCGCTTCATCAGTCGTCGGGGAAAGCCAATAGAGATTCGTTCAGACAACGGAACAAATTTTGTGGGAGGGTGCGAGAACTCCGTCAACCTATCCAAAAAATGGAACTAACTCAGAATTCTGTGTCAAAAGGAGATTCGATGGACCGTTCGAGCAATCCTCAACAATTTGCTTCATCAGCAGACATTTGATGATGGAGGGCTCAGTGACATTCATGTGTCTTGTCGAAGGGATTGTTAACGGAAAACCCATCACCAAGCTGTCGGAATATATGCGCGACCCGACACCACTTACCCCGAATCGACTGATGTGTCGGAGGAGTATCGCCCGCAGCTGCAGGAGAGGTAGAAATGGCCCCATCCTAAACGCAACGTTCGCTCTGGAGATCTGGTGCTTGTTATGCATGAACACACCCCAACATACCAATGGCCTCTAGGACTTGGCAGAGAGACCTTCCACGGCAAAGACGATAAGGTCAGATCCGTACAGTTGAAGACGCAGTCAGGAGTTTACACCCGACCCATAGACAAGCTGTGCCTCATTGAGGGTGAATAGATTTAGACCGCATAACTAGCAATGATTGGACAGACTCTTTAAGAACGTTTTGGAAAATGATTGATTTGATTAATATTCTGCCTTATTGTTGTTTTAATGCTGTTTCCTAGATACAGTCAGTAGTGGCCGGAACGTGGCCGCCAGGATGTCAATGTTTACTTGTTTTGTGCAGCGCCTTGCCTTTTGAGGAAGTCAATGGAGGGCGCTATTTTTCACGACAAATTACATGTGGTACAATTGTCACCATACACATTGCACCTGTGGCTGAAGCAATAACTCTTGACGGTGCAGGTGTGGTTCAAATGCTAAATCCTGGAACAAGAGTATGGAGAAAGAGTATTCGCCCCACACATCTCGCTCAACTCTAGAAAAGCATCTGTATCGACCATGTCTGTGATGTATACTTTCCTAATAGCCTAACAGCCTCAACAAGACAGAAGAGGGGAAAAGGCACAAGGTAAAGGGTGAATCCTGCTACTGTGCTTCCACAAATCGGAAGGTCTTCTTTAGAGTCAATGAGAACCAAATCGAGTTATTTGCTTTCCCGTCACACAAACAGACGGAAACGGAGTACTCTGCTCTCCTGCTGAGTCACACTTGGCCCGACTTACCCCATGCTCACAATAGGAGGCTGAGACTCGTTAACTTCTGCATGTGGTCAATGCTGTACAAGTGGATGTACTGGCTGTGGTTTAATTCAGCAAGACAACTCCTGATGAGCTGTGGATCGCCTGTTGGTGTTTGATCAATCTTTCTGTTCATGAAATGGTTGCCACACTGAGTCCGACACAGTGTCTGGCTCTCCCAGTCTTCCATGCGTTAACTGGGTGTGACACTATACCTTTATTCGAAAATGCAGAGGAAAGAAGACTGCCTGGGAAACTTGGAAATCTTTCCCAGAGGTGAATGATGTTTTCAGTGAACTCCTATGCATGCCATTGAAGGATCAATGTTACTGCTAGAGCGATTTGCTGATGTACAACCGAACCAGTGAGAGCATGGAAGTGAATGATGCCAGAAAACAGCTCTTCATACAGAAGTCTAGAACCCTGGAGAACATTCCCCAACCCAGGCAGCACTCAATCAGCTTATCAAGCGAACTTGTTACCAGGCCAACGAACCAAGCACTGGCAAATGATCCAGAGATGCCAGAGCCATCTGGATGGGGCTGGACAAACAAAAATACTTGGTTGCAGCCTGTTTGGACCACTCTTTTTGAGGAATTAAAATCGTGCCATGAATTGATCCATGGTCGCTGCAAGAAAGGCTGCACTGGATGTTGAAGATGATTGTGTCAAAGCTGCACTCAAGTGCACTGCACTGTGCTCTTGTTCTGGTGACTATGATATGTTGATAGTTATCTTTAGGATATTCATAAGATGGACAGTGCTAGTTTGATGTGGATAACTATATAGTAGTAATGAACTAGGTTTTAGGTCGTATCTGAAATAGCCATTCTAGTTTTCTGGACCCAATGTCATAGAGTTGCTTACCAGTAAGCACATTTTTGTGCCATCTGTAGTTGACAAATTTGCTCATGCATAAGCGTGTTTCACAGAAAAAAAAACCAGGGCGACCAACTAGCGCGTACGCAATGGATTTGCCTTGTTATGTCATTAATTTTGTGTGCAGTAATAAAGCACCAGAAGGTTAGCATGCATTTTCATGTGTAGCACTATCAAGTAGAAACTTGTACATAAGCACATTAACGGCCCTTACGCAGCTCTATGAAATTGGGCCCTTGATAGTCAAAGTGGTGGTTAGGTTTAACATCAATGGGTCTTTGAATTGTTTTTTTTTTATCACTCCTTAAGTGTCAAAACGGAGGTAAACGCCCCTTTTGTTTACCTTATTTTACCTTGACCTTGACCTTAATGCATATCTTTGAGATTTGATTACCAAATGCCATTTTACAATGTCATATAACATGACAAATAAATGGGTAGGGCTAAACATGTATTAAACATTCAAAATTTGCATTTTTTGGTACATTTTGACCTTGACCTTGATATTTAAGCAAAACCTAAAGTTTTGGTGATTTTGCAAGTATTACCAAATGAACTGGCATCCCCAATATAGTTGGAAATGACACCTTAGGCGTTTTTCTGGACATGTTGGTTCAAAAGTTAAGAGGGTTTTTACATTAGACCAGGCGGATTGGCGGTCATTTTGGATTTTGACCTATCAAGGTCATCAGAGGTCAAATATGACTTCCCTCCACATCTAAAAATGTATTTTATGGTCCAACCTAACTATGCTAGAAGTTTCATGATTTTCTCAAAAAGGGCACAATTTTCTTGCTAAGCCGCTGCACTAACGGTGTTGTCCCAGATATCATGAAAGTTGCTCATTTTCGACCGTTGTTAAAGAAGTTCAATCTTAACAAACACGAAAGGAAGAATTATAGACTAGTCTCTAACCTTTCACTTCTTAGTAAAACCTTGGAGAGAGTGGTCTTGGTGCTTTTCATCGTTCATAATTGAGAACCATCTTCATGACCAGCACCAATCTGCTTTCCGCGCAAACTACAGCGTTGAGTCTGCCACACTCAAAATAAAAAACTACTTGTTGCAAGCTATGGACAACCGCAAGGTAGTATTACTTGTGCTGCTTGATTTATCAGCAGCATTTGATACTGTTGACCATGCCACATTATTTCACCGCCTGAAATCTCGAATTGGGATACATGGAGTTGCACTAGACTGGTTCAAATTTTATCTTAAAGACCGATCACAGTATGTGAGCATTAATGAATCAACTTATCCTACTGTATCACTTAGTTTCGGGCGACCACAGGGTTCAGTCCTTGGACCGGTACTGTTCTCGATGTAAACAACCCCACTTAGCAGCGTCATTCAACAGCGTGGCATATCTTATCATTGCTATGCAGATGCTATCCAACTTTATCTGTCACTAGACCCTCAACAACATCAGGTCAATCTAGCAGTCCACCAGATGGAATCATGCATTGATGGAGTACGTTCATGGATGACACAAAATTGGCTCAAAATAAACGATCAGAAGACAGAATTCATCATTATAGGTTCAAACAGCAATAATCTAAAGTTCATATTCCATCTGTTAGAATTAGTGATTCATCCATCATACCATCTACTCAAGTCCGTAATCTTGGCATTTTCTTTGATTCGTCACTATCCCACGTGACACCAATTTCTAGATCAATTTGCATGTCAATCCGAAACATTGGACACATTCGTTAATGTCTTGACAATCACACCACTGAAATACTTGTTCATGCTTTCATCACGTTCAAAATCGACATGGGCAATTCACTGCTTTTTGACATCAAGAGAAACCAACTAAAACGTCTGCAGCGTCTAAAAAAACATCGCTGCCAGACGAGTTTCTCTCACCAGTAAATATTCCCACATCACTCCTGTATTACAGGATCTCTATTGGCTGCCAATACCACACATGATTCAGTACAGACTTGCCGTATTAATTTTTTAAATCCTACACAACAATGCTCTACAATACCTCATCCACCCATACACATCAGCACACACCGAAGCTATCGAAATACACAGACACGACACTGTGTCACAACATATCGGTTATTTCATCAGCAGCATTTGGCATGCTATCCTATACCACCCTCCTCTAACAATCCCAACCTACTGACACGCCTTACTACACCCAAGGAGTTTCTCAAGCAATGGGCAACCTTAACAATAGCCCTGAGCCCGCCAACCACACAACCAATCAGAGCATTGATTGACTTGCAATGGATCCACTGAACCCCTATAAATAACCCCATTCTTCTCTTGAATTGAATTGAATTGAATTGAATTGAATTGAATTAAATTGAATGAGTATTCGTCATCATCTCCTGACGATGGGACAAATTCAGAACAGACCCCGCGGCAGTACAGTTATTGGGGGATCCCATAAGCTAAAGTAGTAGTCCAATTCTTTTTTATATATCATCCGCCCTGGTAATAGTTAAAAGCATGAGAGTTCTTTTCAGAACTGACAAGTCTCCCGAACCCCCGATTATATACTCCGTGGCAGTAGAATAAAGCAAGACAGTTCTCTAAGAACAAACTCTACCTGGCAAGTAGATACACACATGGTGTTACCGCAAACCAATATGCATTGGTACCTCACCATGCAATGCCTTAAATCCTATAAAGCTAATATTAACACACAACAAAGCTGTTCTCTCTCGAGAGGAATAAAACACTCTCCTCTTTAAACGGTGGTCAGCGTTTTCCATCATCTGGTGCTTGTTGTGTTCAATATCTCTTGTATGTTTGTAACTAAAAGGGCACACATTAAGTTATGACCAGCCTAGCAGTTTACCTTTTTCTCTTCGGGTTAAATTTCAATTGCCAATACAAATTAAGTAATGTTAAGAACCATCCACTAGATTAGCAAACTAACAAGAATAGCAAACATGTGTAGGGAGCTGTTATTTAATATTACGGATGTAAGGTAGCCAGCCGATCACTCATATTTGTTGTCAACGCCCCTACTGCGAGTGATGCACAGCAGTTGAACCTGATTGCCAACACGCAATTTTGTATCAGCAGATTATGTTTTGGTTAGTAGAGGTTAACTAAAAAGGACGCGGTACTTATAATCAGTAAGGTTATTTTGTCATACACAGATTACCCTGACAACAAACATTGGGAAACTGCTACTTGAAAAGGGTTTAATTATTTATTGTACGTTTTGTAAATAAAACCGCACCTAAACAAAGATGACCAGCCTTATAGTAAAACGTGTTGACAATTTACCCTAATCGGGTTAACTGTTACCCGAAATGTTAAAGAAGATGTTCAAGAAATATTAAAAGCCAGATTCAAATGAAGAGTCATCAATTATATTTACAAACAAACAAGAATAGCAAACATGTGTAGGGAGCTGTTATTTAATGTTACAAAACTTACACGCAGATTTGAAGAAAAAAAAGAAACATTGAACTTACCACCAAGAACCAATAACATAAACGGACCCATCATGTCCTCTCCACTGACGAACATTTCCTGTATCACCAGAGACAGTCAGGGTTCCTGAATATTCTTGAAACAAAGTAAGACAACTGTCAACAGAGGCAGAGAGCGATCTAAAACTGGGGTGAAATTGTTATCTGTGTCGATCACAGCTCTTATGTGTGCACTGAGTAAATCAATCTACACGCAGCATTTTGTATACGTCTGATGTACATGTGTATGCCTACACGTATTACGCCGGCATTGTTGTCCTTGAAGCAAACGGTCTCTGAGAAATTTAAATATTAATCAGTAGAAATTTAAATAAAAGACGTGATACGAGAATTTGTTTTGCAAACTGAAAACATAATCAATATATTTGTAAAGTATATTATTTAAGTTTTACTATTTTACTTGGCACGGCTGTATTTTTATTTCAATAATTCTACGCATTACGAATTATTAAAATATTTTACAAGGAAACCAGTTTGTAATCCTTCAAAGGTCGACACTGATTTCCAGAATCTTTTTCTGTGACCCAAGTCTTTATTCAAACCACATATTTTCAACAAAACTGTGCAGTTTTGTTTTAATGGTGCTATTCATAAGCGTACTATGAAACACCCTTGTCACACGAAATTGTGTTTTCAGATGCTTGATTTCGAGACCTCAAATTCTAAATCTAAGGTCTCGAAATCAAAGTCGTAGAAAATTAGTTCTTTCATAAAAACTGTTACTTCAGAGGGAGCCATTTCTCACAGTGTTTTTTACTATTAACAGCTCTCCATTACTCGTTCCCAAGTGAGGTTGTATACTAATAATTAGTTTGGGTAATTACCAATAGTGTCCACTGCCTTTGATGATTAATTAACTCAATTGTTTTGTTCAATTATAGATAACATGAAAAACTATAAACTTTATCATGAACCAGCCTCGCTTAACATTTGGCACTTGCTACCAAACTACAAAAACAACAAAACAATTTGGTGGGGTACCAGACTCTGATCGCCAAATGCAGTGATATAACTGTCTTTGCTTATGCCTTATTTGGTCTTCTACTTAAAGGTACGATACTACTTAATCAACCATTCAAAATAAACAAAATGCTGGTCAGGTTCGTGATTATTTCTCAAAATGTGTATTCAATTGTAATGTAATGTAAACAAGAACTTGGACATTCAGAAAACAATATAAATTGATGGGTATGGATAAATAATTATTGTTTTTCATGAAATGTTTAACAACGGCAAGATTCCTACAGCAAAACCATGGTTACCTAAAAAACTGACTTTATGTTTGTAGTGCCTCTACAGTTTCCCTACAATCAAAATACTACGTTAACTAGACATATATAAGAAAACAAACGTTTGTGCTTTAAATTATTTCTTAATCAATAGTATTGCGGCCTTGCAAGGTAGGGAGAGTTGCGTATTCTAGTTGCCTGGTAACCACTTTAGGTTTGACCTTGACTAAAATCATAAGAAACCCAACAGTTGCAAACAGGAATAGCTAAATGAGAGACCTGACCACGGTATCACGCGTGTGTAGAAAACAGTTCTTTGTATGAACAATCCATTTAAATCATCAGTAGTATTGAGTTTCATTTGTTCTCATATTCACATCATTATTAAATAATCTTTCAAAACAAAGAAAGCAAATTATTTGCTAATTGTTTTGTATCATCGGTGCAATTGTTATTACAAACTATAGGCAAGTGCTTGATAAACTAACATTGTTTTTACCATAAATTTACTTGGTCATGCCCAATTACATGCAACTTAAGGACTAAACATCAAATTCACCTTAAATTCACAGATTCACAAACAAGTACAATGTACAACCAAAAAAAAAAAGAAACATGTCCATTTATAGCGAAATAGAAGCAAAGGGTTAAAGGATTTGGGTCCGTTTTTAAAATATCCATAGATTTACATTAAACTTACAGGGTTTGAAGACAATGATAGTGGAAAGCATCCCTTCAAATCTTACTTACTAAGGTGCTGTAGTTTTTTAGAAATGAGTAAAACAATGTCATGGAAATCTGTTTGTAAATTATTTTTATGACATTGTTTTACTCATTTCCCAAAAACTACAGCACCTCAGCACGTAGTATTTTCAGGGAAGCTTTCTACTATCATTATCTTCAAACTGTGTAAGTTTAGTGTAAATCTGTGGACATTGTGTTTTTTGTCCTACAAAAGTTACATAGTCCCTTTAAGGGAAGTATCCAGAAAAAGCGGGAAAGTCATATAATATATATTTTGTATTCGTAAGCTGATCACAATGGAAAAACAGTGGTTGGAGAGGTACTAGAGGCGAAACAATTTCTAGAGAGGAAACAATTAGTTTACGGTAGTTTATATACGGTCACTGAACGAACGTTTTTGTCGGCTGGCGGAATTAGGCCTACGTGCGTAAATTAAGCGTTATATCACTCCTATGGGATTTAATTGAATACCAAGGTGACTCTAAAATTATCAGCATGGCTCTGAAACACAGTTTACAACACAGACCTGGAGCAATATACACCAACCTTAACAACGAGGCACGCTTTCTTGTATTGTATATGTAATATGTATCTGTGAGATTCATAAACATATACATTGTACAAAAACAGAAACATATCCATTTATAGCGAAACAGGAGCAAAGGATTAAGGGAAGTATCCAGAGAAAGCGTGAAAGTCATATAATATATATTTTATATTCGTAAGCTGATCACAATGGAAAAACAGTGGTTGGAGAGGTAGTAGAGGCGAAAAAATTTCTAGAGAGGAAACAATTAATTTACGGTAATTTGTATACGGTCACTGGACGATTGTTATTTGTCGGCTGGTGGAGTTGGGCCTACGTGCGTGAGTTATACGTTATATCGCGCCTATGGGATTTAATTGACTACCAAGGTGACTCTAAAATTACTAGCGTGGCTCTGAAACACGGTTTACAACACAAACCTGGTGCAATATACACCAACCTCAACAACGAGGCACGCTTTTTTGTATTGCATATGTAAGTGTCTTTGTTGCCTTGTACTGAATAATAGGACAATTAAACGTATTTAAAGGACACGTTGCCTTGGATCGGTCGAGTTGGTCTTTGAAAAGCGCTTGAAACCGTTTGTTATAAAATGCATGTGGTTAAAAAGATGTTTTAACAGTAGAATACAATGACGCACACACAATTGCATCGAAATTTGCCAGGTTTTCCTTTTACTTTGCGAACTAAACACGGTCGGCCATAATGGGAGGGAGTGAACAAATTTACTCCCATAAACGGCCGACCGTGTTTGTCGACGAGGCAAAAAGAAAACGCAATTGTGAGTTATACTTGTGTGGATCTAGCCTTGCTCAAGACAGTCGAATTATTCACTCCGAAAAAAGACCGCCGCTGTATAAAAACCCACCCGTATTCACTGTGCGTAAAACCCACCCGTATTCACTGTGCGTAACATCGCACGACACGATGCCCCCGAACACAATCCGCATGCGGAGGCCGTGAGGCCGACAGCCTTGTAGGGTCTGTGTTGAAGCCACTGACCTCATTACTATAATAAGCGAAGAGTTCCCACGGTCAGCTCATTACCATAATGCCCGCGAAAGATGAGACATATCTACATCATCACACACCACCACCATGGACGCTCAGCGAGCATGATAGGCGTGTGTGATTGGACGTCAAAATGAATAATTCATTTGCCTCACATCCTGTGTTGTCTGATAGGTCTGACGAACGATATACATATTCATGAGCTGCAAACTAGCATATCCTAGAGCCCCCCCAATTTCGTCCACTATTTGAATTTTTTCAATACAACACATTAAACGGGAAGATACAGACCCGACAAGGCTGTCGGCCTGACGGCCTCCGCATGCGGTTAGTGGTGTACGAGTGTGATGACTTGTGTGAACAGTATTCGTGCGATGTGACAGTGTGTATACGGTTGGGTCATTCGATGTGATCGCACACACCATGCACAGGGTATACGGCGGGTGGGTTTACAGCTGCGTCTTTTCGGAGCGAAAGGCTAGTGTGGATCATTATATTCTACTTTTAAAATGTCTGTCTAATCATATGCATTTTATAACAAACGATTACAAACGCTCAAAGACCAACTCGACCAACTGAAATCGTTACTTACATTATACATTTTATATTATTTTTGATACTCAAGCAGAACAACAGTTTTTGATCATTTGGTCAATGGACAACAACAACCCAGTTCCATTAATGTGTTTCATGCTCCTTTGAGTTGTGTGATAAACAAGTTGCCGCGCTGGCCAACAAGCAACTGAGAAGTGTTATATTTATTGGTAAGCATTCGAACAGCTGGAAATTTCCTGCAGGATTGTTGGCACCTCAACAAACCAAAGACAGCACGGCCCTGTTATGGACGATCGGTAGCTATGGAAACCTTTTTTAGTAGTAACATTGCTGAAGTAATTCAAAGGCCAGGTGACCTGATTTAAAAGTGGAGATTTATTTGTTAAAGCCATTATACACTTTCGGAACAGAAAACAAAAATAAAAGTTCACAGATTAACAAATAACTTACAGGGTTTACAGAGGGTTAAGGTTAAAGAATTCTCTTGAAATATTATTCCATGAAATGCTTTACTTTTCGAGAAAAACATTGAAACAATTATCAATTCTCGACAACAAGAATTACGGATTTATAGTAAACACATGTCATGACATGGCGAAACGTGCGGAAACAAGGGTGGATTTTACCGTTATTTTCTCCCGACTCCGATGACCGACTGAGCCTAAATTTTCACAGGTTTGTTATTTTATATATAAGTTGTGATACACTAAGTGTGGAACTCGGACAATGCTGTTTACCGACCGTGTATAATTGCTTTAACTGAGTATTTTCCCTTTTTGTTGATTAAACACCACATTATATTGTATTGTGCTTTGCTGCAAAAGCATGTTTAGAAAGAGTTGTATCGACTATAACTCTTAAAAGAGTTATAGTCGATACAGTACCCATTGCTACAGTATCGGATGAAGCTGGGTCGTAGCGGTACTGTACCATTTCAAAAAAAATAATCAAATGCTTTATATTTTCGATGGCTTGCTCTACTTTTGCTTTTGTATACAATATCGCAGTTACGACACATTTTTTATTGTTCAGCTTTTACAGTTGTGTTATGCTTGTAATGATCCATAATACTTTAGATAGTACTGCTGTCATCAAAATTATAACATGTGAACACACGATTTGACGTAGAAATGATGGATATTATACACAATATTTGTCGTGAGTCTAATATATATAAGCATCGAAATTAAAAACTCCCCAATTACAATAGTTCCTGTTAAACGCCCTAATCTACAAAATGGCAAGTCATAAACCAAAATAAAACTTAGACTTTAACATTTAGTTGTCATTATTTTACGTCACCCCAACCCATCATAGTCCAACATAACTATTATTTATTTTGCTTTGAAATGTCAAGTGTTAAATTTGCGTAGCCCCCTCTATCAGTATGGAAGTGTTATTTTAGTATGCGGTAAACAAGTCGTTGAATCATGTTTTCAGTAGATTCGGAATGGGGTTTGCTTTTTTTCTAGTTAGTTAGATAACTCAGGCAAACTGAAGTTATTGACCGTGCAAATGAACATCTTCAAACTTTATAACTAATTCATCAAGATTGCAATGATCTCTCAGAACCCTTTTTTTAATCAACATTGTTTAAAATTATTTGTTCAATACGTTTATATTGACAGGAAGTTATACTTAGTCAGTTACTATTTTGGTATTAATAACATTTGCAAACAATCTATGTGCACATTTTAATTGAACTTACTCTTGTATATACCAACACTTCATCAATTGTTGTTAAGCCCAAAGGTAGTAGGCATTCATTGCCAAATGCCTCTCTTGAAGTAGCTGTGTGCTCTTGGTAAGCTCCTCCCGTCTTTGTTCGGTTTCTTAAGCCCTGTTCGCATTGGACTTAATTTGGCTAAACTAACCGAGCCAACGGGTTACTTACCCATTTCAAGTCCAATGCGACCAGCCCAGGAAGTGTTCCTCCCAGGCAAGTTACCCGACCCGAATGGCTAGTTTAACCGAGCCAAAGGTGCCCGGTTAAATTGATCAGGTTAGTTTAACCGAGCCGAAAAGTCCAATGAAACGCGACGACTCGGTTAAATCTCCCATCTGTCCGTGGCCCGAAGAAGCTGACATGTTTTGTCATGGAAGAACAATATTTTTGGGATTATCGAACTATTCAATGTCACGCAGGGGGGCAGCTCGTTTAGTTTACCCACGGTCTCGGTTAGTTTACCCGAGTCAGATAAATCCAAGTGCGGACGCTGGTAAGTTTCCCCTTTTGGAATGTTAACCACTGTCTCGGTAAAACATTAGTCCAATGCGAACACGGCTATATTACAGGTTGTCCTTGTGTACGCTCGGTAAGTTGTTCTAGCTGATACCAAGATGCACCTGGTGGTAAAATAAGACGCTTCTTTAGTGTCTTTCTGAAAACGTAATGGTAACGTAGAAGTGGACGTCCTGTACGCATAGTGCCCTCATCAGTGTCACATTAAAATGAGCTTTCACCGGTCTCTCGTTGGCCATTTTGTAGATGAGTCAAATACATTTAAGCTGGAACCGCATCCATACGTCTTTCAACGTCTTTGACCTTTGCCATCGTCAATATGTCATCAATTGGAACAAGTCCATTCCAAATGATCCTGAAATATTTGCCAGGTGACAAATTTAGACTGGTCTTAATGGTAGTGTGCGGTGTTGGTGTTGGTGTTGGTACAGTGTTGTAACAGTCTCGCATCCATACATTTAAGGCAGTTGACACTATTGGTGATTACTCAAAATAATTATAATCATGAAACCGTACTTGGTAACCAGTCAATGGGAACTGATGATAGTATAAAACAATGTAAGGAACGGGTATTACTCAAGTAACGTAGTTTTAGAGAAAGAAGTAATTTTCATCGAATTTGATTTCAAGACCTCATAATTAGATTTTGGGGTCTCCAAATCATGCATCTGAAAGCACAAGGATGTTTTTCTTTCATTACTATCTCGCAACTTCGACGACAAATTGAGCTCAAATTTTCACAGGGTTGTTTATTAGTTTGTTTGATGCGTGAGTTGTTGCGTACGATTGTCTTGCTGAGATTCGAGTATCCTTTTCAGAATAGTTGTGACGAAGTGGCAGCTGGTAGTTGAGTTCGTAGAAAACTTGATGGCCCAGCGTTGATTACAGAAATTGACCGAAAGTTGACCCTTGGGGTTGACGAGCAGCCAATCATTATCAGTTGAGTAGTCTAGATAATTTGGAGACTTGAATAGAGACACAGCAAAACAATGGGCGTGACAGAGCGTGCACGTTGGTTGATTATTTCCACTATGTAATGAAAAAGTGAGTTGCCCAGGAGGTATTAAAGGAGATTGCACGAGGGCAATCAGAGTTCATCACACATAACTTTGTATTTTGTCGCATTATTTATGTTCTCCCAACCCCAGTAGAAATATATCCAAACTTGTTCCCCAGTTGACACGGTTAAAATGCATTGGCAAAATCTACAAACGCGATGTACATGTATCGCCTTTGTTCTCTGTTTGTTTTTTGTTTTTCTTCCAACAATTGACATGAAGTGCAATCTCCATCGATTGGGCTTTTTTCGGTTCTGTTTCCTGGCTAAAATTGTGGTTGTATGGGTTTAAGGACCCTTTGAAGGTGTTGAAGCAATATGTCGACAAAATATTTACAAACCACGCTCAGGAGAGAGATGCTGTAGTGAATTCCTTGGAGAATAAATAAAGCTTTCTCTGTGCACAAAAGACGCACGCTTTTGTTCCCTTCTTCTTTTGAAAACTGCTGAGGTGTAACGACTACGAGGGGCGCATTGCAAATGCTCGTCCACTTCGTCGTCAGCTCTGGTCAAAGAAGGTCTCGATTACCAAGACCGTTTTCTTCGCTACCGTTTTCTTTAGCCAATGTAGCAGGTTTTGACTTGGCTTGGTGGTGTCTGCCCCTCACAGGGAAGAACCTGAGCATTGGTTAAAGTTGAAAGTAATATTATATTAATTATGATTAACTAGTAATTACCCCGCCTATAGGCAGTTGCAGTCATTTTCCCATAATTTCAGGCCTCGGCATTTGCAGGCCAATCTAATTTAAATTGGTTGTAAAGTTATAAAATTACCTAACTCTTACCACAAAAAACACATCTGTAGTTGTCACAAAGACTTAGCTCCTTTCTTATAGAGGATCGACATGTTTGAATTGTTGAGGTCAGCAGGGATGTTCTCATGCAACCACATGTCATTGAAGACTTAGTGTATGTTCCTAATCATGACATATCCTCCATTCGTTAATCTTCCAGTTGCTATGCCATTTGGCACAGGGCTTCTGTTACACTTCGTCTTCTTCCGGTAGCTATAATCTTAGGGTATTTTATTTGAATTGTATTAAATCTGCCATGTACATTATAAGTTGTTATACTACTTTTAAACCTTAATGTTGGAGTATAAAATAAATTACCTGTGCGAATAAAACAAACATCGTGTGAAAGGTTTCTGAAGTTGAACGTTTTATTTGTAGATGATTCAACACAATTCTTTAGTTTTAAACCTGCAGGCATGTTTTTTTAGTCCTTAATAAATCTAACCGGTTCATGTAAGAAATTGTTTAGTCAGTTACAACTTTTCATTAACAAACCGACGTTCAGAACATACGGGAAAGTACGACTTGTTTTGTCTTTTTAACTATTGGTACCTAATACCAAACAACCAAACGTGTTTTGTAGGTATAATGCCTGGATTTGCAAATCTTAAAATGGTGAAAGTTTGTTTGACGAAGTTAAATTATTCTTTATGTGTCCTACTTTACAAGTACGAATGTTTTCATCTAACATTTTAAACACTACGCACACGTCATTGATTTTGACAAAATGCGTATTGTCCATAGATTTTAGTAAAAGGTTTGAATTAGTAAATTTAAGGGAACTTAACGAGCAGTTTGTTTAATAGTAATGGAAAGCTGAACCTAAATTTGAACAACGTACCGCACACTGTTACAGTACTTAAAATACCACTAAACATCAATATAGTATGTGTAATTCGACCTCGAGAGCGTCTGAGCTACAGCAGCTAAAGCGTGTATTGTTAACTTGTTGTGTACTTGTATACATTTTATCAAATTGTATCAAATGAATATCCTAAAAACAAAAACCATTTCATCATGTCGTTGTAAATTTTGGGTCTTGAAAACAACGGTTCTTTTCCGAACCACTTCAACTATTTTAGATATTTTCATCAATGGTGTTACCACAAGCCTTTTACTGTAAGATGTTACCAGAATGAAGTTACACAAACTTGCACCCAGGTGAATTTTCCATAATTGATGTCTCAGAGCCACAAGCTCAACAGTGATCATGGACTTACACATACTATTACTAATAGTTACTACCGACAAGTTTACGTTACTTCGCAAATCACAATCGAGGCACACAATGCAAGATTTTAAAAGTGTCAATTATAACAAACTAAATTTTATATTTTCACCATGCACCAGAGTAGCAGTTGGAACCCTTCTTAATTTTAAGTGGTATTATTATCCATAACTCGTTTGTTTACGTCAGACTTTACAGCCTCACTCCCCGGGTCATTATGTGGTTGCTTAATAAGGTTCAATCATGACCAGGATTCGAACCCACAAACCAATGCTCTTGCCACTATACTTTAAATTTAGTGCTAAAACCATTCAAATTAAAAATTTCCAGTGAATGAAAATATTACATCCTCTACATTTAAATATATTTGTTAGAGCTTCACACAAAGTTACTTTTAAAGAGGACATTCTCAAATCAGAAACTATTCTTAAAGCTCGAAATCTTAAACTGTTTTGACGAACCTGTTGTATGATTTTTGCGAAAAGTTGTTTCCGTATTTTTTTTTTTTTTTTTTAAATACATTGTTTGTTTACTCATAACCAATACTATTAAAGTCCTTAATTACCCGGTTTTTTTCTTAATCGTTAGTATTTTATGTTTGAGATAATCCAAGCATTTAAAAATAGTTTCAACTACGATAGTAATTCCATTAATATACTCACAGATATGATTATTACATGATAACTCAAAAAACAGTGACAAGTTAAATGTTGCTAACCATTTTTAATATAATAAGGTAACCTTGATATTAAGGGTAATGATTCCATAAATTGTTGTGATTTTGTCATAATCATTTAAAAAAGCAAACTATAGTACAACAGTTGCTGCTTACAGCTTCATCTGCATTTACCTTTTAACAGTCGATGTTCGAGTTGATGGTATAGTTAAGTTCGATAAAACCAAAAGGACTTTTAAGTCTTTGAAAGCTCTTTGATCAAAACATGTTTGATTTGACCTTCTGAAACAAATACAACTATACAATATATTCAAATTTTTGTTTTTAATTATGCTTAAAGTGGCTACCGGTTTCCGAAAGTTATCACTAATATTGTGAATTTAATCTACAATTGTTTAAGGGAATCAACGAAGTGTTTAAGGAATCTTATTTGTATGTACAGTATTTTGCAACTGATTGCGAATGAAATTAGCACAAAGCTGTTCATCAGCGAGGGGAATCTAAACCAAGAGCTTCCCGTAGAAAGAAGTTGGCTAATTGTTTCAATCATAATTCATGTTTTTTATAAGTAGAAACCGTATTTAATTTTGTGTAAGTACACTGTTTTATTGCTGAGATTATTTGTTTGTATATTAAAAGGAAATACATCATATGAAACATTGCGAGATAGATTGAGCCAATGAAATCCAACGATGACTGCCCTAATAATGGTATATTCAGTGAGGAAAATACAAAAGCATTTGGAACAATTCTTAAAAGTTGCCTTGATACTCGTATCCGATGCTTTCTCACGTGACAACAACATTCAAGTGTTTGACTTTGTATCAATTACAATAGTTTTGTGGGTCATTTGTTTGATTTTCTAAACCATCTCAGCTCCCTGGAGATCAAGTTACTTAAGTCACTAACAAGATCCAAACGGTCACTAGACTTATCTCTCATCTAGCCATACCTACCCAGAGCCCGGGATTTAAAACCAAACCACATTGCCCTAGCCACTGATTTTGTTAATTAATTAACGCCAAGTACAACTTAATTCACACGTATTTTCTGTGTATACATTGTAGAGCTTTTCAAATAAGTTACAATTAAATTACAACACTTAAAATCAAACAATTCTCATGAATATCTCATGAATAATATTATTTTGTAGTATTATTCGATCTACTGATCAATCAAATAACAACACTTGCAATCAGAAACCATCCTTCAAACATGGTTTGTAACCCACAAATTTGAGAAATTTAATTTTTTGAAAACAAGTTTGTTTGTTAAGGTTTATTTTGTCAGGTTTTATCCCATGAAAAATATTATTGTTTTATGATTCTACTAGTCAATCGCAGCTTAAATGTGATTTTTTTTTCCTTTTTCTGACAGCCCTAGTACACAGGCTCTGTTTTTGGTTGTGCTGTAGTGCTTGATCAGTATCACAGTACTGTTTACTTGTTTACGTCTGAGCTAAATAGTTAAATTGGTTAGTAACTGCACCAATACACGAGTCTGCGTTGGCTAATCATTTGAGTGTCAAGGGACATTGCACATTTCATTATAAAACATTGTCTTAGCCACGAGGTGGAGATTGACGGCGTATTTTGATTTCAGTCTTTGCAATACGAGAACCATTCCATTCACTAGCTCTAATGACTCGTTCGTATGGACCAAAAGTATCACCAGGTTGGATATTTTCAGCATTAAGGTTATTATCTACACCAGGTATACCAGAGCATCTATTAAACCACCATCCTCCTTCACTATTCAGACCGGGGCAGTTTGTTCCGGTTTGCTTAACATCTGTGTGATGGTGAATGCTGAATGCTTGATGGTTGACAGTCTCAAGAATATCATCTGGAGAACATAAGTAAGTACAAATATTCAACTTTAATATTTGATGTTATTATTTGTTTAAGTGTCAGTTAACAATAGTCAGCTTTTGTTTTTGAATTAAACATTTTGAATCAGCACCTTGTTTAAACACTGTTTCAAACGTGTAAACACTTTAAAAGTTTATGTTACACATATTTCAGATCGTTTGTTTTGACTTATAAGTATGATTGTAGTCATAATAACAATATTATGTGAGCGGTTTGACATGAAATTCAGTAATTTAACTGAAATCGAGCAACTTACTTCCGCATCCAATGAGTTCAATGCTTACAGCTGGATGTCCGAGGTCTGTTTGAGTCACACGGATGAAGCGAGCTCGGAACGGCT
This sequence comes from Asterias amurensis, assembly GCF_032118995.1. Taxonomy (NCBI): domain Eukaryota; kingdom Metazoa; phylum Echinodermata; class Asteroidea; order Forcipulatida; family Asteriidae; genus Asterias; species Asterias amurensis. The sequence continues at coordinate 13,516,701 of NC_092657.1, read as the reverse complement.
GCTTAAATATGATGGTTAGCGGTGCGGATTGCACAGTGTTACCATGGAATATCTGTAGCACAGGAGATATAACACCATGATGAAGGCAATTTTTTTTTATTGAAACATTTGCCTAAAAGACAGTGGACACTTTCGGTAATTATCAAAGTTCAGTCTTCTCACTTGGTGTATCTTAAGATGTGCATAAAATAACAAACCTGTGAACATTAATTTGAGCTCAATCGGTCATCGAAGTTGCGAGATAATAGTAAAAGAAACAAGAATGGTGTGTTTACAACACAAATGCCCCGCTAAGAAGAAGTTGCCAGTCCTTTTTGAGTTATTGTTTTAGCCAAAATGAGCTTGATATTTATCTGAGGGGGTCCAAAAGCAATACGATTCTGAGGATCCCGTGACCCATCCACAAACCAAGTCTGGAGTTGATACGCCAAGTCCTTCTTGAGATATCGTTCGGACAACATTTATTTTGTTTTAACCAAAATGAGCTTAATAGTTATCTGAGGGGGTCCAAAAACAATAGGTTTCTGGGGGATCCCATGACCAATCCACAAACCAAGTTTGGAGTTGATACGGTGAGTCCACACGCCACACGGAAGGTCACGGCAAACTCAATGTGCCCCTTCGGCTGGCTTCGCCGGCGGGGCATCAAAATACTCTTGTCACACGAACCTGTGTGCTCTTAGTTGATTGGTTTCGAGACCTCAAACTCTAAACTTGAGGTCTCGAAATCAAATTCGTGGAAAAGTACTTCTTTCTCGAAAATTACGTCACTTCAGAGAAAGCCGTTTCTGACAATATTTTATACTAACAACCTCTCCCCATGACTAATAATTATTTTGAGTAATTGCCAATAGTGTCCACTGCCTTTAAAACAATAGTCTTTTTTTATACAAAGTAGTAACACATGAAATGTTCCTTATCTTGCAAGTTTCCTTGAAGGCTACGTATATGAATTTCCGGGATTACCGATTGTCTCTGTTCAAAACTATTTGAGAAACAAGTCCACCCGAGTAAAAATTGTAAATTTTAAGAACCATTTTGTTTGTATACCAAGACGAAACCATTTACCCGAGGTTCTCCTGGAGGCGGTCCCTGGTGGCTTACGTTGAACCAGGTAACGTTGTCGAGACTGTATTCTACTTGAAATGACGGGGCAGCTTCCCCTTGCGCTATGACTCCCTCAACTAGAGTTACCAACAGTAGGTCAATCTGAAGCCGTGGCGATTCGTCTGGAATGATATGGGCTTCCTTAAGAAGGCGTTGTCCACATACCCAGCGTACTGTAAATAAAATACTTGATTGAATGAAGACTTGAATTGAATGCGTTGATCTCCTATTCTGTAGTGACAGTACAATTTTGAATGTGTTTTATAAAAGGCTGCTCTACAACACAAACGATTCAAACTGGGCTCGGTTTCGTGAGTTAAATTAATTACGTTTATAATTAATTACAAACAACATGCTTTGTAAACATTCTAATTTAAAATATCACCACGCTTTTGAGAAATCGGTGATCACTCCAAGACGATTTAAGAAAAACACTTTTCCTTAAAAAAACAAAAACACGTTGTAAGAACCATTTTTCAGATTCAAAGTTTGTGGGGAAACACAATACATGTTGACCATCAAGTAGGTAGTGATTTCCGAACGTCAAATTTACCTTTACTACTTCAGAACAATCTTGGTTTTAGAGTTGCGAGTCGCTCAAAAAAATATATATATATATTAATAATAATCGATCAAATGTGATCACTTTGAAATTATCAATGTAAAATTGTTCAATGTACACCATTTAAATTTATAATTTGTTGTTTGTTCGATTTAGTTCTTGGTTTTATAAAATTATTTCACGACTAGTTCAGACGAATAAAACTTTGTTTTAAGACAATGTGGATGAGACATGTCGATAGAACTAACCTTTACATCCCAAGAGTTCAACACGTATCCATAGAGAGCCATCAGTCTGGTTTAGTATGATGCGAACATAACGAGCAGTGATTGGTGGATGGAACATACTGGTAGCTACCGAGTCTGCTGTAGTGTTTCTTCGCATAATCTGTTAAGAATCAATAAAACAATTCATGTAAGTTAAAGTCACCTGGAAATCTATATATTGTTTTCTTTCAAACATGACAGTATATAGTGAAAAAACAACAATTTTTTAGTAATTGTTTGTCACGATTTATATGTTTAAAAATTAGGTAAAGTTTTTTGGGGCTGACTCCGCTTACCCCTTTTGTGACCTCAATCGATGCAGACTTTGCCTGCAATACGTAAACACACCTGCAAAGTACACATGCGGTCCAAATCGTGAGTTTGAACGTTTCGAACAAAAGTTTGTTTTGCAGTTTTCCGACAATGCCGGTTGCATCTGTTTCCCGCAGATCCCAAGTATGGGCGGTTGTGGGCAGCGAAAGTCAGACTCACAAGGTCCAGTCCGACGTCTTTTTCAGCGCCGTGCAGTGAACATTTTGAGCCTCCGTGCTTCGAATCCGGAATACACCACACATTTGCCTAAAGAGAAAGGTTACTCTAATACATGACGCCAACCTAATAACTTTTGCGGAGTCAAAGAAGGTACCTGAAAGACGTGACGAACCTAGAAGAACGTATGCCAAACGTGAATAATACGGGTAAGTTTGAACTTTGAGGGTATGTTTTTAGCTTGCGATTCACAGTGCGGGGTAATCCGAGTGGATCGTCCGCACAGCAGCCGTAGAGCGTGCAGGCTGCTCCGTAACCGTAGTTCTGTACGTGGGCAACATACCGAATAGGTACCCATACGTAGTGTACGGCGCAAGACTATACATTTTCTCTTCAAATATTGCGCCTCGATTGACATCACGAACAGCGCCCTCTCGGGTCGGGGCCTGCTCTTAAATTTGTAAATAAAATGAGAACTATATTTTTAGAACATTAGTTAGACCCCACGGTAGAAGTAGTGAACATCACATCACTGAGGTTTGCACCGGTCAGCATCCCGTCCCAAACTTCCCAGAATCGAAAGAGGGTGCGGCTATGACATTCATAAGCTTATATACCACATAATTCCTCAAGCATGACCACGTCTTGAAAGAAAGTAAGTGCCGTTAAAGTCACCTGGAAGTGGTATGTGAATAAACAATGTGAATAGACAGTTAACTAAGGTTTTAAAAAATCAGTTCTTATGTTATTTACAAATTTAAGAGTAGACCCCGACCCGAGAGGGCGCTGTTCGTGACGTCAATTAATTTAGGCAGACTTTGCCTGTAATGCGTAGAGTAAACACAATTGCAAAGTACATGTACGGACCAAGTCGTGAGTTTGTACGTTTCAAAAACATTTTTTTTTTGGGGGGGGGGTCCGGCAATGCCGACCAGGTGTATTGCTGCTGAATGCAGAAAAAACACTTTTCGGGGCAAAATAGATTGATACAATCATTATTTTATTGATAATCAAACCATTATTTCAACATACAGTTTTGATTTTAAGACGCATCAATAACCTTCCCAGAGTTAGGATTACAGTTCCTTACCTGTGTTGAATTCATAGTATACCACGTGTTCTGGTCATTACTGTATTCCAGCTGGTACTCATAATTCATATCAACACTGGTTCCCTGAGTAGATCCATGCAGCAGCATCAATCCCTCTACTATGACTTTAAATCCTAGATCAATCTGTAACCATTGGTTATTGTCTTTATGATCTGGGCACCAGCCAATAGTATGACTGTTTGCTGATTGAGTGAGTCTTGCATTGCTTGGTTGACAGTTACCATCTTCCCTCTGCTGTGTACTTGATGCTGTGATTCTGAAGTCTGGAATGCTGCCATCTCCCATTCCGAGACGATCCAAACAAAACCAGAGTTCTGTTTAACAATAAAGACATCACAATAGTATCATGTTATCGAAGTGCATGATTTTTTGTCTACTGTTGTGTTAAAATTCAGGCTTTGATTGTCAGGTTCAGAACAACAACAAAAGCCATTGGTAACAGTGTATTCTCAAATATTGTATTTGTCACTTCCATTTTTCTATATTTTGTTATGTGCTAAATTATGAGCAATTGCTACTTAATACATGTTTAGAAAAGAAGCAAAAGTATTCCCAGCGATTGTCTCCAAAAATGTAAAACTCCGTCCAATGAATTCAAAAGGACTGCAGTGTTGGGTCTGCTTAAAATATGAGAAATACAACAAGACGAATGATAAAACAAAATTTGAAGGGACAAAAAAATCAAATAAAAGACGAATCTAAGGTTGTTAGTGTTGTAAATATCAAAAAAAAATTAAGTAAATACAACATTGTTTAACGAATTTACCGCTACATCCAAGGAGTTCAATACGTAGTCCAGGACGAGCGCCTTGATACCCAGTTGGTGTGATGCGGATGTAGCGTGCTCTTATTTCCTCATTAAACATGTTGGTAACTCTGGTCGCTCCATTTATATTTCCAGAGAATTTCTTGAAAGCAAACACAAACGAAGCTCGATGACAACAACGAATCTAAAAACAACATACCCTAAGGTCGTTGGAGGCTAGGCACGGGACACGATTGGTAATTTTCAAAAAGTATATGCCCAACATATGCCCAACATATGCATACAAAACAAACCTTTGAAATTTGAGCGTAATATTTAATCGAACTTGTGACACAAATGTTTAATAAAAGGCTTCAGCTTAATTAAGCATTTTTTTTTTTAAATAACCCTCTTCTTAAAAACACGTTTCCAAGGGAGCAGCTTCTTACAAGGTGTTATACTAACAACAGCTGCACATTACCCGTTACCAAGTAGGTTTTGAGTAAAGACCGATATCGCCCAGTTCCTTTAATAGGTTTTCCGCCAATTATGTATTACTTCATACCTTTGCATTGTCCATATCTGTCCCTCCTATGAAGCGCAGGTTTTGCTCGTTGTCACCGTAAGATACAATGAACGTTTTAACCCACACAAATTCTTTGACGTTACCCTGTATTACAACACCTTGAATCAATGCCGGTCGATTTAGCTCCACTTGGAACCATGCACTGTCTTTGTCATACCATTTTGGACACCAGCCACCCCACAAATCTAGCCGCCCGTAGTTGTCGACGCAGTCTGACGAAGTAGATGATGTCGTTATTTTTTCATCAGGGATGGTACCATCTACCATTCCAAGCTTCTGGTGACAAATTTGATGATCTAAATAAAATAAAATAAACAATTTTATGGTTGTGCGATCAAGCCAACTTAAGTTTGTTCAGAGAAAGCATTAAATGGACTTAGAACTTTGAATTTGGTCTTGTTTTTCGACAAATTTAATTTACTTACATCACATACCTCTACAGCCAATGAGCTCAATACTTTTAAAGGGTTAGTATTCCAGGCTGTTGGTCTGTTTCGTATGCTCCGATTTTGCCGTGTTATTATTTATATAAATATAAAGTCTGTCACTGATTTGTTTACTTTTAATTATTTTATAATAATAATGGATTAACGTTCGCTCGAAAACGTGTCGATTGACTGAAACGTGATGATTAAAGGAAGCAATACCTCTGCATCCAAGGAGTTCAATACGTAGGCCAGGGTTTAGATACCATTTTGTTGGTTTGAGTCGGATGTACCGTGCTTGAAATTGCTGCTGGAATAAATTGGTTACTGGGGTGTTCCTATCAGTGTTGCCAATGAATGTCTGTAAAAAAAAATCATAAACCACGGGTGGACAAATAATAAATACAAAATACAACTAGACTTCAAGTGTTTGTGAACAAACACAGAGCTGTTCCGTTTCTAATTTTCAATGTTCATGGAGTCTATAATTGAAAAGAAACTGAAGATCGGTTGCATGGTTTTTGAGATACGGTCCCATTTCCGGTTGACCCGGAAGTAAAGGTCAATTTGAGGTAAAGGTAATCCAAGTTCAATCTTTAAAGTTCAAAGGGTCTATAACTGAAAAAGAACTTGAACATTGGTTGTGCAGTTCTTGAGATATGGTTCCACTTCCGGTTGACCCGGATGTAAAAGTCAACTTGGGTCACGGTCATCCAAGTTTAATCTTTAATGATCAATGGGTCTAAAACTGGAAATAAATGGAAAAATTGGTTGTGTTGTGCTTGAGGTATGGTCCCACTTCCGGTTGATCCAGAAATAAAATTCAACATGGGGTCACGGTAATGAGAGTTCAATCTTCAATGCTGAAAGGGTCTATAAATGAAAAGAAATTGAAAATTGGTTGCTTAGTTCTTGAGTTATGGTCCCACTTCCGGTTGACCCGGAGGTAAAGGTCAATTTGGGTCACGGTAACCAAAGTTCAATCTTTCGTGCTCGATGGGTCTACAATTGTAAAGAAATTAAAAATCGGTTGTGTAGTTCTTGAGATCATTAATCTATGACATTCCCTCATCAGCAGGATACATCATTTATGTTACTTTGAGAGTTTCCTGTTTGGCAGTGTTCTTCGTCTCGAGACTGGTCTCGGTATATAAGAGACAGCACAAACCCTACTATTTTATGTGGTTCAGGAGAAAATTATTTCTCTTCTATACTATAATGATCGTTGATTCGCTGGGCGCCACAATGTTTTCCGTCAAGTGGCGCTCGCACCCTGCTGAATCGATGCGTCCTAGGGTTGGGGTTAGGTAATCACTCTTAAAAAAGTAGTTGAATAGTGTCTTCAGTTATGGTGCCACTTCCGGTTGACCCGAAAGTAGAGGTCGACATGGGGTCACGGTAACCTAAGGCTAATCTCCAATGCCCAAGGGGTCTAAAACTGAAAAAAGTTTGAAAATCGGTTCAATGGTACTTGAGATATGGTCCCACTTCCAGTTGACACTGAAGGAGAGGTCAAAATGAGGTCACGGTTTTTCCCAACAAATTTAAAGACCTAAGGAGTCTATAACTGAAGAATTTTTTTTAAATCGGTTGTGTAACTCTTGAGATATGGTCCCACTTCCGGTTAACCCGGAAGTAGAGGTCAACTTGAGGTCACAGTTTTTCAAAATTAATGTTCATGCCCCAAGGAGTCTTCACTACAGTGTAAAAATTGGTCCTGCACTTCTTGAAATATGGTGCTGCAAGGATTTTCACTGTCAATAGAGGGCGGTATATAAGATGAGTGGTCCCTAGTTGAATAATGTAAAAACTTGCATTTGACTCAGGATTGTTTGATTTGGTTGGTTTCTTGAGTTCATGCCAGTATCTTTAGAGTCCATTGCCATGTGACAAACTACTTAATGATAAAATCCTTGTATTTGGTTGGTGGTTTCATGTTTGATCTAGTTTGAGTGGATTTTACTGAACTCGTAACCACCAAACTCTGCACCTACGATCACCATTTTCTGCTAAATGTGCATGCGCGGAATAAAATGTGCGAGCTTGGAAGCACACAAACAAAAGAAATCCCTGCTAAGCAGTGTATTTCGCTTGACGTAAGTGCAGAATTCACTGCTTCTTCTAAGCACTGAATCTTTGCTTCCAGAGCAGAGCACTACATTGGGCCCATTCGCACAAGATTTTTCATAAGGTTTATCGCAATTCAGAACCGCAATGCATTTTGGGAAGGAATATGGGGCGGTATCTACCAGTTTCTACAACTCGCGCTTGCAACGCCTATACCTTTGTGTGGGTTCAACAGCGCCCTCTCTTGTAATTTTGCGATTCGCGATAAAACCTTAATAAGCAAGTTCCCATCATGATAGGCCTGGGTGACTAGTGAAATTTACTTACTGGACTAGTCGCACCTCAAACCCAACTACGACACTTGTCGAGATAAATTACGGATTCTCAAGACTTGTGCCGCAAAGTGTTGCAAGCGCACGTTATATTATTTGTTGCGAATAGTAAGAAGCAACACAACTAAGTGTTTCACCAGACAGGTAGTCGGGTCAACGTTTGAGCACGATTATAACAGAGTAGAGAAAAATAGTAGTCGCGACTCAAATAATAATTTGTAGTCGTGACTCAAACAATAATTTGTAGTCGCGACTTTAACACTAAAGCACACTAGTCGCCCCGGCCTACTTTTGCACGTAGTAAACCACGGGTATTATCCTGCGAATGCAAATCAAATTTTTAAGTCACTGTTGTTTTTGCAGCGAAAGTTTTGCAGGAGTTGAGCACAATTAGTCAATGTAGCGTTTTTTTATTGGGAACTGTGATGCTCAAGAACGCATTCCTTGCTAAGCTGTTAAATACGCTTAGCGTAAGCACAATTCCATGATTACGTAAGCGCTGCGATTCTTTCCCTTAAAAGCCATTGGCCCAAGACCAAACTACACTAAAGCTTTTTAAACACAAAAAGCAGCTAAACACAGCAAATACAAGTACAAGTTGTGATTCAAGGTATTCTGCTCATCTGCAATTTTTTAAAGCAAAATAATTTGCCTATTGATTATAATAAGTAGCTCTATAACATTTAGCCACTATTCTGCTCAATTTCTGCATTTTTATAAAGCAAAATGTTTTGCCTAATTATTTTAAGCAGCTCTATACAAGTGACCCACTCAACCACAAGAGAAACGTCAGAATAATAAAATCGCTGCTTTTGTATTCCTGCCAAAGAGTTTTTGTATGTCGTGGTATAATTTCTTATTCTTATTCTTATTCTTTATTTGGCCAATAAACAAATACAAATACAAGCAGACAGTATGTCAAATAGATAATTATAAGTACATGTACAAAAGTAAATACAAAGCAAGAAAAACAATAAGGGCACAGGAAATATAAAACAACCCTAATGTGATGGCCAGGATCAACAAAAGTATAATTAAACACTGTAGCTCGAAAGCCTGTTAATCCAGTCACATAGGGAAGCAAACACACTATATAAAATACTCTCTTTGGAAAATAATAATAAATAGAAATAAATATTAATATAAATAATCTGTTTACACAAAGTACAAATTAAAATAACAAAACCAAAACCAGAAATTAGACAAGCAAATAGCAAATAAATAAATAAACAAATAAATAGTTAATTAAAACAAATAAATAAAAAGTATTAACAAATGAATGAATAAATAATTAGAAAAGTACATGTAAAAAAGAGATTAAGCAACAAATAATTCAATGAAGGGATGGATTTAACAAAAAATAGGTCAATCAACAAAAAAGTTAATCTTAAAGCAATCACCTTTTCCACTTAAACTCTTACATCAATAAACAGATGATTAAATATGAATAAAGCAATCAAAACAACAAAACAACAAAACATAAACGAAAATTCAATATATGGCTAAACAAATAGGTGAATCAGTAAATGAATAAGTAACCAAAAATAAAATAACACGCAACGGAAATGAGCTCTTTTCCAACATAAATATATCCAAAAAAATAAATAATGGATTAATAAATATAAATAAATAAAAATAAATAGATAAGTATATCAAACAATCAAACAATCAATTAATAAATAAAGTAGTAAATAAATAAATAAATAAATAAATAAATAAATAAATGAATAAACAAATAAAAAACAAAATTTATATAAACAAGATGAAAGGAAAATAAACGGATCTAAAAACAAAACAAAAACAAAACAAACCTAGTAGGTTTGTTGGGATTGAAGGTCATGGTAGTAAATAGATAATTTGTTACAAAAAACATTCAAAGTATCCAGGATAAGTGAGTCTTTTAAGTATGACGGCAAAATGCTCCATAACCGAGGAAATGAATGAATTGGCGTGTACTTAAGAGCTTGAGTTCTGGCATAGTGATGGTGAAATGTGGTCAAGTCTAAATGGCGGGTGTTGATTATAGTGTTACACTTTATGGCATCACAGTCAATAAGTCCAAACAAAGACTTAATGGTGAAAACAATGATGTGCTGCTGTCTCCTGTAAGGAAGGCTCATCCAGTTGAGTGATTTTAACCGTTCCTCATAAGACATGTCACCTCGCCGTTGCTTCATGCACATTCTGCTTGCCCTACGTTGTACCCCTTCTAACTTCGCTGATAAAGTGGCAGTGTATGGGTACCAGGCTGGTAATCCATACTGTAAGATAGGCAGAACTAGCGATATGTAAAGGCACCGAAGAGCATGTGAAGATGACCCACCAGCAATCTGCCAAATGAAACCAAGAGTTTTGTTTGCTTTTGATACAATAGTATTGACATGATCGTTCCAGTTCAACTTGTTGTTAACAGTTATCCCGAGGTATTTATATGAAGATACGACACCAACAGCACTACCTTGGAGTGTGTAAAGAGGAAGATGCTCGTCATTAGGAGTTTTGCAGCGAGACATATGCATCACTTTTGATTTCTCTTTGTTGATCCTCATACCATTTTCTGTGCTCCATTGATTGAGCATAGAAAGGTCAGACTGAAGAGATTGTTCATCAGCTGGAGTTTTGATTGGCCGGTAAATGAGGGTGTCATCAGCAAAAAGAAGAGCGGTTGCAGATAGGTTTTTCGAGATGTCACTTATGAAAAGGTTGAAGAGAAGCGGACCGAGGACACTTCCCTGAGGAACTCCAGATGCTACTGGTGCCCAAGAAGAGACGCTTCCACGGTAGGTAACTCGTTGTTGTCGATTAGTGAGAAAGGACTTCAGCCAGTTCCACATGGGGCCACGAATGTTAAAGTTGCGAGCCAGCTTGTTAAGAAGAATGTGGTGAGGCATGAGGTCGAAAGCCTTGCTGAAGTCTAGGAAGATGATGTCAAGTCGAGGTGGATGAGGCTTGTCGAGAATACTTGCCCAGTCATGAGTTGCATTGATGAGTTGGGTAACACATGATTTCTTAGCTGTGAAACCATGCTGCTTCTCATTAACCAGACATAAAGAGTTCACATGGTTATTGATATTTTCTGCTATTGCTCTTTCCAATACCTTGCAAACTACTGATGTTAATGCAACGGGTCGATAGTTACTAACGCAGTTGCGACTGCCGGCCTTGAATACTGGGGTGGTTTGTGAGAGTTTCCAAACCTTAGGAACGGAGCCTTTCATAAGAGATAAATTCATCACTCGCAGTAATGGTGGTACAAGTGGGGTCTTTGCGGCTCGAAGAATTGATGATGAGATTGTGTCTGGACCAGGTGCCTTGTGAGATGACAATGAAGATAGGGCCTTAGTCAACCATTCAAAGGTAACTGTAAATTCAGGCAGCTCGGGTATTGACAGGGAACATGACGGAGGGGTCTCTGTGCATGTTACAGCTGGAGAAGGGACAGAGGTGAAAAATTCATTGAAGGCTTGGGTGATTTCATCCGGCTTATGGATGAGTTTACCGGCAGACTGAAAAGCAGCGGGGCAGTTGGACTTTCTTTGATCCCGAACAAAGCACCAGAAGCTTCTCTTGTTGTCGGATGCAGCAAATAAGCGATTGACATAATTCCAATATGAAGATTTTGTCAAGTTCTTCACTTTGTTCCTTACTTGTTTGTAGTTCAGCCAGGCAGATGGAGAGTTTACTCTTTTTGCTTTGGTAAACAGGGTGTGTTTTAATGAGATGAGTTTTTTCAGTTCTGCTGTTATCCAAGGGGATGATTTGCGCTGACGCTTCGATCGTGGGATGCTGTCTCGTACGGCTGCATCTAGGATGTCACTAAATCCTTCCCAAGAGGCATTGGGGTCATCATCATCTAAGAAAGCAGACCATGGTGCAAGATGTAAAAGTTGCTGAATATGTTCATAGTCAGCTTTCTTGTATTGAAGAAAAGAGCGAACAACATTTGGCTGTGGTGAAACTCGAGCTGCACTAAAAGTGAAACAAACTGCATGATGATCGCTACTGACTGGGTTAGCAAAGGACTTAATATCAGTGAATTTCTCTAGACGATTGGTAAAGATAAGGTCAATCGTGGTTCCAACCAGGGGTGAATTGTTCGAGGGGCGAGTTACATCCTGAACCAACTGTTCGAGACCCATGGAGTCCGTTACTTCTTGAAGACTTACTAAAGAAGTGGATTCGGATTGCCAGTTAATGTTAAAATCGCCGGTGAGAATACAACCTTCAAAATTATGGAGTTCAGGTTGAATAGAATCACATGTGTCTTGTAATTTGTTGAAGAAAGTGACGTCAGAGTTTGGAGGCCGGTAGATGAGTCCAACTAGCCATTTGGAACTTTTGATGGTCAATGACAGCCAGATCATTTCAATGTTTACAGGGTCAAAGTTCTTTAGATGAGTTGGGTGTAGAGAATCATTGATGATAGCCATAATACCACCACCATGACTGTCTCGATCACGCCGAAAAGTCGAATATCCAGGCAAACATGGAGAGATCACGTCAGTGTCATTAGCTGACAACCATGTCTCAGTGATACAGACAATATCAATGGGATGGAGTTCCAGGAATGCTAGTAGGTCGTGCTGTTTACTACGGATGCTTCTGGCATTCAAGAGGATCCCAGATATAGAGTTCTTTGGTAAGCGACTTGAGTTTAAGGTCACGTCGTTGGTCAGATCAGATGGTGCTTGAATTAGGGGAGATGAGTCAACAAAGACATCCTGGAATGAAGTGTCACTGCATGATGAGAAAGCTAAGGTAGCCTGAGAAGTGCAGACAGGACAAAACCAGTCGATAGTACTAGATATCAGCAATGAGTACTGAGCAATTGACAAATCTGGAATGCATTTCTGATGCCAGTAAACATTACAATCTTCACAGAGTAGAGATCTTTGGTTACATTTTACTGGTTTACTGCACTTGCCACATGGATCCTTGATGGGTCCTGGGTTTAGTTCTATATCTCCAGATACAGCCAGTGGAAGGTTGAATGTAGCAGTAGAGTTGGCATAGTAAGTAACAGGAGCTTTACCAAACTTACTGTGCTTTGGGAGTCTGAGTCTGGCATTGTTGTTTATTGTTAACCAAGATGGATGCAGCTTGTTGTACAGTGATGCTAGGTGATAACAAAGGTTGGCAGGTTGATGACAAAGAGGTCGATCAGGCGTGTTCTGTGTGTAGCTGGCTTGTAAGTTGGACAGAAGAAGATGAGAATTTTAAGAGTAAAAACCACTCCAAATGACACTTTTCTCAGCTGCAAATGTCACATTTGAATGACCAGACAGATCAGTAAATGATACTCTGTCATATGATGTATTCTGATAACATTTGTGAGGCCTGTAGACAGGAACATTTGTAACAAGGATCAGAGCCCAAAACAGAGCTTGCAGACCTAACGCCATCTTACTTCCAAAAAGAAAGCGAAATACTTGAACTAGTTTACGGTTATGGTCCCCGACTTCACCCGTAAAAGATTCCAAATCCCAGGCGTTCTATTTTTGTCGTCCACGCTCGTCGCCTGGAATGAACCCGGTCAACTCGGTCCCAAACTTACTCGGTCCCAGTCATACGTTGACAGTTTTTTCACTCATTTCTCAAAAACGAACCCGGTCAACTCGGTCCCAAACCAACTCGGTCCCAGTCATACGTTTTGACAGTTTTTTTTCTCACTAATTTCTCAAAAACTACAACACCACAGCAAGTAATATTTTAAGGGAAGCTTTCAACTATCATCATCTTCAAACTGTTTAAGTTTAGTGCAATTCTGTGGACACCATGGTATGTCGTCGTCGTCAAAAACGTACCCCTATCTATATACGCACGTTCGCTAAACGAAAACCCTGTGCCTTTGTGTACGTCCAGAACTCGGTTAGGAAGTCAAGAAACAGACACTGCGCTGTGGTCCAGAACGTATGTAGAAAAACAAGAAAAAGAGACTTGAGTAGACTCCTCTCAAGAAGCCACAACTCATGATAGGTACATACGGAATCGCATTTACCACAGAGATCGTTTAACAATAACATGGAAGCGACTGCATCCAGTTATGTTCAAACGCGTAGACTCATCTCAAGAAGTCACAACTCATGATAGGTACATACTGTAAGGCATTTACCAAAGAGAATATTTCGCAATAACATGAAAGTGACTGCATCAAGTTTACAAATTAAAAATTCAAATGAAGACCACGTGGTTAAATAAAGAAGAATTGTTACACTTTTTTATGAGAGTAAAGCTTAGGTTCTAAGCTTCAATTTGATATATGATTGAACTATTTTATCCTAATACTTTAGGAGTAGTGGCCTAAACAAAAACGCCGTACAAACGCTATGGGGTTTTAGGCGGAAACAAAGAATAATAATAATAATAATAATAATAATAATAATAATAATAATAAAAATAATAAAAATCTCGACGAAAACAATAGCTGTTCCGACTGGATCGGAACAGCTAATTAGTACTTTGGTCATGAATGATGGATGTACTGCAATTGTTTCTGCTGAGTACTCTTACTTGTGGAGAAGAGGTCCCATTCACATACAACCATTCAGTGCCATCAATGCTGTATTGAACCTGGTATTGTTTCACAAAAGAACCTTCCATTGGATTTCCTTGTGTAATAACACCTTCAAACTGCACATGATCGGTACCAACGTCTACTTGAAGCCATGACTTTCTGTTTTGGCCTATAGCTGGTCTCCAATAACGATGCAAGTTCAGTCGTGCAAAATGTGGATTACGCTTTAAATCATCATACTGACTGGATGCTGTGATCCTGTCATCGGCAATACTCCTGTCTTCCATTCCAAGTTTGTGTCCACAATAACCACCAACTGGAACTGAAAACAACACAATCAGACTTTAAATATGTTAAAGCGATGTTATTGCAAAGAAAGTTGTTTTCAATTCTACTTTTGTCAGGAGTCAACTGATCGATTTTATGTTGTAGAATTTACCAGTAAATGACGATTTTAAAACGTATCATTTAAGCACGTAATTGGTCCGTCAAAACATCGCCTGTGCCTCACAAACACAAACAAATATTGTTCTAATTGTTCCCATGAAAGATTATATATTAAGTAAAAGTTAAATAACATAAATGTCAGGGGAGTGGCTGTCATGTTTGTTTCGAATGAAACTGTGATGTATTTAATGTCAAAAGAGGGCGCTCTTCTCATGCAGGTTCTACAAGGCTGAGCAAGATGGCACGTCCCTGACGTGTATGTTTAAGCTTAGATGAGCTGAAAATACAGTTTTGGGGGCTGTTTACCTATGATATGTTACGGTAAATTATTGGGTGAGTTTTATAGAGTTGATTTATGTTAATACTAATAATGGGTTTCGTAATTGAGTATTAATTTCAAGCAAGTTTACTCATGCCAAAATGATGTTGTTTTACAATTGTATCGTTACTGTTTACTGAGTTCTGACAAGTTTTATTACAGTTATAATTTGTTTGGGTATACAAACTGTGTCACAGGCTGTTTACTGCTTACCATCCGTGACCTTTGTGTGACAGTTACCACAGCGGTGTTGTCGGAGACTTTTGACGGCATCCGGTCACAGTGCTCAGTTTATTGTACCGATTAAAATTAATTGAAGTAAACTCAGTGTTCATATTTGCATGTGCACGGTTGGATCTTAAGTATACATTGTGTCATTGATTGATTTGTTAAGATTTGAGAATGTTAACAGTCACATATAAGTTTGTGTTATTTGTAATGTTTGTTTGTATAATAATTGTTTTGATGTAGAGTTTCTGCAGAGTGATTTTGTTTCAATGCACTCAAACTGCTTTAGTAAAACGATCTTTCATACAATGACGACCATTCCAATGTTGAATAAAACTAAGTGTTTACATACTAGTTGGTTGTGTTCCGGAGTGCTCCAGAAACAGAGTGTAATCAGCTGGGCCGACGTGAAGCTGTGTCTTCATCAAATGTCTAGTGGTGTTTTTTTCGTTGGTTAGGTCCAGACGGATTGTCCAGTTCCCTTCAGCATCAGTCAGCTTATGTAGAATCTCGTTGCCAAGCCAGAACTCACCATCCATTGACCCAAAGCCGTCCTTGTAGTCCGCCCAACTGCGGTTGAAATTTACTGATCCATTATAGCGCCGCTGGAACACCTAGAAGATTATAACAAAAGTAGCTATTGTAATGTGTATACAATCCGACACTGTGTCCCTTAGAAAAAAGGGTTGTTACAATAATTTCAGATTAACCTTCAGCGTAAACGCTAAATGCATGAAAATCTCTGTCCATTAAACGACAAAGAGACCATGATAATATTTTTTTAGTGACAGTTTGTCTTTTTGTTTTCGTTAAAGTTCCGTTGTGCTTGTTGAAAAAAACTGTACCTGTACAACTTAGACAACGATACAAGCTGTACTGCACCCGGAAAAAAAAAATGGTTGTGGTCAAAAACCAGTCTTCTCAACATGCATAAAATTTGAGCTCAATTGATAGTTGAAGTTGCGAGATAATAATGAAAGAGAAAACACCCGAAATCAAATTCGTGGAAAATTAATTCTTTCCCAAAAACAACATTACTTCAGAGAGAGCCGTTTCTCGGTGTTTTAAACTTCCAACAGCTCCCCACTACTTACCAAGTTACTATTCGTAACAACCAATAGTGTCCACTGCCTTTAAAGCATGTCTGTAGTCAAGAAATGTGCAAGTCAAATTATCATAGTAAACCATAAATAATTTACCAGTGTTACGTTCAATTAAACATAGTTTTTCGCAAATGTTTTGGTTTCGATTACCAAGTGTTAATTAAACATTTGCTGTGTTATATTTGCGTTTTTACTTATTATTGTCCGTTATGCTAGGAACAGTACGGTTGTAATTGAATAAAAAGGAAACTTGTACTAACAATCCAGCCGGTATGCTTCGTCATATCACAAAACACTTTAATTCCTTCATCATTCTGGAAGGGATGTATTGTGTATTCACCATCTTCTTTGTACCCAGCATCCAGCAACGCCTGACAGTCGGTAAATGTATCTGTAAGATTATACAAGAGACAATTTTATGAAACTTAAATCACATGATTCGTTTTGAAGAGTAACATGCTAGTGGGCACCGCGTGCTATTTTGATACGAACTGACTTTAGTCATTGAATTTGCTCGGCGGTCTAGTTCTAAAAACAGTAACCTCTAGCATGGCAAAGTCAATGGTTTGAATCCCACTTACTTTGTTTGTGTGACGATATTCTTGTTTAGTTTACCGTGCACTATACACGACGTTGACAGCGCACATCATGTGAGTTTGTATACTTACATTATTACTTAAGACTTGTAGAGCCCATTGCTATACTTAAGAAAAGGTATGTTAGTCACTTGTTAGAAGTTCAACATTAAAACAATGATCTTCAACGTAGTATCTGCTCACCTTGTTGAGTAGACTGACATCGATTTCGTTTTGGTACCTGTGTTCATGACCTGTGTGACCCAGTGTTGACCAGGAGTATAACCATCAGGAGGTGGTCCAAAATGATGAACTATCATCTTACTCTCAGTCAATTCAAGGATAACTAAAGAAAATGAACAATGTCTGAGTAATTTGAATGTTTGTTTTGAGTTGAAATTAATTACTTGATAATTGAACTCTCTTCATTACAGTGTTCTTGTCAAAAACAAAATGAACAAACAATTCGGCCGCCCAATTTCCCGTTCTGCTTTCCATCGAGTTATGTACTTGTTGATCATCATTCTTTGCAAGCGCGGATTATCAAGCAAAAACATCCCTCTTAACCTGTGAAATATGCCTGACATAAGCGAGGATTAATCTGCTTTTGTATGCAGGGAATCTTCAGTACCGGTAAGCAGAGCCAAGCAGTTTTGCCACAGGTGTCCAGTGTCGAAATCAGCTCCGAGCGGATGGACTGTGTCACCTGGCCTAAAATTTATGACTCTGCTAATCGCCGTATTCGCAAACGATCACCACTCTATACTAACTGTGGTAGTACATAGTTTGTGCGCACGCAAACGTTCTGATTGACGTAGGCGCGGAATTTACCGCTTCCGTCAGCGCCGATTGCTGATCAACAAATACAGTCGTCTTCAGAATTTCATTATGATAAATTATAACATAATCTGTTTCTTTAAACGACTGGCAATGATTGTCAAGAACACGATCTATCCACTATACAAAGTCACGGGCAGTCTTTATCACAATTCGCCTACCATCGTGAATGTAAGAGCCTTTTTTCAAATAAGTTAATCGTCGTTAGAATACTGAAACAAATTCGCAGGGTTTCAGGACGAAAAAGCCAAGATATCCATTTAATCCTGATGTTTGTGTGATGCAGGTATCTCCTTTTAAGTAATTAATAATGCGGACATTTTTCATATTGCAATATCGGCAACTTTAATTATTGTCCGCATGGGGCTGTAATTTTGGACCTTAATGACGGATATCTCCACGTACCCCGAGTACCACAAATCCCTACGTATCAACAACAACGATACCTTTCCAATAAAATGTGGTTCTTCTGTTCGAACTGTCCAAACTCAACGCTGATCGTAGGAACAATCAGGGGAGTCTGTTACCATGTTCCTCCGAGTTCAAATGCATGGTATTGGGCGTCATAACTACCTGTTTGTGTCCCTAAAAATTTCCAGGAAATCGGCTCCTTCATTGTAGGACAGTCTGTTGAACAACCGTCTGTTTAATATTTTGAAGAGTGTGTTCCTCTTCCTCCAAGCTGTAGTGGTTCTGGTATTGCCCCTGGTTCAGGGTGCTGGACCTTTTTGCCAGCATATTTGTATTGTTTGAATTTTTAACAGGATGTCGATATGTCAACGTGTATCACATGTTTTGAATCACGTGCTAAGCGTAATGAGTCCTTTCAAAATGAAGGTGAACCCATTAATATTATGCTCTTGAAAACATCGTTAGTTGTCGACTCATTAAAAACTCGCTTGGATTGGTGTTTGGAAGAAGGGGCCATTTTAAAGTTTGTGCGAGTGGATGAAACAAAGAGTTTGCAGTTGTTCACTTGGACGGATAAGATTTATTTGATCGGTCTGTCTGGGATTTCAATGACTTTGTTGATTCCGCTGTACATCGTTGTAAATTTAGATACTTATTTTAATGTTAAAAAATGTCATTCAAGATTACAAAACATTGCGATTACGCTTCTTAAACTTCGCCGAAGGAAGGTGGGTGTAGCAGGTGGTTCTTGACTTCATGATGGCAGTTTGCTCTTGTTGCGCCGAAGTAACCAAACGATTTCTTGCAATTGTATCTAGGTGGTTTCAACCTATCTGTCATGCACAAGTTTTCTGTGAGTAAATTGAACTCCATGAGCCATGTCCTCGTCCAAACCATGCATTTTGTTGAGGTCCAGCTGCTGGAGCTGGGTTGTACCATTGCCGTTGTTTATGACACGGTAGATGGAACTGTCGTAGGCAAATCGATCATCGAAATCCTCAGAAATGCAGTAAGTGAGGTGTTGTATAAAGGCCAATATTATAAAGGGTTCCGAGTACAGGGGTCGATTTCACAAAGAAATTTGGACAAGTCCCAACTTAGGACCAGTCTTACAAGAAATTAAAAACTAAAGGCTAGTCCTAAGTTAGTACGAGTAACTAGTCTTAACCTGATATAAGACTAGTCTTAACTCTTTGTGAAATCAACCGCAGTTCCCTTGGAACAACGGATGGCACAAAATTGTAAGTAGGCCTATACGGCCAAGACTCACTACAATAAAGTACAGTGCTCAACACACAAGCCGTTTACACTCGATCTTCAGCTAGATGGAGAGGTCCCGGTTGTCAGAAGCGGAGTCGGTCAAAAGTGGTGTGAAGCCTCCCCGATCCGGTTATCAATGTCAGAAGCCTTAAGAGTAAAAACTGTCTAATGCAGTTGAGAGGCAGCAAGACTTGTTTACCACCACATAATGCCTGGTAGAACCGCTTGGTAGAACCGTTTAGCATGCATGCTCAGCTTGAAGCGAACAAGAGCATGGTCTGTGCAACCATCAGCAGAGTGCATGCTACGGCCATGACTGATGATGTGATCAAGTTAGTGACGAAGGGAAGAGTAAGGGTGCATCCATGTGCAAAGAAGGTGCTATCAATGCAAAGGTAGAGACCAGCACATAGCTCAAGTAGCCGTTAACCGTTTCCGTTTTTTTTTGTTTCCAGACCAAGAGGTTGAATCACTCCCACTCCAAACATTGTACTCAGAACCTATGTAAGTATTGAAATCCCCAATAAGAGCATTGCTGTCACCTGCTGGGATGCCAAGTAATGTCTCGCTGAGCAATAGATCAATTCGTCCTCTGAGGTAGATGTCAGGGTAGGAGCGTAGGCGGAAATGATGTTTACACATTAACTACTGAGACACATCCACAATGACAAGAGGCGAGGAGAAATGGAAAGGTCCTGCTGAAAATAAGTGAACAAGGCTTGTATACTGCAATGCCAACCCGATGCATATGTCTCTCGCTGTCTGGGTAGCCGCTCCAAAGGAAGCTAAAATTAGCCTACCGAATTAGGCCCAAACCAGTGAGCCACGTCTCACCGAGGGCTGAGACACTGATACCTAGTAAAGTTAAGGAAAACTAGAGATTGTGAACAAACCCAAGGTGTTCGGTTTCCGGGAATAAAAGCCTGGATTAAAAACAAATATTACATCTTGCTTTTCAACCTCTCTTTTGAGCCGGAAGACAACATCAAAATGGGGTCATGTCTTTGGGGGCCGTTTACGGAGTTTTCAATGACGATCCCGATGATGTTTCGATTGTAAGAATCCCTCATGTAGATCAAAAAGTTATGATTTTATGAATTAATAAACTTTTAATATTCATAACTCAGGAATTGATGACGTTATCATAACGTAACTCACACGGTTTCTTCTCCTAATAAATCGCGTAACTATGTGTGAAGTTTCAAGTTCATACGAGTTTTTTGAAAGACGCTTTTGTTAGCGGACAAGGGACGCTGAGAAGAAGCAGCAGCAGCAGCAGCAGCAGCAGCAGCAGCAGCAGCAGCAGCAGCAGCAGCAGAAGAGAAGAAGAAGAAGAAGAAGAAGAAGAAGAAGAAGAAGAAGACGAAGACGAAGACGAAGACGAAGACGAAGACGACAGACGAAGACGAAGACGAAGACGAAGACGAAGACGAAGACGAAGACGAAGACGAAGACGAAGACGAAGACGAAGACGAAGACGAAGACGAAGACGAAGACGAAGACGAAGACGAAGACGAAGACGAAGACGAAGACGAAGACGAAGACGAAGACGAAGACGAAGACGACGAGACGAAGACGAAGACGAAGACGAAGACGAAGACGAAGACGAAGACGAAGACGAAGACGAAGACGAAGACGAAGACGAAGACGAAGACGAAGACGAAGACGAAGACGAAGACGAAGACGAAGACGAAGACGAAGACGAAGACGAAGACGAAGACGAAGACGAAGACGAAGACGAAGACGAAGACGAAGACGAAGACGAAGACGAAGACGAAGACGAAGACGAAGACGAAGACGAAGACGAAGACGAAGACGACGAAGACGAAGACGAAGACGAAGACGAAGACGAAGACGAAGACGAAGACGAAGACGAAGACGAAGACGAGAAGACGAAGACGAAGGACGAAGACGAAGACGAAGACGAAGACGAAGACGAAGACGAAGACGAAGACGAAGACGAAGACGAAGACGAAGACGAAGACGAAGACGAAGACGAAGACGAAGACGAAGACGAAGACGAAGACGAAGACGAAGACGAGACGAAGACGAAGACGAAGACGAAGACGAAGACGAAGACGAAGACGACGAAGACGAAGACGAAGACGAAGACGAAGACGAAGAAGACGACGACGAC